>NC_087158.1:12393299-12405799 GCF_035594125.1 Scylla paramamosain
CTCTCTCAGCCTCCTCCTTCCTCCCTTCTTTCCTCCTATTCTTCAACTCTTCTTCATCGTTCTTTCTATCCATCCATCCTTTCACTGTCTTTCCGTCATTCTTCCCTTCACTTTCCTTCATCCTTCCATCCATCCATTTATCCATCCATCCATCCATCTATCCTTTCACTATCTTCCCGTCATCCTTCCCTTCACTTAGGTCCGTTCATATCTCTCTCTCTCTCTCTCTCTCTCTCTCTCTCTCTCTCTCTCTCTCTCTCTCTCTCTCTCTCTCTCTCTCTCTCCTCAATCAGTTCCTAAAATACCCGCGGCGCATCAGGCAAGGTAAATACGCTTTAAAAAGTAAATAACTTGGGAAGCAAAGCCGCCCATAATTATAATGGAGGCGCGGGAGGAGGCTCGCCGGAAAATTATATATATTTGTATCGCTTGGGAAAGAAAAAAAGGCGATCGGAATGACAATGCTTTCCTATATTTTTTTCCGCCACTATTTTTCCGGAAGGATTGCCTGAGGTATTAATAAAACGATGATTTTTTTTTCTTTTCACTTTTTTTTCGTGTGTGTGTGTGTGTGTGTGTGTGTGTGTGTGTGTGTGTGTGTGTGTGTGTGTGTGTGTGTGTGTGTGTGTGTGTGTGTGTGTGTGTGTGTGTACGAGTATGTATGTGTGCGATTCCCAGGTGGCCTGCTAAAAAGGAACAGCAACTTTAGTGTTTGCTATTTATTGGTATTGATTTGTAGCGTAAATCGAGACTGGGAATACTGGGTGAGGTTAAAAAAAAAAGAAAAAAAAAAAGGATAAATAAATAAATACATAAATCTAATAATATAGAATAAAATGAAATAATAGTGTCAACATGAAACTATATGTAAAATGGAAGGAAACGTGAGACCGCACATTTTCAATACATTTCCTTTGTTATTTTTTTCTACATGTGCTGAAAGAGAACAAATGAAAAAATCCTAAAAAAACAAAAATAAAAAAAACGTTTCCAGATAATATCAGTCAATTTAGTTCCTCATCAGCGTTTGAAACAGTTCCCAAACCTACTTACTCTCACCCTTCTTCCATCCACTTCACTGATGCAAGAGTTAACCAGTGTCTTCACCCTCTCACCCTTTCACTGGTAAACTCCGGAACTCTCTACCTGTTTGTTTTTCCTCCTTCCTATGAACTAAACTATTTTTAAAAAGTACCAAGACACCACTTAAAGACAATTCGTGCCCTACTTCCCAATACTAACATACAAATATACATACATACATACATACATACATATTCAAAGAGAAGGACAGGAATACGAGCCTTTCGATCCTACAAGACGGTAAGGTCACATGTTCCGGATTTCAGACTAAATTTAATACCTGGAATCTGACTCTCTGACTCTCTCTCTCTCTCTCTCTCTCTCTCTCTCTCTCTCTCTCTCTCTCTCTCTCTCTCTCTCTCTCTCTCTCTCTCGTCAAAGGCGTCGGTTCCCGCAGAAGTTGATCCAATTTACTCCAAGTCATTCCATTTTGACAATAAAAAAAGGCAATTTCACGCGAAGGAGAAGCCGTGTTTGGGTGTGGGAGGGACGTGACGGACGGCGTGATGGACAAGCAGAGAGAGAGAGAGAGAGAGAGAGAGAGAGAGAGAGAGAGAGAGAGAGAGAGAGAGAGAGAGAGAGAGAGAGAGAGAGAGAGAGAGAGAGAGAGAGAGAGAGAGAGAGAGAGAATATGGGACACAAACACACACACACACACACACACACACACACACACACAACTTCCAATCTTACACTATCAAAGTTATTGTGCCGGAAAGTAGGTTGGAGTCCTCTTGCTCAAACGAAGGCAGCAATCACACACACACACACACACACACACACACACACACACACACACACACACACACACACACACACACAAGGACAATGAGACTAGACAGCGATGTCGTAATGAATAGATAGCTTACTGGATTTCACCTGTCACCCCCACAACGACCTGAAAGACAAGGAGGAAGAAGAGGAGGAGGAGGAGGAGGAGGAGGAGAAGGAGAAGGAGGAGGAGGAGGAGGAGGAGGAGGAGGAGGAGGAGGAGGAGGAGGAGGAGGAGGAGAAAGAGGAGATGAAGACGACAACAAGAATAAAAGCAAGGACGAAAACGAAACGAAAACAACAGTCAAGAGGAAGATGGTGACAAATAAGAAGATACGATTGATAAGACGAGGAGGAGGAGAAAAGACAAAAAAGAAAAAAGAAACAAGAGAACGATAATGAGAGCAAGAACGTGAAGAAGGACAAATGAAGACAAGAACAACAAAGAGGGAGAATACAGAAAGACTAAGAATCGAGATGAAGGAGAACAAGGATGAGAGAGAGAGAGAGAGAGAGAGAGAGAGAGAGAGAGAGAGAGAGAGAGAGAGAGAGAGAGAGAGAGAGAGAGAGAGAGAGAGAGAGAGAGAGAGGAAAATGCAATTATAATACGTGACCACCTCCTCCTTTCCATAATTAAGCAGGGACCGCTCGCGCTGCGTCTCAGGTTACTGGAAACTTACAAGGAAAGGGTGGTGGTGGTGGTGGTGGTGGTGGAAGGTACGCAGGTGGGAAGAAGGTCACGGTGGAGAAAGAAAACGAGGGATTTCTCCTCTTATTTTATACTCGTGGTCTATAGCGTCGGTACTCAACTCTGCTGGAAGTTGTAGAGGCTTAGATGGACGGTCTCTTATGTTTTTGAAGGCTACGTAGAGACACAGGCAGGATTTTTAGATTTTTTAGAGTCATGATGTCGCCACTGGAGATAAGGTTGATAGCAAGCATGTGGGCAATCTTCGGCCACTCTGCGATGGCTTAAAGAGATGTCAGCTTAGGTGAGGCCTCCAAATGAGCTTCCTGAGATCACCAAGTCAATCAAGAGGAAAATTACAGAGCTACTAATCATGGCGACAAAAAAGAAGATGCGGTTGACTGGATGCGGTGGAGGAATAAAGAAAAAAAAAGAAAAAAAGACGCGCAAGAGATTACTTAAGACAACAAATAATGGAGTTGGAGAGAGAAAATAGATGAGATGATGGATAATACATAACCGTAACGGAGAGAAATAGAGACGACTAAAAAAAAAAACGAAATAATTAATATTTCACTTCTCTTCGTGCCGGTATCGAACTGGGCTCCTCTGAATGGCAGCGTGAACTTCAAATAAACTCCCTCCCCGTGTCTTACCAGCTCTCCGGTACTGGCTTCCCCTCCCACCTGTGAATTCCTGCATTACAATTATTCCGCGTGCTGTTACGATTCCTTTGTTGCGGCGGAGGGCAAGTAAATATACCACCGGTGACGTAAGAGAGAGAGAAACTTAATGCCAGATTCGCTTCCCGCCCGCTATCAGAAATTAATCGAGTGAATCTGCACCAATTGGCAACTCATCTGTACTTTAATAAGATGGCCCGTCATTTCTCCTTACTTCACCTTCATTGTCCGGATAACTTCTGCTCGGTGCGGGAATTAATCACGTGAGTTTGCTATGCTTGGTGATTGTCCTTCTTGAATGGTAATGGTGTGTCGCGTCACTTTATCACTGCGTCACACTTCATTTCGTCTCACTTCTATCTTGTGTGTTCTGGTCAGGAGTGAACCAGATTAACGTGCAACACCAGGTGGATTGTTCGGAATGTAATACTGTAATACTTCATTTCACTTCACTCTGTGTGTGTGTGTGTGTGTGTGTGTGTGTGTGTGTGTGTGTGTGTGTGTGTGTGTGTGTGTGTGTGTGTGTGTGTGTGCATCACATCACTTCACATCAGCTCGCTTTACTTCATCTGTCGCGTTCGTTCTATTTCTTCGTATTAGTTATTCCTGCAGGGGCTCGAAGTTGACTTGTTCTTTGTATTCCTTCAAGACTCGACACCTTTCCGTCCTCGCTCCCCGCCGCGCCGCACTTCTTCAGTATTCTCTTCACCTTCTCTTGTTGTTGAAGCTTGCTATTTTTCTCCTCCTTTCCTGCTCCTCTGCTCTTTTCTTTTTCATGTCTTGCCGTGTCCTCGCCGCTGCCATGCCTGCACACAACTTTTCCTTTGCTTTGTCTCGCTTTCTTTTTTTTTCTTTTCAACTTTCTTTTTTTATTCAGAGTCTGGGATGCAATGATTTCTAGAAGTCTACTTAAATTATATACACTTCATTTTCTTCTTTTTTTTTTTTTTGTATATATATTTTTTTCTCATTTCCTTTCTTTCTAATCTCGTTCCTTTAGTTTTGTTTTTTTCTTCTGACATTTTCTTTCACTTTTTTCAGTCGCTTTTTTTTTTCTTTTAATTGCCTTCTTTTTTTTCTATCTTTCACAGGTGATGATGCTACCTATACTATTTGCAATTTTTTTCAACATAAATCGACGTAAGATGCAGCAAAGGGAAAGGAAATACAGAAAACCGTATATAAAAAAAAAAAAAAAAAAGAAAATCTACCCTTCCACTTTCAAGCAGTTTTCTCGCATACTGTCCTATAACTTTTTAAATACACTTGCTTTGGTGCTGCGGATCCTTACCTACTTCTACACCTCAAAAATATAAGATTAACTTTTTTTTTTCAAGTGCTCTGAATGTTAACAAAGGTAAGCAGGTACAATAAGTTATATTATCTTTTCTTAGCTTTAAATATATACTAGGTCATTTCCACTGCTTACATTTAATTAAGAACTCTCATAATGCAAACTGAATGAACTGAGAACATTGTCTTCCACTTACTAAATATATACAGTCTCTCTCTCTCTCTCTCTCTCTCTCTCTCTCTCTCTCTCTCTCTCTCTCTCTCTCTCTCTCTCTCTCTCTCTCTCTCTCTCTCTGTCTCTCTCTCTCTCTCTCTCTTGAAGCATAAACTTTTTTTTCTCTTGAGTATGAAAGTAAAATTAGGTAAATACATAAATTAAATAAATAAGAAGGAATCAGATCGCGTTGGTGAAGTTGTTACGAATTAAAAACGTGAAGAAACCAAGGAGGCAGTAGACACCTGCCGACACGATAATTACTCCCAGTGAGGTCTAAAGCACTGTTCAGGGAGTGCTGTAACCCAGCTGTGACCTCACTGAACGTTTCCCTTTGTGTCTCACAACACAAGGGGGCAGTCACAGCCTGCCCTCTAAAGACAACTCTCTTCCTCCACACAAAACTACAAGCACCTAATAACACACACACCCTTCACTCAAAAATTTTAAAATCATTATGGCGACTCCTACACCAGTCTCGGAGCCCCCATATGGGGAGGGGACCATAAATGTCCCCAGGTCGGACTGCCTTTCTGTTGACGATCCTAAGAGTCTTGACACCCCCCTCAACTTTTTCTTCATTAACTTCTGCAACATTCGCCGTCTAAAATCTAATTTTCAATATGTAGAACACAACCTCTCCTCTTCTAAACCTCATCTTCTTTTTCCTCACTGAAACTCAGGTGTCTGAGGCAACTGACAGTAGCCCCTTTTCTGTTCCCTCCTACTTTCTCTATCCTCATTTTCGATCCAAAGCTGGATGCTGCGTTTATGTGCGCAATGACTTAACCTGCTCTCGTGCCCACGCTCTTGAATCTTCAGAGTTTTCCACCATCTGGCTACGACTACAGAGTCACTCTCATATTAAATTTATCTGTGCTGTATACCTCTCACCTAACTCCTCTGACTATTAGAAATTCTTTGACTACTTAACTTCCAAAGTGGAGCACATTCTGACCCTCTTCCCTTTTGCAGAGATCTCCATTCTTGGAGACTTCAATGTTCACCACCAGCTTTGGCTTTCCTCTCCCTTCACTGACCATCCTGGTGAACTAGCCTACAACTTTGCTCTCCTCCATGACCTAGAGCAATTGGTGCAACACCCTACTCGTATTCCTGACCGTCTTGGAGATACGCCCAACATTCTTGACCTTTTCCTGACCTCTAATCCTTCTGCTTATACTGTCACCCTTTCTTCTCCGTTGGGCTCCTCCGATCACAATCTCATATCTTTATCTTGTCCTATCACTCCAATCCCTCCTCAGGATCCCCCAAAGCGAAGATGCCTCTGGTGTTTTGCCTCTGCTAGTTGGGGGAATCTGAGGAGGTATTTTGCTGATTTTCCTTGGAATGACTACTGCTTCCGTGTCAGAGACCCGTCTTTGTGTGCTGAGCGCATAACAGAGGTGATAGTGTCTGGCATGGAGGCGTACATTCCTCACTCTTTTTCTCGTCCTAAACCTTCTAAACCATGGTTTAACACAGCTTGTTCTCGTGCTATACATGATAGAGAGGTGGCCCACAAAAGGTACGAGTACTTAAACCTTCCATCACCAGAATCTCATGCACTTTATATTTCTGCCCGGAACCATGCTAAGTCTGTTCTCCAACTAGCCAAAAACTCCTTCATTAACAGAAAATGTCAAAACCTTTCAAGATCTAACTCCCCTCGTGATTTCTGGCATCTAGCCAAAAAATATCTCAATAACTTTGCTTCTTCTTTCCCTCCTCTATTTCAACCAGATGGCACCACTGATATCACATCTATTTCTAAAGCTGATCTCTTCGCTCAAACCTTTGCTAAAAACTCTACCTTGGACGATTCTGGGCTTGTTCCTCCCTCTCCTCCACCCTCTGACTACTTCATGCCACGTATTAAAATTCTTCGCAATGATGTTTTCCATGCCCTCGCTGGCCTAAACCCTCGGAAGGCTTATGGACCTGATGGGGTTCCTCCTATTGTTCTCCGAAACTGTGCCTCCGTGCTTGCACCTTGCCTAGTCAAACTCTTTCAGCTCTGTCTGTCAACATCTACCTTTCCTTCTTGCTGGAAGTTTACCTACAGTACATTCAACCTGTTCCTAAAAAGGGTGACCGTTCTAATCCCTCAAACTACCGTCCTATTGCTTTAATTTCCTGCCTATCTAAAGTTTTTGAATCTATCCTCAACAGGAAGATTCTTAAACATCTATCACTTCACAATCTTCTATCTGATCGCCAGTATGGGTTCCGTCAAGGCCGCTCTACTGGTGATCTGGCTTTCCTTACTGAGTCTTGGTCATCCTCTTTTAGAGATTTTGGTGAAACTTTTGCTGTTGCCTTGGACATATCAAAAGCTTTTGATAGAGTCAGGCACAAAGCTTTGATTTCCAAAACTAGCCTCCTACGGTTTCTATCCTTCTCTCTGTAACTTCATCTCAAGTTTCCTTTCTGACCGTTCTATTGCTGCTATGGTAGACAGTCACTGTTCTTCTCCTAAATCTATTAACAGTGGTGTTCTTCAGGGTTCTGTCCTGTCACCCACTCTCTTCTTATTATTCATTAATGATCTTCTAAACCAAACTTCTTGTCCTATCCACTCCTACGCTGATGATACCACCCTGCACTTTTCCACGTCTTTTCATAGACGTCCAACCCTTCTGGAGGTAAACATATCACGCAGGGAAGCCACAGAACGCTTGACTTCTGATCTTTCTAAAATTTCTGATTGGGGCAGAGCAAACTTGGTATTGTTCAATGCCTCAAAAACTCAATTCCTCCATCTATCAACTCGACACAACCTTCCAGACAACTATCCTCTCTTCTTCAATGACACTCAACTGTGTCCCTCTTCTACACTGAACATCCTCGGTCTGTCCTTTACTTATAATCTGAACTGGAAACTTCACATCTCATCTCTAGCTAAAACAGCTTCTATGAAGTTAGGTGTTCTGAGACGTCTCCGCCAGTTTTTCTCACCCCCCCAGCTGCTAACTCTGTACAAGGGCCTTATCCGTCCATGTATGGAGTATGCTTCACATGTCTGGGGGTTCCACTCATACTGCTCTTCTAGACAGGGTGGAATCAAAAGCTTTTCGTCTCATCAACTCCTCTCCTCTAACTGACTGTCTTCAGCCTCTCTCTCACCGCCGCAATGTTGCATATCTAGCTGTCTTCTACCGCTATTTTCATGCTAACTGCTCTTCTGATCTTGCTAACTGCATGCCTCCCCTCCTTCCGCCACCTCGCTGCACAAGACTTTCTTCTTTTTCTCACCCCTATTCTGTCCACCTCTCTAACGCAAGAGTTAACCAGTATTCTCAATCATTCATCCCTTTCTCTGGTAAACTCTGGAACTCCCTGCCTGCTTCTGTATTTCCATTTTCTTATGACTTGAATTCCTTCAAGAGGGAGGTTTCAAGACACTTATTCATCAATTTTTGACCACTGCTTTGACCCTTTTAAGGGACTGGCATTTCAGTGGGCATATTTTTTTATTATTGGATTTTTGTTGCCCTTGGCCAGTGTCCTTCCTACATTAAAAAAAAAAAAAAAAAAAAGCAAAATTTACGAAAAATGATGATGATGATGATGAGGAGGAGGAGGAAAAGAAGGAGGAAGAAGAGGAGGAGGAGGAAGAAGATAACGATAACAACGATAACGATAATAACAACGATTTCCAACACCACAAACACACATGACGCAAAAACACAACAATAACAATATAAAGAATAAATGTAACAAAATGAAGATAATATGAACCTAAAATAATTACCGTGAAGGTGAGCGAGGACGAAGACGAAGTCGACGAGGACTGAGTACCTAAATATGGAATGTCACCTTCTCCAGTCCCTCGGCAGGTGCGCTGGACATACCTGGAAGAAAGAAAAATGCTTTGTAATTGTGAGAGTAGCGGGGAAGACATGGGGAGGCAATGGCCAGAGAGGAAGGAGTGGAGAGGGGAGGAGAGTGACAAGTGAAAAGTGTGGATACAAGGCAGAGGAGAATATAGATTTCGGGAACAGAAGGAGGAGGAGGAGGAGAAAAGAAAACGGATAAGAAGATGGTAAAGAGAAAAAAAGAAAGAGAAGTGATGAGAAGGGAACTCAACAGAAGATAAAGAAGATAAGAGGAAAAGAGAAAAAAGACAGAAAAGAAAAAAAAACTAAAAGGGAAAAATAGATAAGACGAGAGGAGAGGAGAGATGAGGAGAAGAGAGGAAAGAAAAGGAAAAGGGAGACAGGAAAGACAAGAGAAAGAAAATACAAAAGAACGTAAGAGAAGGAAGAGAAGGGAAAGACAAGGAAGAGAAAAAGAGAAAAGGTAGGAAAACTAATTAGACATCAAATCGTGGAAAGGTAATGACGGAAGGAAAGGAGAAGGAAAAAAATAAACAAAACTAACGGATAAGAAAGGAAAGAACAGAGAAAAAGACACATTTCGTTGTTGAAAAGAGAAAGAGAGAGAGAGAGAGAGAGAGAGAGAGAGAGAGAGAGAGAGAGAGAGAGAGAGAGAGAGAGAGAGAGAGAGAGAGAGAGAGAGAGAGGAACAGAAGAGATACATAAAACAGAAGGAAAGGAACAGAAATAAAGGAAAAAAAGAACGAAGAAAATATCAAAAAGGAAATAAGAAAAGGATAAGGAAAAGAAAGTAAAAAAAAAGCTAACTTGAAGAGTGGTGAGGAAGAGAATGAGGGAGTGAGAGAAAGAGAGTGGGAGGGAAGGGGAGGGGGAGGAGGAGGAGGAGGAGGAAGAGGAACGGATGGGTGGGAAAGGGGAAGGAACATCTGGCGGTGTGAAATTAATTAAGATGAGGAATGAGCGGCCCTCTCGCGACGTCCACTTCTTTCCTAATGACACTGGTCGCCTTTCACATTCGGGACATTCATTTCCATCCACTTTTCTCCCTTGCCTTCCTTTCCTTCCATCCCTCTCGTCTTCCTGCAGCCTTTTATTTCCACCACATTGATCGTGCTCCAATTGATGCGCATTGTTTGTTGTTTATTTTTATACAGGTGGATCTAGTACTATTCTCTCTCTCTCTCTCTCTCTCTCTCTCTCTCTCTCTCTCTCTCTCTCTCTCTCTCTCTCTCTCTCTCTCTCTCTCTCTTAGTACTGAGATGTTTCCTAAGCAAACTTAATGTAACATACCATGGATATGAGACAGAATCTTGGAAGAGGAAGGGAAATATAAAGGAGTACAAAGATAAGCCAATCAGCAATAGATCTTTAGGTTCTTGCAAGGCTGACTTGTAGCTACTTCTAACGACCTAGAGGGTAGAGACACAACAGTACAGCAGAAGGGTAATTTATCATTATTATTCTTTGTTAATTTATATTTATGGTACGTTTTTTCTTAGCTTCAAGACAGCATTTTATTTAATTATTCCACCATTTCGGTTTGCTGTTCTTTATCTTTCGTTTCTTACGTAACAGCACACACAATTCCGTGGTTTCAGTTTACTTTTTAGCGAACACTTCCCATGCATTGTTAATGTCTGGTGTTTCCAGCAGTTCATTCCAATTTATGGATGTAAGCAGCAGCAGCAGCAGCAGGAGGAGGAGGAGAACGGAAGGGAATTACAAGACATTACAAAGAATTACAAATAATAACAGAGCTTCATGTCCTTGCAAAGCTGTTTTATTACCGCACAGGAAGAGAGAAGACAGCGACGGAAGAGCTAAGAAGAGGAACACAAAGGAGGAATAAACACCAGCAGACCTGTTCGTCCTTACGGCGTTGTTTTTGAGGAGTACCCGATCAAGAATGGCCAGGTGTACCAAACTTTCCGAATCATCAAAACACATGAGGACTTTTCACCTCTGGAACTCACTGCCTGTATCTGCATTTCCCCATTCCTGCCACTTGACCTTTCACTGCGGTACCCAGCAATTCACAGCACTAGGGATTTATTACAAGATCTTCACAAGCACCTACAGACAATTAACATAAGAAAAAAAAATAAAGGAATAAAAGAACTTTCCGACGTGTACTGTGGGAGGAGTGTCAGAAACAAGTCTTTCAAAATATGGTCCCTAATCTACCTAGGTTTGTTAGAGTTGTAATTTAGCGATGTAACACGATCTATGAAACCCACAGCAGCTTATATAATGCTTAGAAATAACTGTGTCACAAAAAAGGATTATCTCAAGAGTGATTAAGGCAATGTGTGCTAAACATGTAGCAGTCAAACAGTTGGGAGAAGAGTTTCAAGGCACTTCCTAACCTGCATCGTCTTTTCTTTTAGCATTCTTTTATGGGAGACACAATTAGCAGACCTTTCTTTTACCTGAATTTATTTTTACCTCAGATCTTCCTCACTTATGCATAAAAGATGGAAAAAAAAACGTCAAACTTGCAAAGATCACCTGGTCAACCATAGACGAGTTTTTGCAGCCTACATGCAAAGTACCAGTCTGGACTACCTGACTACAACCCTACGTGGACGATGATTGACTAGCTTTTTTTTTTTTTTTTCATCCTTACAGTGAACGCTGAATATTCCAGCGACGTCACAAAGTGGACACAACACGACACGAAAAAGAACACTATAATCGTGGAAATCAGGAGCGCACACACACACCGAAAAAAAAAAGAATAAATTACTAAGAAATAAAAAAAAAAAGTTGCTATCGCCGGATTTATACATGAGTGCGTTTATACACGGACTTGCAAATTTACACGCGTACATACACAAAGACGCGGACACGCACTCTACGCACGCACACGCAATTATACGTCCATGCAGCCGGAGGGAGGGGCAATAAAAACAATGGTACGTATTAGGGAGATAATGAGAAAAAGGAGGGAGGGAGGGAGGGTGGGTGGATGGGTGGGTGGATGGGTAGGTGGGAGAGGGAAAGAGGGAGGGAGGGTTGGTGGGAGAGGAGGAAACGGGAGAGGGAGAGAGAGAGAGAGAGAGAGAGAGAGAGAGAGAGAGAGAGAGAGAGAGAGAGAGAGAGAGAGAGAGAGAGAGAGAGAGAGAGAGAGAGAGAGAGAGAGAGAGAGAGAGAGAGAGAGAGAGAGAGAGAGAGAGAGAGAGAGAGAATAAACACACTAAGACGAAGGAAAACAGGCAGGCAACACACACACACACACACACACACACGAAAGAACCAAGACCCAGAACTAAATGGAAAAAAAAACATCAGTAACGTAAAAAAATATAGAAGTCAACAAAGAACGGAATTACATAATCGGATAAAGACTAAGAAAAAAATAATAAAAAGATTAGAGGACAAAGCATTTACCGCCACGACTCACGACCACCACCACCACCACCACTACCACCCCTTGCACTATTCCCCTTTCATTATCACTCTTCCCCACCATCACTCCCTCCATCATATCCAATTTCCTTTCCCTACCATTACAACTCCCCAACCATGACATGAGCTCCTACCATCACTCCACCCCAACCACCACCCCATCCTTCTCCACCATCATCCTTTCTCAGTCATCCCTCCATCACAACCCTTCCCCTACCATCTCTTCACCCCTTTCCCGTACCATTACCGCTCTTCCCCAACATTCACCCCTTCCCTTATCGCCATCCTTCCTCTCCATCACCGCTTTATCTTCACCTCTACAGTCATCCCCATCCCACCTACATCATTCCGCTTCCACCACCACCGTCAGCGTCTCCGTCAGGGTGTCCCACAAGGGGTCGTCTTGGGGGTCATCTGATGCACAAGGGCCCTGGGCGGCTGCTCCAGCACGCACCGCCCCTTCAGCCCCTTCAGGAGTTCACCGAGGGATGATTAGGCACACGACCTCCTTATTGGCTCTC
>NC_087158.1:12418299-12423299 GCF_035594125.1 Scylla paramamosain
TATATATATATATATATATATATATATATATATTTATAAGGAACAAAATAAAGACGTCGAACTTAATCTAAAATAAAATCCAGTTCCTGAAAATGTTATACTCAAGTTGGAATCTTTCTTATTTCTTACTTCTGAAAATCTTAATGTCGAGAGCTAAGTTAACGATAGATCTTAAGACAAAATGAAAAATAAAAAATTACTAAAACACTCCTGAAAGTTTTAAGAACAGATCAGAATTAAAGAAAAAAAAAACGTACCCCTTAATCCTTAAAATCTAGAGAACTCACTTAAAAAAAAATACAGAGCTTCGGCCAGAATAAAACTTAGTGAAACATGCCTGAAAGTTTTATGGAAAGATCTAAATTGAAATGTCTCACTTCTCACTTCTCAAAACCTTAATGTAGAATGTAGAAAACTAAGTTAAAAATAAACATCAACCAAAAACTAAACAAAACAAACAAAAAAAAACTTGCTGAAACATCCCTGCAAGATCTAAAACTGAATAAGGACTCACTCCTTACTTCTGAAAATAGAAAACTAACTTAAAACAAATTCCACACACAAACAATTCTTCATCCTGCTTGTGAATGGCGTGTGTCTCGGCAATAATATAAAGATTCTCAGTAAGGGATTCGATCAAACAAACGGGTCCCGGTGGCGATGATGGAAAAGACTCAAATTCCCAATACGCTGAAATGCTTGGAGTTGGAATCCTTATATATAAAGCGTTACAAATCGTTAAAACCTGGGCCATTCCTCACTCTCCCCTTCCCTTTTGCCTTTCTTTATCTCTTTGCCCTCCACCTTTCCTTCATTCCTGCCGCTCTTTCTCTTTCTCTTTCTCTTTCTCTCGCTGTCTCTCTGTTTCTCCCTTTTGTAGCTCGCTCGCTCTCTCGCTCTCACTTCTGTAGCTCAACCTCTCTTTTTTTTTTTTTACACCCATCCTCCTCTTCTTCCTTCTTCGATCTGTTTTTCTTCATCCTCCAGTTTTTCCAGTCCTCCTCCTCTTCCTCCTCCTCCTCCTCCTCTTCTCTTCTCCTCTGGGCAATTTTCACATGATACGAGTTGTGATGATCCCAAAAATATGATGATAAAAAAATATTGTAAGGATCATGAATAAGGAAACAACCCTCCCTCTCCCTCTCTCTCTCTCTCTCTCTCTCTCTCTCTCTCTCTCTCTCTCTCTCTCTCTCTCTCTCTCTCTCTCTCGTGATAATTAAAGATGAATTGTGCGCAAGAAGCAAACAAGGGAGAGGTGAACGAGCGGGAGAGGGAAGCGAACAAACACGGGGCGAGGAGGGGATTACATTGACACACACACACACACACACACACACACACACTCAGATATAAAGTAGATTTATTCCTTGGTACATATATATTATATATATATTTTTTTTTTTCAAGTAGTAGTAGCGGAACTGATAAGTGGGTAGAGTGTCATTAGTAATAAAGGGGAGAGCAGCGGGTTGGCGGAATGAGGATTGAAAGAGGTAATAAAGTGGTGTTGGTGGTAGTAGTAGTAGTTAGTTAGTTGTTGTTGTTGTTGTAGTGGCAGTTGTACTGGTAGTAGTAGTAGCAGTTGTTGTTGTAATAATAATAATGGTATTGGTAGTATTAACTGTAGTAGTAGTAGTAGTAATATTGAAGAAGAAGAAGAAGAAGAAGAAGAAGAAGAAGAAGAAGAAGAAGAAGAAGAAGAAGAAGAAGAAGAAGAAGAAGAAGAAGAAGAAGAAGAAGAAGAAGAAGAAGAAGAAGAAGAAGAAGAAGAAGAAGAAGAAGAAGAAGAAGAAGAAGAAGAAGAAGAAGAAGAAGAAGAAGAAGAAGAAGAAGAAGAAGAAGAAGAAGAAGAAGAAGAAGAAGAAGAAGAAGAAGAAGAAGAAGAAGAAGAAGAAGAAGAAGAAGAAGAAGAAGAAGAAGAAGAAGAAGAAGAAGAAGAAGAAGAAGAAGAAGAAGAAGAAGAAGAAGAAGAAGAAGAAGAAGAAGAAGAAGAAGAAGAAGAAGAAGAAGAAGAAGAAGAAGAAGAAGAAGAAGAAGAAGAAGAAGAAGAAGAAGAAGAAGAAGAAGAAGAAGAAGAAGAAGAAGAAGAAGAAGAAGAAGAAGAAGAAGAAGAAGAAGAAGAAGAAGAAGAAGAAGAAGAAGAAGAAGAAGAAGAAGAAGAAGAAGAAGAAGAAGAAGAAGAAGAAGAAGAAGAAGAAGAAGAAGAAGAAGAAGAAGAAGAAGAAGAAGAAGAAGAAGAAGAAGAAGAAGAAGAAGAAGAAGAAGAAGAAGAAGAAGAAGAAGAAGAAGAAGAAGAAGAAGAAGAAGAAGAAGAAGAAGAAGAAGAAGAAGAAGAAGAAGAAGAAGAAGAAGAAGAAGAAGAAGAAGAAGAAGAAGAAGAAGAAGAAGAAGAAGAAGAAGAAGAAGAAGAAGAAGAAGAAGAAGAAGAAGAAGAAGAAGAAGAAGAAGAAGAAGAAGAAGAAGAAGAAGAAGAAGAAGAAGAAGAAGAAGAAGAAGAAGAAGAAGAAGAAGAAGAAGAAGAAGAAGAAGAAGAAGAAGAAGAAGAAGAAGAAGAAGAAGAAGAAGAAGAAGAAGAAGAAGAAGAAGAAGAAGAAGAAGAAGAAGAAGAAGAAGAAGAAGAAGAAGAAGAAGAAGAAGAAGAAGAACAACAACAACAACAACAACAACAACAACAACAACAACAACAACAACAACAACAACAACAACAACAACAACAACAACAACAACAACAACAACAACAACAACAACAACAACAACAACAACAACAACAACAACAACAACAACAACAACAACAACAACAACAACAACAACAACAACAACAACAACAACAACAACAACAACAACAACAACAACAACAACAACAACAACAACAACAACAACAACAACAACAACAACAACAACAACAACAACAACAACAACGAAAAATACGCCGTGGTAGTGTCTGAGCTTCCTCCAGGGGCGCACAGTTCCTGAGGACGGTGAAGGAGGTGCTGGAGGAGGCAGAAAAGTGCAATTTCACGCTCCTGTCGCTGTCACCCCTGGAGTCAATGGTGTGGGAGGAAGGGAACACTAGGGGCGGTGCGGCTAAATCTGTCTGTCTGTCTGTCTGTCTGTCTGTCTGTTTGTTTGTCTGTCTGTCTGTCTGTCTCTGTTTCTTCCTTCCTTTGTATGTTTCTGCTTCTATCTCTCGGTTCTTCACTTCTTCTTTCGTATTCTTTAAAAATTGGAGTGTCTCATCTCTACTTTAACAGGCTGTAATGAGCGTAATTACGGTTGGCAAGCGTGTTTTCATGATGCCAGTGGTAGTTTGATAAGAATTCTACACTGTCAGTTTGAAAGAAACACTCGTGAGAACCTAACTTACTACGAGTATCTTTACTTTAACAGGTTGTAGTGAAAGTTATTGTGATTTGCAAAGGCCTTTTCATTATTTTTTTTTCTATGTAAGAGGGGCACTGGCCAAGGGGAAAAAACTATATATAAATAAAAAAAAAGCCACTGAAGTCCCCAAAGAAGACAGTAGTGATAGTTTAACAAAAATTTACACAAGAGGAAAACACTCACGAGAACCCCACTAATAATACAATTCCTATAGCCTCTGAAAAACAATCCATAAGAGAGAGAATAAAAGCGTTCAGGAATACCGGCCTCCACTCATTCCCTCACTCATTGCCCCGTTTGGTTTTGTCTCTTTCTACCTTACCTTCTCTAGTGTTATGTCAGAACCACCAACTCCCATCCTTCCAGTTTCTCCAGTCCAGTCAAGCCCAGTCCAGTCCAAATCCAGTCCAGTGCTATCTCTTTCTAACTCATCTTTTCTAGTATTATACCAAATTCACCACCTCCCTTTCTTTCTAGCCACTCCAGTTCAAACCAGGGGCTTCTCTGCCTATTCTAGTCCCTCCTACCCCAGTTTTATCTTGTACCTGCTCCAGCCTCATACATCTCCATCCTGCTCATCATCCTCCTCAGCATCTTCCACCATCAATACCTTCCAGCGATTCAAAGTCAGTCCAGTTCTCTTTCTATCCCCACTCCCGTCTTACCTAATCCTATATTTTATCCTGTGACAGCTTCCTACATCTAAACTCTGCTCATCTTCTTCCCCAGCCTCCCCATCTTCATAGAGATTCCAGTCCTTTCCTTCCCCACCGCATCCACCAACATCATAGACCCAATTCTTTCTTGGTCCATTTTCCCAAATCCTCAGCTAGCCCTTGCGCTCATCCCTCCCTGCAGCACACCCTAGAATCCCACAGAAATCCCCGAGCCTCACCGAGAATCCAGTCCTTTCGTGCCCCAGCCTCACAAATGCCCAGCCTGTTCCTGCTCATCCCTACCCCAGCCTTTCTCAGCATCTCTTAGCAACTCACAGAAACCCTCTAAGTATCTCCCAAAATCTCCAAACCTTACCTAGAATCCAGTCCTTTCCCACCCCAGCCCACCAAATCCGTGACCCGGCCCTCCTCATCTCTATCCCCAGCCTCCCCTCTCCCCGCATCCCTCAGCCTCATCCCGCCTGTCGAGAACGGTACAATCATCAGCCAATTAACGTCTATAATGAGACAGATGGAATCCAATCAGCAGGCAGGAGGAAGCCCCTATTAGCCAATCAGCGATGGTAATGGTCTAAGTGAAGTGATCATTTCCATGCCAGTGTCGATGGTTTAGAGGCGCGGTGATGCTGCTGTTGATGGTGGTGGTGGTGGTGGTGGTGGTGGTGGTGGTGGTGGTGGTGGTGCAGCTGCCGGGAACTACTGAGCAAATCTAGATGGCAAACGTAAATACAGGTAGACATGGGAACGGACGGACACACAGACGGACAAACACGTAAGCAAGCATGTTGGGAGACAGGTAAACAGATTCATTGACTGTTAAACACACACACACACACACACACACACACACACACACACACACACACACACACACACACACACACACACAAACAGATGCAGACAGACAAGGTTAAATAGGCAGGTATGCAAGTAAGGAGGTAA
>NC_087158.1:12428299-12445799 GCF_035594125.1 Scylla paramamosain
TCTCTCTCTCTCTCTCTCTCTCTCTCTCTCTCTCTCTCTCTCTCTCTCTCTCTCTCTCTCTCTCTCTCTCTCTCTCTCTCTCTTAAACACACATACATTCTTATATTTCCCTTTAAAAGAAACCTAACACAATGAAAAACAAGAAACTTTATTTGCATCATGAACATTTCTATCAGATGAATAATGAAAAAAAGTATTCGTTATGTGTGGTATTGGAAGCCTTAATTAAAATGCCTGATTAATTCTGTAGATTAAGCTTTAAACTGCCGAATTCTTTACACACACGACACTTTAGTAATCAAATTAAGTAATACTGGTTTTGTGTAACAACGGCTATTATTACACAAACAATCCTAACATACTGAATCACGCAATACACTATAAGATTGCCACGCGAGGCTGACCTTCTTGTGGTACGGAAGTAATAAGCACTCCTGCTGCTACACAGACACACAGGGAAGCGTTGCAGTGCAAGTCTTAAGAGAGTAAAAAAATAACTGCTTCGTGGACAGACACTCAGGCAAAACACACACACACACACACACACACACACACACACACACACACACACACACAGATAAGTGAATAAATAAGTAAATAATAATAATAATAATAATAATAATAATAATAATAATAATAATAATAATAATAATAATAATAAAATCAAGAAATAAAGAAATAGGCAAAGTAAAATCAAATTAATAAAGAAAATATAATGCAGTAAAACAAAAACAATAAAATGCAAAAAAATAAAAATAGTGTCTACTCGTATAAACAAAACATAACAGCATCAAAAGCAGAAACAACAACAACAACAACAACAACAACAACAATAAACATCCCCAAGCCAAAGAACCCCCATCAGAATTACAAGCCAATACAACTCAACACAACACACTGCATCAAAAGACTCAGCGACGCGGCCAAGAGTGACGCCGTTTCTTTGCCTTGCTGTCACGTTATCTTGCAACCGTGACGGACGATCCCGTGGCGTGACAGTAAGTCGTATCGTGTCCCGGCGCTACACTGTTTTGCCAGGAGCACTGCGTGGCGGTATTAAAAAGTTCCGCGCGGTGATATTAAAATGCTGCTAGATACGCTGGAATTAAACGTACGAAGAAAGAGAGGTTATAAAAATGTTCAGGAGTTTTATATGATTGGCTTTCGTCTGTAGTATTCATAAATCATGTGTTTCAAAGCGGCTCATTCCACTTAACTTGGCGGAAATCTGATGGAAGAGCGACGTTATTGTAGGAGGGTTTTATTTCCTTCTTTACATATTGCTTTAAAAAGGGAAATATATAGACTGGAAGAAAGAATATCATGCGAATATTTTTTAACTATTATTGTTTATCAGTAACAGAGTTCTTTGTCTGCCTGCCTGTTGGTCTGTCCAACCTCTGTCCAACTGTCTGTCTGTCTGTGTTTGTCTCTAACTATCTGTCTGTTTTACTGTTTGTCTGTCTGTCTGTCTATTTAACCGTCTTCCTGTCTGTGTCTGTCTTTGGTTGGTTAACTCTCTCTCTCTCTCTCTCTCTCTCTCTCTCTCTCTCTCTCTCTCTCTCTCTCTCTCTCTCTCTCTCTCTCTCTCTCTCTCTCTCTCTCTCTCTCTCTCTCACCCACCCATCACTCACTTCCCTTCTCCTCCACTACACTCCTCTCACATCTAGTCCCTTTCTCATCATCTCCCTTATCCCTCCTTTTCTTCCTCCTCTCTCTCACCCCTCTCCCTATCTCCATCCTCCACCCTCCCTCTCTCCCTCTCCCCCTCCCTTCCCCTCCCGCCCTTCCCCATCTGCCTGAGTTCCTGTGAGCGTCGGCGGTGCGTTAAGAGATTGGGGATGAGGGTTTCAGCAAGCGATATCAGAGGAATGCCTGAGGCGGGCCGCGGGAGAAAGAGAAGCTGCTGGTGGTGGTGGTGGTGGTGGCGGCGGTGGAGCAGAAGGCGAGGAAGGTTATGTCGGAGTGAAATGTCTGACTTGTGAATATGGAGAGAAGTTTGTAGTAGCAGAGGAGGTGGAGAAAGGGGAAGGAAGGGAGAAAAGGAAAAGGAGGGAGAAATGGAAGAGGAGTAGGTGCTGTACCGAAGGTCGCGGACACTTTTTTTAACGGTTGCTGTTGTTGTTGTTGGGAGTGTTAATTTACTGAGGCTCTTAAGAACATAAGAAATAAGGGAAGCTGCAAGAAACCACCAGGCTTACACGTGGCAGTCCCTGTATGAAATATACCTACCTATTTCCACCTATCATCCCCATCCATAAATCCGTCTAATCTTCTCTTAAAGCTCCCTAATGTGTTACCACCAACAACATGATTACTGAGTCCGTTCCACTCATCTACCACTCTATCTGAGAACCAATTTCTTCCTATCTCTTTCTTAAACCTAATTTTTTTAAGCTTGAACCCCTTTATTTCTTGTTCTGTCCTGGTTGCTAATCCTAAGAATTTTGCTTACGTCCACCTTGTTATAACCCTTATACCACTTAAAGGTCCCCTCTTAACCTACGTCTTTCTAAAGAATGTAAATTTAACAGCTTCAGTCTCGCCTCGTAAGGAATACTCCTCATCCCCTGTATCCTTTTTAGTCATTCTCCTTTGTAATGATTCTAATAGATCTATATCCTTCCTGTAATGTGGGGACCAGAACTGCATAGCGTAGTCTAGATGAGGTCTGACCAGCGCCAAATATAACTTTAATATTACTTCCGGCCTTCTGCTTTTAACACTCCTAAAAATTAATCCTAATACCCTATTTTCCCTGTTTCTAGCATCTAAGCATTGTTTTCCTAGACGGAGTTCAGAGCTAACTATAACTCCTAAATCTTTTTTTGTACCCTGAACCTACCAGTTTCGTTGTTTATTGTGTACTACTGTGTGGGTTTCCTCTGCCTACGCTAAGTACTTTGCATTTGTTGATATTAAACTGCATTTGCCATCTGTCCGTCCATTCGTTCATCTTATCTAAATCTGCCTGCAAGGCGATGGCATCCGACTTTGACCTGGTTAATCTACCTATCTTTGTGTCATCCGCAAATTTACTAACGTCACTACTAATTCCACTAAGTCATTGATATATATATATATATATATATATATATATATATATATATATATATATATATATATATATATATATATATATATATATATATATATATATATATATATATATATATATATATATATATATATATATATATATATATATATATATATATATATATATATATATTAAAAACAACAATGGCCCTAATGCTGATCACTGTGGCACCCCACCAATTACCTGACCCCACTCAGATTTAGAGCCGTTTATTACAATTCTCTGTCGTCTGTCGCTTAGCCTAACCTTATCCAGCCTAACACCTTCCCATCTATCTCGTGTGCCCTAACCTTTCTCAGGAGCCTCTGATGGGGTACCTTGTCAAACGCTTTAGTGAAGTTCAGATATAAGATGTCATAACTATCACCATTATCTACTGCCTCGTACACTTTACTGTAAAAACTTAACAAGTTTGTCAGGCAAGACTTCCCCTTCGTGAAGCCATGCTGTGACTGATTTATCAAATTATGTTTGTCTAAATGCTCCCTAATGCTCTTCGCTATTATTGACTTCATTATTTTTATTATTTTACCTACAACAGAAGTTAAGCTGACATGTCTATAATTTGACGTTAAAGTTTTATCTCCTTTTCTAAAGATGGGTACTACATTAGCCTGCCTCCACATTACTGGTACCTCACCTGACAAGTGATTTCCTTAAGGCTTCCCAATTCGTGTGTCTCTGTTAACGAGGAAACTTTGCATTCTTTACTTTCTATGAATCACCAAGAAAAAAAGTTTGAGTGAATTATGGCGCCCAAAAACCGAAAAGGCACAGCCTAGGGATATGAAAGATAACGCTACCTCTCCCGCACATAAACTGCGGTGAGGTACAGGACATCAGCCAGCACTGTATCTCAAAGTGAATGCTAAAGCTTTAGATCTACTCTTCACTAACTACTACAGTGGAAGACTGGGAGATCACATCGTAGAAACATGGTAAAAATAACTGGGTATTTTATTTTCTATACACTGAACACATATCAAAACAAACTCCAGGCTGCAGAGGAGACCTGTTACAAGGTTTCTGATTCCGTATTCGTTCCAGAACATCTCATCTGATTCACTGTTAAGAACATGAGAACGTGAGGGAAGCCGTAAGCTTGCAGACACGCACGCCAGAGTTCCTGAGTAATGTATCTGCGCCCACCGATCATCGCTGTTTATAAATTAATCTAGTATACTCTTAAGGGTTTCTATTGACTCGGTCGTATTGATTTCTATACGTTCATATCCTGGCAATCAATCAGTCAGTCAATCAATCAATCAGGTACTCTGTTTTGAAAGACACACTACCGCTTACACAAAACAAATAATTAACTCATCAATAACCAATTATCAGCGAAAAACAAGCAAGCACCACCAACATGTTGACCAGCAGCGGTGTGGCATTCTAATGATGGCATAATAAACCATGATGTGGTGACGGAGTGGTGGTAGGAGGTGGTCACGCCTCGCTCTCCCGCCAGTCCTGCAGGTGGTACTGTAGGGTCACGGAGAGTCTGTCTTTTGAGTGTGTGTGTAAGAGGTGACTCCGCCCTGAGGCTACAAAGATCCTGAACAAGGGCCCACTGAATGTACCTGTCCACAAAGAATGTGAGTCAAAAGGCTTATCCAAATTTGAGAAGCGTCTTGAATCGTCTTAAGAACAAAAGAAAATAAGGAAAGCTGCAAGAAGTCTTCAAGTCTCAACCTGGCTGTCCCTGTATGAAACACATCAACCTTTTTTTTGTTCCACCTGTCATCTTCATCCACTACGTCTTCTTAAGCCTTTGGTGCTACGATCTGTTTTCCCTTAACATTCAGGACACTATAAAGAATATAATTTGCATAGAGACACAGAAAAGAAGAAAATGGAATATGTTTGTCTTTGCTACATTACAAAACTATTTAAGGGAATGAAGCACAAAAAATATGCCTCAAAAAGTTGCAAGTAATTATGGGAAAAATCCAGTCCTCTCTTGAGATTAAAGCTTTCTCTCCACCTGAAGTCCTCTGATCTGCTGACTGTCTCCTTAACACCTGACAACTGACGGACTGTGAAGAGATAAGGGACAGGAAGACTGAGGAAAGAAAATGTAGTTACGGAGATGTAGCAGTTTCATTAATGTTTAGCGTTCGGCTACTGGACAAACGATACTCAAGCTTTATTTTTATTTACTTAATGAATATTAATTACAACAATACATAATCCACTTTTCGTATTTTACTTTCCTCCTCTTCTTGTTTTCTTTTCCCTATTTCGTTCTTCGTATTAACTTATTACAGGGTGACCATTAAGAAAAAAAAAAAGTTCCCTTCTCTAACTCCACTAAAAGTTAAACATTCTCATAAACCACTACGTACATGTTAAGATCTAAATCATCATGACAACGGTGAACGATACCAGTAACAAGCAAGTATAAAGTCAACACCTAAATAAACCCAATTCATTATAACCTGAATACACGTAACCTGGGCCAGCCTTCATTAGCGTGATTAAGTATAAAATCACGCCCTGCTGCCCTTCTTCCCAGCATTGACAGGAGCTGATTGATCGCCCCTTCACTGGAGAGCTCGCTTGACCTACACTAACAATGAACAGAACACCAGAGACACCGGCTTCATCCTCCCCACCACCACCACCACCCTACCAATTTCTCTTTCTCTCTTCCTCTCTTCCTCCACATTTATCCCCTTCTCCCTATTTCACGTATTATGCTTCCACATCTCTTTCTCCACCAATCTCTCCTCCTCCTCCTCCTCGTCTTTCTTTTATTACATTCAGTTTCCTCCCTTGTTTCTCTTTCTATTCTCTCTCCTTTTATTTCTTCTTCGGTCGCATCTCTCTCTCTCCTCTCTCACTCTCTCTCTCTCTCGTCTCTTCTCTCTCTCTCATCTCTCTCTCTCTCTCTCTCTCTCTCTCTCTCTCTCATCTCTCTCTCCTTCTCTCTCTCTCTCTCTCTCACCAGTCTTATCTAACCACTCTCCTCTTCCCTACCTCTCTCTTCATCCCTTCCTCCTTTACCATGCCCATCAGCCACCATTTCTTCTCTCACTTCTCTCTCCTCCTTTCTTTGCTTCCCTTTCCTCTCTCCCTCCATTATCAAGCTCATGTCCCCCTACCGCTAACCTCATCCCCTATCCCTTTCTCTTCTCATTTCGCCTCTCTTTTCTCCTATATCCTCCCTTTACTCTCATCTTCATCATAACTCCAATCTCATCTACTTCTCTCTTTATCTTCCCTCTCCCCTCTCTCTTCACGTCCCTCTTCCTCCACTCTCCCTTCTTCCTTACGCTCTTTCCTCTTCCTCTCCATCATCAGTCTCATGTTCTCAACTCCTCATCTCATCCTATGCCACGCCCTGCATCCCCCGTCTCACCCCTCTTTACTCACGCTCTCCTTCCCCCCACCCACCCTCTCTCTCTCTCTCTCTCTCTCTCTCTCTCTCTCTCTCTCTCTCTCTCTCTCTCTCTCTCTCTCTCCTCTCTCTCTCTCTCTCTCTCTCTCTCTCTCTCTCTCCCAAAGACACGCCGCTCCATTAGTCTCACGCGGAGCAATCAGGTGCCGACCAGCCTCGCCACACAACCATGCTGCTCTTTACAGCCTTGTAGCTATTCTATTTCGCAAACCCACAAAGCCCACCAGTTCCCTAAGGCTTCCTCTCTCTTGCTGGCACAGAGAGGTGGAGAGGGAGAGAGTGTGTGAATGTGTGTATGTGTGTGTTAAGTAGGTCAGGTGGTAGTGGAGGAAAAAAGGAAAAAAAAGTAAAGATGACTAACGATTGTGTTTAAATTAAAACACCTGTTAAATAAAGGGATTTTAATTAGAATGAAACTCTTCGTGGGCATTAAAATATATAAATTAAAAATAGGTGTGTGTGTGTGTGTGTGTGTGTGTGTGTGTTTCTGGGAGAAAAAATAATCAATCTGGGAGAAAAATTAATCGATGCACTTAATTTTTTCTTAATTTTGCATCGAATCAAGCTTTGACAACATGACACCATCTTTGTATAATGAACGAAAGATGAATCATGTAACATAACCTAATCTACGCATAATTACCCTCCGCAGCGTTTGAAAATCTATCCACCTGAAGCCTGACCATCAATAAATCCACTTTTCCACACTGTTGTCCCCAGCACCGCCCAGCCAGGACATATTAACCCTCTCACTGATATGCTTCACTCTTGCTAACACTGAGGCCACTGTAAGAAAATGCTTGCATGGATACAAAAAGAAAAATGATAGAACAGACTGTTCACCTCGTTTAAACTGCAGAACCTACTGTAAGGACAATTTGAGACTAACATATAAGTAAGCGTCTAAGAAGTAATAATTGAAAATAATGTAGAAATGTTGTTAATATGTCACATATAACCTTAAAGACGCCCTTAACGACCCGCGTCACTTCAACTAGAGCCTTTTGTAGGTAGTCCAGCTTCGGTGCAAAGGTGTTTCATAATATGGGTCAATATTTGTCTAGCAGTGAAGGGTTAATGCTACCAGCGCACTTTGAGGTCAGCAGGGATCCCTAAGCTCTGCCACTAAAATTATATCTTCTGAGTGATGCGCCTCCCATAGCCTATAAACCCGCCTCTATGTGATGACTGCACTGAAACAAGCAAACAAACAAACAAACAAGCAAGAACGCAACGCACGCACACACACACACACACACAGATCTCTCTCTCTCTCTCTCTCTCTCTCTCTCTCTCTCTCTCTCTCTCTCTCTCTCTCTCTCTCTCATCTCTCTCCGTCTCTCTCTCTCTCTCTCTCTCTCTCTCAAGCTCTATTTTCTGGCTTTTTTATTTTCTCAGTTTTTTTTTTTACGATAAGACGATTGATAATGATATATTTTCTAAACAATACAAAGATCATCCTTCTTAGCATTAATAGGTAGTATGATATTATTATCATTATTATTATTATTATTATTATTATTATTATTAATATTATTATTATTATTATTATTACTATTATTATTATTATAGTTATCAGAATTATTACTTACTTATTCTGTTGTGTTTATTATTATTATTATTATTATTATTATTATTATTAGTATTAGTAGTAGTAGTAGTAGTAGTAGTAGTAGTAGTAGTAGTAGTAAACTTACTGTTATCATTATTATTATTACTTTTATTATCATTATCAATAGTACTACTATCACCACTCCTACTACTACACCCACCACCACCACCACCCACACCGCCTCACTGTTGCAGGCGGCGCTAAGATCGGGTATCACCTGCTCACAGCCGGCAAAATGAACACAAAGGCTGGCTGATGCGGCCATTATTCCGGGATAACGTGGCGATTACACATTAAAAAACACGAACAAATCCCTCTGAACAGCGGCTGCGGGATTAGGGGTCACCGCTCCCCCACGCCTCAGGTATAACAAAGGTGGCAGCTCCCTCCCCGACACACCCATCACCACCATTTATTGAAAAAAAGTACACAAATAGGGATACAAGAAAAAAAAAAAAAACAGATTAGGGAGGGGGGGCGGTTACAAAGTACAGGAGACAACAGAAGGAAAAGGAGAAGAGTAAAAGTGACCTCCATCACCACCACCACCACGACTACCACTACTACCTCCACACACCACCACCACCACCACCACCACCACCATTACCACCACTACAGTAACTAAAACTATATAGAATAAATAAATAAACTGAAAATACAAAAAATAAATATACATGACATGAGTTCACTCTTCAAATGGTTTACAGCTCGGGGCACACACACACAGGTACACGCACACGCACGCACGCACTCAATGAATGGACAGTATGCACCCACATGAATGGCACATAAATGTATAAATAAGTCAGGCCGGTAAAGTGGTAAAGTCTGCACGCTAAAATATATAAACAAACAAATAAATAAATGTAAAAGGGATGCTGGATTTTTTTTTCACATACATCGGTTTTTCTTTTATATCATTTGCTTATATTTTCACTTCCGGATACTGTGGTTGTGGTGGTGGTGGTGGTGGTGATGGTGGTGGTGGTGGTGGTGGTGGTGGTGGTGGTGGAAAAAAGTAGGGATAAACACCGTAAACTGCTTTTCGTTATCAGCTTTATACTTGCTAAACAGATACAGTCACTTACCCCTTCCTGGCAGCTGTGTGGTGCGTGGCAGAGGACATGACAAGAATGATCCAAGCATACTGAACAAATAGACTCAGAACTGTAACTAGGAATTACACACAATGCAATCAATAGAAAATATGCCATTACTCTCGAGCTCTTGAGACCTCCAAAAAATAGTGTAGTCTACGGTACTGTGGATGACACCGTTTTCTTTCTCTGAGGGAGAGCAGCCACCAACCTGCCACGGAAGATGAAGTAGATCTGCAAGTCTTTCTGTCGACTGATTGGTGTGTTTATACTTGAAAAGAAAAAAAAAAAAAAATAAGAATAACCTGCTTAGATGATTTCACGTGTCACGGCTTCGGTAGTGCTGTGAACTGATGATGATTTTGAGGGAGTTTTTAAGTTTAAGGAGAACGAGATGCGTGTCTTATTGCAGCAGCACAGCAAGATACACTTTAGAGTCCTCAACCTTGCATACTTTGTCTCACTGCTTTATCCTCAATTTAATTTACTTTTGCGTTCTTTAACAGCTCATATACACCTTTTTCTCTTGCTACCACTCGTTCTCTATTTCTCCTCTCCCTTCAAGTCAAACCCTCCCCACTAATGTTCAATCATCAAATCCCACATTTCTCCGTCCTATGTGATCACCTGAATTCTAACCTTAGAGATTCACAGCACATACCTTCTTAATCAAACCAGTGAACAATACGCTCACTTCCCTCACCCACTCACTACTCGCGAAGCACAGTCACAGATTGCACGCAACACGTACCCTCACCCTGCAGGACGGCACCAACAACACTCAACCAGTATGAGGAAGAAAATGTCACTGACCAGTCAACTCTAGTGACATTTTGACAAGGAGTCCGCACTATTTTCTTGAAGACTGTACTGGAAGTTTTGGGTTACAACGAGTTAAAGTAAATGTTATGTTAGGTGCCTCTAAACGTCACGCTTTTAACAAACTCGTCTCTTTTTTTTTTTTCCATTTCCTTTTGCTTTTATTGTTTACGAAAGACATCATGACAGAAAAAACTCCCAGGCTTTACAACAAGATCACAGCGGAACTTCCTGTGACCCAATAGAACAAAGATGAGGTTAGTATTCAGGAATTTTCACCCCTTTAACAGGACACGTGCCATTAGAAGAAGAATTAAATGTGCTCTAGATTGATAAGTGCAACGGACCGTCGACTCAGCGGTGGTCTGGCACGGGCGCTGATGATTATGTTTTTTCCCGGGTGTTCTGTGCTGGGTGTGTGGCGTTGCAGTAGTAGTAGTAGTAGTAGTAGTAGTAGTAGTAGTAGTAGTAGTAGTAGTAGTAGTAGTAGTAGTAGTAGTAGTAGTAGTAGTAGTAGCAGTAGTTGTAGTAGTCATGGGAGGAGGAGAAAGAACAACAAAAGGAAGGAACAAAAGGAAGAGCAATAGGAGAAAGAGAAAGATGAAGAAGAGGAGGAGGAGAAAGAATAATGGATTTTTTAACTAATATAAAAAATAAATAAATAAATAATCAGAGGAAAAGAAGAAAAAAGAAATATGCAATGAAGCAAGAAAGAAAACGAAGCAAAAAAAAAAAAAGAAAACATGGGTGACAAGTGTAAAGAATGTGCATCTCGTTTTTCTTATTTATTTATTTTTCCTCTAATCTCTCTCTCTCTCTCTCTCTCTCTCTCTCTCTCTCTCTCTCTCTCTCTCTCTCTTCTCTCTCTCTCACTCTCTCTCTCTCTCTCTCCCTCTCTCTCTCTCTCTCTCTCTCTCTTTTAACGCTTCTTCTTCGTCTCATTGTTTGGCGTGTCTGTTTTTAACGAACCCCAAGGTCGCGTGCTGGACTTCATTTATTCTGTCCTCCACGAATACATTTCTTTTATTTGTTCATTGTTTTCACCAATTTGCACGTTGTATTTTTTACCATCATTTCCTGTTAGTTTCTTTTTTCTATTGTTATTCGTTTTTTTTTTTTTTCGTTTTCTTAACTAATTCACTGATCTTCCTTCTACTCATCATATATTTCATCTTCCTTTCTTCCTCCTCCTCCTCCTCCTCCTCCTGCAGCTGCTGCTGTTGCTGGCTGTTGCAATCACTCAATGAATCAATCAATCACTATAAATTTCTTGATTACTTCTTCACTCCTTAAGAGTCCATTAACTTGCGAAAGATTGGGAACCGCTTATTACACAGGCCTGTATTCTGAAACGCTTTGCTCTCTCACTACGCCTATTTTCAAAGGTTACAGAGATGATTAGCCGAGTTCTCAAGAATTTCTCCTGTTAATAATGAGGAACTCTTTGTTAATTCTTTTACTAGAACCGTATAAAAAAAACATCCTTGAAAACACGTGGAACTTCAACCGGAGCCTTTTGAACAAAATGGAGGTGCAGCACGGAAGTGTTTTTAGAATAATGGTCCATACTATTGTAATGTACCCGCTGCGATTTGGAGAGCTTCGAACTCTCATAGAATTATTTTGAAAAATCTCAGAAATTATCATTCGAGTTCTCTAGTGTGTTCGTTTCCCACTGATAATACAGAATCATGAAAACGCCCCTTGAAAATGTGAATGACTTTCATAGGAATCTGTTAGACGTGGTCGAGGTATGGAGCCGAAATATTTGAAAATGCGGTCTTAAAAAATAACGCCCGTTTTTCCTCTGACATTATTGTGTGTGTTTTTTTGTCGTTTCCTTCCTCGTGACACTTAAATATTTACCTCCTCCCTGACTCACTAGTTCAGTTTTACGAGTTTGTTCTTAATTTGTACATTCCTTCACGTACGTTCCTTGCTAACACCCCAGATGAGAGAGAGAGAGAGAGAGAGAGGGAGAGAGAGAGATAGAGAGAGAGCGAGAGAGAGAGAGAGAGAGAGAGAGAGAGAGAGAGAGAGATGTTGTAGTTCGACTCTCTCTGGGCAGTCGTGCTGTCCTTTAAATATGAAATCGTTCTTAACACAGGATTAACGTATCGCCAGCTCATATGGGAAGGTGAGGAAAGGAGAGGGAGGGACACAGGTGAGAAAGAGAGGGCACTTGAAATCACGGAAGTCCGAAGGAATTGTGTGTGTGTGTGTGTGTGTGTGTGTGTGTGTGTGTGTGTGTGTGTGTGTGTGTGTGTGTGTGTGTGTGTGTGTGTGTGTGTGTGTTTGAACATAACCTTGAATCACGCTCTTTAGACTCTTCCTGATGGGCTCTGAAACACACACACACACACACACACACACACACACACACACACACACACAGCAATATCCAAACCTCCATCACCATCACGTACACACACACAAGCACAGCCACCCTCAACAACCGACACTCACCTCGCTCAAGGCAACACCACCCACTCCAGGAGACATTGTCCATTTCGCCTTGGTTCTCTCAGTAAGCGAGATAATCCTTGCTACTTCCACGGCCGGGAGGGAGCGAGAGAGCCACAAGAGAGAGAGCACGGGGGAAGAGCTTGGCAGGGTCAGGTAATGGCAGACTCACTCGACCCACTCTAGACTCACTCGCCTTACTCACATCAAGTCCCCCACATCCTACTACTGCCGGAGCGAGGTAATCAAGGTTGTGGTGCCCCCGGGAGCGACTACAGGCCGACGGAGGGACAAAGGAGTTACTTGGGAAGGTGGAGGTATGTGGGGAAGAGTGTTCGGGCGGAGGTGGGAGAGGTGAAGGTCCATTAGGAAAGAGAGGGCGGAGAGAGAGAAGGCGAAGACCAAGATGAGTTGTAGGAGGGAAGAGATAGTGGAGTAGGAAGAGGAGAGATAAGAAGGAAAATAAGAGATGAACGGAGGAGTGAGATGGACATGTGATGAAGGAGAGGAAAGACTAAATAAGAATGAAGCAAGGGATAAAGTGAGGAGCAGGAGAAAGAAGACAACTACCTAATAAGAAGATAACTAACAAGAAAAGAAAAAAACTACTGGAAGGAAAAAAAAATCAGTAAAAAGAAAACAGAGGAGAAAAAAATAGGAAAACATCAACAGAGAGAGGGAAAAATAAAAATAGATGAAAAACCGCTGGAAAGAAGCAAATCGAGAGAGAGAGAGAGATAGAGAGAGAGAGAGAGAGAGAGAGAGAGAGAGGAGAAGAGAGAGAGAGAGAGAGAGAGAGAGAGAGAGGAGAGGAAAATCACAGAAGAATCGAAATGAAAAGTGATTAAGGGCGCGGAAATGAAGAGGAAAGCTGCGGAAGGGAGATAAGGGCGATGAGCTAAGGAAGAAGAGAGAGAGAGAGAGAGAGAGAGAGAGAGAGAGAGAGAGAGAGAGAGAGAGAGAGCAGAGAGAGATAGAGAGAGAGAGAGAGCTGGAATAAGATCAGGAGGGCGAAAGAACATTGGTGCAGAAAAGAAAACGGACAGCAGGAGGAGGGAGACGGCACGCGAGGTTATATGGGGAACTGAAGAAGATAAAAAAAATAAATAAATAAATAAATAAAAAACAGGGTGTTGGTATGCTGGTGGCGCTTACTGACTCTGGGATGCGTCTGGAAATCTCGGGATAGCGTGAAAGGTCGCAGACTGCCAACCTTTCGTAAATATGCCATGCTTGTGTAACATTTTAATACGGCAAGGGGCAGAAATAGCACAGCCTGGTCTCGTCCCCTCGGCTATGCACGGGCGTCAGGAGTTCAGTTGCCTCTTTTAGTATTCCTTTTTCCTAAGTCTCGTGGCATTTGAGAGGCTTACTGATGTTAGTCCATGCAAGAGAAATATTAGTGTGTTAGGTTATGTTTTTCATTTTATTTTTAGGTAATACTTGAGTGGTGTCAGGAACGATATTTTTATTCTTTTTTTTTCCTCTTTTTTTTTTATTAATGTCTGGGGCTGTGCTTGGAGTTTTTTGGTGGGATTTTTTTTTCTTTTTACTTTATTCTATTTGTTTATTTTTTCAATGGGATGGAGGGATGGACAGACAGGGAAGTGAAGAGATTAAGATAAGGCGGCGGCAAAGTGTTAGAAAATTAAATCAGTAGAATGATAAAAAAAAAAAAAAAAACAGAGCAAAAGGATTAAAGCAAGAAACGAAATGATCGGGAAAACAAAAACAAGATGTGTCGGCTCACCACACCATCACGGCCCCTACCACCACAACCACCACCATAACACACCACCACCACCATATTGCTCAGTATGCTGCGGAAGCTTAATGCGAGAGAAGCCTTAGGGAGTCTTGTAATTATCACCGCGTGTTTCAAATATTGTAGTAAATATTATCTCTTACCTTCATCACAGTGTTCCGGGAAATTAGTTGATAATAATAATAATAATAATGATAATAATAATAATAATAATAATAATAATAATAATAATAATGGTGTGTGTGTGTGTGTGTGTGTGTGTGTGTGTTGAACAGAATATACATTACCATACAATACTTGCTATCTTCAAAAAAATAAAAATAAATAAAAAAAAAATGAGTACGAGTGAGCAAATAAATCAATGAAAAATAAATCAGTAAATAGATAAGTAAACAAATACATAGATAAATAAAGAAAGTGAAATGAAAAAAATACAAATAAATAGTTTTGTTGATCAACTGTCGCCTGTACAGTGCGCACCTCGCCTTTTCCCCAGCAACAAAACACCTCGCCTTTTCCCCAGCTATAATCATAACAATAACAAAACAAAGTCACCACAACTTAAAAGGGACAGGAACTAATAAAGAAAACGGGGCGTCACCTAAACACCGAATACTTCCCATCTTCTATCTATTTATTTATTTTTTTATTTAACCAAAGAAAACGGAACACACACCATCGCAACCATTAGCCATTCCTCACGGTTCATTCTTGTTATTGACAACATTATTATTTTTGTACTAGAATATTTTAGGAATTTTCCATTCTAAGTCGTGGTGGTGATTATAACTCGAGTGAACAGAGAGAGAGAGAGAGAGAGAGAGAGAGAGAGAGAGAGAGAGAGAGAGAGAGAGAGAGAGAGAGAGAGAGAGAGAGAGAGAGAATGTTATACGTAACATTTAATTATAACATCCCAGAGTTTACCTCTCTCTCTCTCTCTCTCTCTCTCTCTCTCTCTCTCTCCTACATCGCCCATTACCCCTCCACCGCCACTCACGTCCACCACTCCCTCCTTACCCCGCCGAGAGTCCTCTCCCACCCCCCATTATCCCAGCACCAGCGGCCCCTCCTCTCTCCACTTCCCCACCCCTCCCCCTCCCTTCCTTCACCTGTCCCGCTAACCCTCCACCACCCAGCCAGCTCCGCCACCCTGCCACACCACACCACGTGACCACAGGCTCTTCACTTCTTATGATTAGATGTTGAGTGTTGCATGGTCTCGTGAATTACCGCACATATGAAAGTAAATAATTAAAGACCAAGTACAGAAATAGAGACAATATAAATAGCGTAACAGTAAATGCGTGGTAAATAGTACAACAAAATCTGCAAAATAAGGTACATGTTGTATAATAAAGATATAAAACGCACAAATAAGATCAGTTAGGTTAGAGTATATATATGCTGGATTTACTTTGTATGTAGTGATCCAACCAATTATAATGAAGAGGCAATAAGTGGGCCTTTTTTTTTATGATGTTTTGTTGTCCTTACCCAGAGTCCTACTTAGAGAAAATAATAAAAAAATTATTAAAAAAGATGAAAACACTAAACAAAAGAAAAAAACACCTGCCCCCCTCTCTCTCTCTCTCTCTCTCTCTCTCTCTCTCTCTCTCTCTCTCTCTCTCTCTCTCTCTTTTTTACACACACACACACACACACACACACACACACACACACACATCAAAATTCCCATCAGTTCCCAGTATCATTCCAATAAACTCCTAAGCAAACAAAATTATCCCAAAGTACTTTTAACAACCTTTAGGGAGCAGCAATGCCTCCCTTAATCGCCTCCAATTAAAGGATAAACCCGGGCTGGCAAGCAATAAATCACCACTTGTATACATTACTCAGATAAATCCTCAGTAATCACGCGGTCTTTAATCACTCAAACAAACACGCGACACGCCCCTACTCATTAATCAACGAAGCCCTAACGAGAACTTGATAGGTTAGGTTTCCGCCGCGGTGCCCCCTCCTCCTCTTCCTCCTTCTTCTGTACTCGTAATATCCTGTCTCTCTCACCTCAAAACTTCCTTATGAAAGACTTACGCTTTTGTGTAGCATAGCTACGCAAACAGTCTGCTATAAAAGAACCTCAAGGCCTGTTGCTGCTTGGATTTCCTTTGTCTATTCATCTACGTTCTCACCTTCAAGTCACCAGATGATTTCTTGCCTCCTTTGTCTCTGCCTCTCCGCTCCTCGTCCCCGGCCACGCACGTCACAGGGTCCTGGTGGCCTCGTCCTTCTCGTCACTAAGTATCACGCATCACAGAACAACGGATCGCACTCAATTAGCAAGAATGTTTACCACGGGCACGAGTCTTGCTTCCTTCCGGCGGCACTCCTCGACGCTTCTAGCACTTCCTTTCCTGGTCCTGGTCGGCCTTCCCTCTCTCCTTCCCCCTACCCTCATTACTCCATCCTTTCTTGCCGTGGGGGGAAAAGTTTGGGGGTACTGGTTGTATTTATAGTGTTTGAATGGCTACGTAACTTTGTATTCAGCGTAAGTCTTTCATAAGGAAGTTTGAGGGTTGTGGTGTTTTTATAAATGCATTGGTCGTGCTTGTTTCTTGGCGGAAGTGGTGGTGGAGGGAAGGGAGAGGGAGGTTGGAGCGCAGAGCAAATCTACTTACGTCACGTCCAATAGGAAAAGACTTCCCAAAACAAGCTAGTTACCTCTCATCTCAGAAGACGATAACTACTTCAAAATTATTCAAACTTCCTTCTTTATTCACCTCACTCATCACATTATGGTCATCTTGTATTAGTAGAGAGAAGCAAGTTACCTTGTTACCGTGTAGAGTGAGGATAGTCGAGATGGGAGGAGGGGAGGGAGGGAGGATGTAGGGAGGGGGGAGAGAGGAGAGGGAGGGGTAGGGTGCGCATGTGCCAGCCGGGCGAGAGGCGGGTGACTACGTGGCTGTCACGGGACGGATATTTGCATGAAAGCCCAGACGTTACCTACAGAGATGATAACATTTCGCTGGTATAGAGAAGCCCGCACACTTATACTGACAACATACGTGAAGGTTATGAACGCCCTTGCTCCCAGTTACAGCGAGGAGAGGCGAGGCGTTCCTTTAACCGGACATCACCTGCAGCTGGTTCGCCACTCACCAGGATTTTTAAATTAGCAGATGATTGAAATAAGCCACACACACATCGCATTCATGTGGTGTCGTTACGAAAGGCTAAATAGCAAACAAAATTGTGGAGAAGTGAAATAACAGTAATAGTA
>NC_087158.1:12450799-12475799 GCF_035594125.1 Scylla paramamosain
GTCGCTCCTGGCTACCACCTCACCAGACGCGGATACCAGCACCAGGCAGCGCAGGTCACTTGATTTCATGACTTACATCTTCGGCACGTCAGAGAATGCGCTGCGAATCCTCAACACACTGCTCTACTACCTGCAGACTCTGGTGTGGTGATGCTCTTCTGATGACCTTGTGTACTTGGTAATAAAAGGCAGTGATAGAAGTTGCTAGGAGTTATCTTTATCCTTTTATCGTGCAGCTTGTAATGTTTGTGAAGAAATTATCTACTCTCCTTTTCTCTCTTCTCGTCTGTAATGATTGTGAAGAAATTATCTACTTCCCTTTCCTCACCTCTCGTCTGTAATGTTTGTGAAGAAATTATCTACTCCGCTTTCCTCTCTTCTCGTCTCCTTTTTTCTTGTTTCCTTTCTTCCCGTCTCCTCTCCTTTCATCTTCCATCCCCTTGCAAAGTAACACTCGTATTAACAAATTTTACAAATATTTTTTAGAAGGGAGACACACACACACACACACACACACACACACACACACACACACACCCTCCTCAACCAGCAACCTAGAGTCAACCAATCTATATAAGAAAGCTACATCACAATATTAATGGCGCGACCTGAGAGGCATCATGACAGAGGTCACACGTTTGAGCCGGAAGGTCAGAAGCCAGGTCACTCACTGCTCGGAGGTCAAAGTAAACGTGGAACGAATATTATTATAACGTATTGAACAGACGCCTCCAAGTTAAGTTTCTCTCTCACTGTTTGCTCAGGAACACACGTCACAGGAGAGAGAGAGAGAGAGAGAGAGAGAGAGAGAGAGAGAGAGAGAGAGAGAGAGAGAGAGAGAGAGAGAGAGAGAGAGAGAGAGAGAGAGAGAGAGAGAGAGAGAGAGAGAGAGAGAGAGAGAGAGTAAATATTTTATTCCAGGATTGCTGAGCGGGAAAGTGTCATGTATATTGCGGAAAATGAAGGGATAAAGCCTTGAGGGAATGGAATATTATGTAAACTGTTATGCGAGTGTGTGAATGTGTGAGATGTTGTGTGTAAAAAAAAAAGTGATGTGATGGCTTTGATCTTATTGCTTTCGTTTACTCACTCATTCGCTTGTCTGTTGATTAACTTTATCGTATACCTGCTGTTTCTACTCCTTTTTTTCTTTCTACTATTATTCTTTTGCGTCATTCCTTATATGTAGAGAGATGATGGAAGCGATATGTCTTTTATTCTATCTTTTTGCCTGCGAGGTTAAAATAGCAAGGACGGAAGAACCCCACAACACCGTATCCACACACACAGGAGGAAGGCAGGATTTGAACCCATCGCTATGTCTCTGCTGTGCAAGGAATTCACCATCGAGCCACACACACACACACACACACACACACACACACACACACACACACACGTACTACATGTCTCTTCCTCCCACACACACACACACACCACAAACATGCAAACACACGAAATATACACAACAAACAACACACACAAAAAGCAACTCCAACACAAATAAAAAAATAATAAAAACATGCAAATTCTTACAAAATATCCACAAAACAACAACAACAACAACAATAGCAACAACAACAACAAAAAAAAGTACAGGTACAAACCAACTCTACCAAAACACCCCCTCATTAATACCAACCTCCATCACCTTTCCTCTCCCCTTCCTATTCCTTCCCCCCAGCCCCAATCACACCAACGCCAATGTCAAACAAGGCAGCACACCTGAAAAAGAAAACACACACAAAACACACACACACACACACACACACACACACACACACACACACACACACACACACACACACACACACACACACACACACACACACACACACACACACACACACACATAGACACACACACACACGCAGAAAGAAAACACCAAAAAAAACAAGCCAATCCTAACAAAACATTTCTCATTTATACCAACTTCCATCACCTTTCCTTCCCCCTCACTTCACCATCCCTAACCAGAGCAATGCCAATGACAACAAAACAAAAAAACAAACAAACAAAACAATAGATAACATACATAACTAGAAAAAACAAACATAAAAGACTTATAAAATTAATCCAGACGAAACATCCCTTATCACCCTTTCTCTTTTCCCAGTTTCCCTAATCTTTTCCCTAAGCAATGCCAATATAACACAAAGCAGCGTTCCTACATACCTGGAAACCACTAAAACATACCAACAAACAGTACCCGGTCACCTGTTTCACCGGAGGCTCCCAGGGGACGGGCGGCGGGAGGTTATTCATAATGGATGGGGATTTAATATTAACGCCCCGGAGGAGAGGCAGGGAAGGGAAAGAAATGACAACAGCAGCAGCAGCAACGCCAACGCCACAGCACGCCAGCTTCCATATAAAAGTTGCCCTGAATAAAACAAACAAACCATAGAATAAATCATGCAAACTGGCAGGATCTCTCTCTCTCTCTCTCTCTCTCTCTCTCTCTCTCTCTCTCTCTCTCTCTCTCTCTCTCTCTCTCTCTCTCTCTCTCTCTCTCAAAAATAAAAAGATGAATAAATTAATAAAGAAACTAATGCATAGATAAATAAGTGAATAAACAAATAGACAAACAAGTCGCAAGTCAATCTCTGGTATTGTTTTTCTATTTGCTTCTTTACTTTAAAAATCTAGTGAGAAAACTTATCTTTTACCCATTTATTTATTTATTAATTAAATCGTTTATTGAGTCTAAGCTATTTTCTCTGTAGTTTTCTGCGTCTACAGTTCTTATAAGCAGCACAATATTAAAAAATAATTATATAGGATAGTATGTATTTTTCTTATCTAAGTGATCGCCTTATAGAATTGTTATGGCTTAGGATGGTGAAATACACACACACACACACACACACACACACAAAAAAAAAAAAGGCCTATTCCTGACAACACGATATCTTTCTCTTCCACATTTCATCAAAGCATCGCAAGATCAGACGGTCTATTTCTTGAAAGACCTTTTTCTCATGTATTATCAAAGGCTTACAAGGCACGACGATCTATTATTTATCCCATCTCTTGTTCCAGCTGCGTCTCCTATTCAAGGCAACATTACATAAAGGCCGCTTATGTTATATTTGCAGGCTGGAATACTGGAGCTGGAAATTACAATATCATACCTGGTGGCTCCTGAGTTTATTGCCCCCCGCCGCTGCACACCTGGTTAAATATTCAGTCATCACCCAGCCCCGCTGTGCTGTGGAGGCAAGCCAGGCCACCCCATCGCAGGGCATGACGCACACCGGTGGCTGAGGGTTTGACATCATGATTGCACCCTCCCCGTGGCGGCCAAATATTCAATGTGGAATCAAAGACAGAGGGACCGCATGCGCGCGTGCGTGCGTGTGTGCGTGCGTGCGTGTGTGTGTGTGTGTGTGTGTGTGTGTGTGTGTGTGTGTGTGTGTGTGTGTGTGTGTGTGTGTGTGTGTGTGTGTGTGTATAGTGCCAATTTTGTCACTCATCACGACCTGTTAGTTGTTTATCGAAGGAAAGACAAACGTGCGCTCATTGTCATGTTTTATTGGCAGGTGATGGTATGGGGTGGTGAGTGAGATGCTAAGCCCTCTGAGATGGTGATGATACCTCTGTCTGCGTATGTCAGGAGTGAATATTAATTCTATTGTACAAAAATGATCCTATGAGAGTAAATTTCTTCGCAAGGATCAGCATGACTTGAGTAAGGGATATGACATTCCTAAAGATGTAATATGAGTAGAAGTCATATCTCTTAGTTCTGATCCTGAGGAGGGCGTTGGTGTGCGGCTCGCGGCCTACCGTTGACGAGGAGTCGGGTAGTCGATCGCTCAGGTCACGCAGAGCCTCCTCCAGGTCTGTCAGCATCTCTTCTAGGCCAACGGCGTTGAGGTAACTCTCCTTCAGAAACTCCAGAGCCACCTTCAAAACGGGTCTCCTTGGCAGGTCTCGCAGCCACCACAGGTCCTGACTCAAGCTGGCGGGGGCAGCCTGCCCTCCCTGCTCCCCGATAGACCGCTGCATCCACGCACTGATAGACTCCAGCACACACCCGAAGAGCTCCCTCGCTTCTTGCACCACAAACAGTACACCAGGAGTGTCTCCGACGCTGTGATGCGGACCGCTGCTCTGCTTTCGAAGGATGGAATTAGGGACTGTGGCGACAGAAAATGTAGGTGACGACGTGAAGGTGGCGTTCCCCAGGCTGTGATGTGGAGGCGCGTGCTCAGAGTTCTTCTCTAGAGTTGGGCTGCAGGCGTCGCCAGTGCAGGTGGTGTTGAGTACAGGTCTCCCTGCCACACAGGCCGCCCTTAGAACCACGGACAGGAATGGCAGCAGCAGCAGCAGCATCGTGGCAGTGTCGGTGAAGTCATGAGCCTCGTGGTGGTCAGCGGGTCTTTATATGAGTGAGGGGAGGTGGCAAACCTCAGCGGGGCGCCGTTCCAGGGATAACTAATGGAAAGGAGGAGTCTGTCTGTGTTTACGTTAATTACTCACCACGCTTTAATGGCGACGAGGGAAAACCTTGAGCATACAAGGGTGTGTCATCCGGACCCATAAATTTACTGAACTAATGGAGTGACCAGTACACTCCCGCGTCACGCCTTTTTGTCATTATTTTCACTTCTCATATCTTGTTGCCTGGTGTCCAGGAAGAAACTGCTGCTGCCTTGTGAATTTGATAGATATCGACTTAGTAGATCACGAAACGAGTTAAACACTGAATACAATTGATTAGATGGTTAGTTTCGTGGCTGACAGGCAGACAGGCTGGAGAAGAGACAAGCAGGCAAGCGGGAGGGAGGGAGGGAGGGAGGAAGGGAGGGAGGGAGGGAGGGAAGGTAGGCAGGCAGGCAGGCAGGTAACAGGCAGGCAGACAGAAGGAGTAAGTGATGGATGCATAATAGCACTAAAACACCTGAATGAAAGGCGTGTGAATTAATTTTTGTTGGTATGATGGACAGCGTCTATACTCGCACAGAAAACTGGATGTTAATGAGGAAAAACTGTCATTCATTTTGTGACCAGATTTCTTTCACTTACAACGCCAACGAGCGGCTTGCTGCACCGGTGTGAGCGCTGGTGTCTTGACGTGGTGTACTGTACGTTCTGACTTGTTTTCGATCTGCCCGGTGTACTTGCAAATCAAGCATATAGGTTCTCTCTCTCTCTCTCTCTCTCTCTCTCTCTCTCTCTCTCTCTCTCTCTCTCTCTCTCTCTCTCTCTCTCTCTCTCTCTTCCCGATGGAGGATAAATGAGTCTGATTATTGCTGCCACATGAAATTGAAAATATCACTTTATTATGTTAAAAATTTTAATGAAAATTTGTTGTTCGAAGATCAAATAGGTTCACAAACAAAGCAATCACTGATGTCACCAGCGTTCCGATTGTCAAGCCAACACTCACGACCCGCATGGTGATGTCTGTATTCCTTTTACTTCTGGTCTTGAGGAGGGCGTTGATGTGCGGCGCAGGGCTGGGCTGGGACCAGGGGTCAGGCAGACGATCGCTCAGGTCACGCAGAACCTCCTCCAGATCCGTCAGCATCTCCCCCAGGCCAGCGGCGTTAAGATAACTCTCCTTTAGGAACTCCGACGCCTCCCTCACAATGGGTCTCCCGGGCAGGTCTCGCAGCCACCACAGGCCCTGACTCAAGCTGGTGGGGGCAGCCTGCCATCCCTGGTCCCCGATAGGCCGCCGCAGCCACGCACCGATGGACTCCAGCATACGCCCGAGGAGCTCCCTCGCTTCCTGCACCACTAACGATACACGAGTGTCTTCGCCGCTGTGGTGCGGACCGCTGCTCTTTTGAAGGGAAATTTCGCGGGTGGCAGTGGTGGACGTGGCTGGCGCGAGGCTGACGTTCGCCAAGCTGGGGCGAGGAGGTGTCTGCTGTGAGTCCTCCGCCAGTTCAAAGCTGCAGGCGCCGCCATTACAGACTGTGTTTGGAGGGGGGCGCCCCGCCACGCAATCCGCCAGCAGCGGCACAGAGAGGAGCGGCAGCAGCAGCAGCAGCAGCAACATTGTCTCCAGTGTGGTGTGCGTCCCGCCGTTGTCGCGCCTATATAGCAGGTGTGGGAGGCGGGCAGCCCTAAGGAGCTGGCAGATGTTCGCTGATCCCATAATTGCGATCCACCCAAAACAAACGTGGAGCGCTACTTAAGCTAATTAACATTTCAGCAAGGCCGCCTCTCAAGCAATCGCCTTCAGATCCGCCCCGTGCGTCTCTCACTTCGCTTCGCCCATTCCCGTACTGAAAGCGTTGCCGTGCCGTGTGCTCCAGGCACTTAACAATAATTGCTATTCCCGTGGTGCGTTACGGCGGCATTAAGACGGCGCCACAACGCATTACTATGCAAGGGGAACTGAGCTAAAAGTCAGGCGTGACCCGAATACCACTCCGGGTAATGCATTCTTGGGCGCCCTTTGAAAAAGTGTAAGGCAGCAACCCAGAGTGAATGACCTGGGCGTGTTGGGAGGGCGTCCTGGTGTTCTGCAGCGGGAGGCGGAGGAGGAGGAAGAGGAAGAGGAAGCAGTAGCTTAAGAAGATAAACATAAAAATATCTTGAGGATTTATGCATATAACTATATGTTTTATTAAAGTTTCCTCAGATTTTCAATATAAAAGAGAGAGAGAGAGAGAGAGAGAGAGAGAGAGAGAGAGAGAGAGAGAGAGAGAGAGAGAGAGAGAGAGAGAGAGAACAATAAGATGAGACACGAGTAAAGAGCGAGCAGTGGGAGGAAAGGTGTAGCAAAATACATTCCCTTCCCTCACCGGTGGCGGGATGAGTGATGTAACTCCCTCCCATCCTCCGCTGCTCATACTGCCCCACCCTAACCTTCCAGCGACCTTCCAGCGCACCATGACTCTTACATAACCTTCCAGTGTGTCAGTGAACCAGATCACTCAGTCAAGCTCCCAGAAAAAAATAAAAAGAAGAGAGAATGAGGGATGGAAGAATACTCTCTCTCTCTCTCTCTCTCTCTCTCTCTCTCTCTCTCTCTCTCTCTCTCTCTCTCTCTGCTTCATGTAAATGTGACGATAATGTAAGTGGAAAATTTCCTACCTCGGCACCGAATTTGTCTTATTCAGTGAAGCCAATGAATAATGTACAACTCTAGGCGAGACCCGATCCTTCCCTCATTACGCACACACACACACACACACACACACACACACACACACACACACACACGAGATTACAAACGTAAATGAATCACGTTTCACTGTTGTCTATCTGATTTTCTTTCACAAATTCGACGTTTGTTCGAGTGAAAATAGCTAAAGTTTCCGCCTGCACGTGTTGTAAAGAAACGAAAGAGAGAGAGAGAGAGAGAGAGAGAGAGAGAGAGAGAGAGAGAGAGAGAGAGAGAGAGAGAGAGAGAGAGAGAGAGAGAAACTGAAGTCAGCATGAGTCAGACAGACAGGGAACGCCAGTAGTCAGTATACGTCATGGCCATCAGTGTCAGGAGGAGGAGGAGGAGGAGGAAGCATTGCACCTTCAGAAGCAGAACTGAGAAGTATAGATGGCAAGATATCCCCTCGAGGTTGTATCTTCCATGATCTTGACCGCGCCCTTTGAGAACGCTTCCTCGTATGTACCAAGCTGCGGGGCACCTCTTGCACCGTCTTGTGCTCTTCATCTGGCGTGTGGGGTGCGTGGGCAGCCGTGGATTTGACGTAAGGAGACGTGGGGATGGCGGGAGGGAGGGACGGAGATAGCAGTGTGAGTTGAGTTGATGAGAAACTTTAAACCGTTTTCTTTACGTCCTTCGTTCTTAAATCGTATAGCGTTTCATCATGACTGCTTTTGAAATGCTTCAGTGGAAGTTAAGGTGGTTTTCAATGGTGTTTTCATCCTCCTAGTGGTGGTTTGCTTCAGGACCCTCATTCTCAAGGCTTGCTGTGTTTCATCATGACTACTTTCAACACGTTCTACCGGAAGTCGTCAAAGTTTTCAAGGGTGTTTTCATGCTTTTACTAATAGTTTGACATGAATTCTTTATCATGAATGGGAGATACACTTTCTAGTGGAAGTTACCACAGCTTTCGATGGTGTTTTCATAATTGTAGTGGTAGTTTAATGTCCATCACACATCAGCAATGGGAGAAACGACCATGATAAAAAAAGTAATCATAACTGTGGCGATGCCGTCAAGGTTTTCAAGGGTATTTTCATAATTCTAATGACAGTTTAATATGAATTCTATATCATGAATTGGAGAAACACCTATGAGAACCGAGCTAATTCTATCAGTGGCGAAGTTAACATGGATTTCAAGAGTATTTCCATAATTCTATTGATAGCTTACCATAAATTCCGCATCATCACTTAGAGAAACACTTGTGAGAATCCAGCAAGCCATACCTGTGCCCTCAGAAAATACCCTTATGAGAGAACGAGGCATCTCAGAAATACGAGCGCAGATGTTTTTTGAGAAGCAGTAGGAAAGAAGGAGAATGGAGACCCCACAGCAAGCCACGGCACGGGAGGAGAGGAGCAGGGGAGCGCGAAGGGAAAAATATCACGCACAACGCATCGCAAAGGAGGAGAATAACTTTGTGTAGCGGAGTGAGGTTCTCGAGATAGGTTTTTCGCCTTTTTAGTTTTGCGTCACGGTTTGCAGCCTGGCGGAAGGAGGAGCTCAAGGCGTGGAGTTGTAGGAAGAGCAACCGCAACCACCACCACCACCACCACTACCGCCACCACCACCTGCAGCATCTCGTCTCAGCGGAAAACAATATAACCGATGCGCTTTTAGATATCTGGCGTGCATTCAGAACCTATTGTTAACTTTTTTTTTCGTCTTTGTGGTACCTGCTTTGCTTGAATGTGTTTATGTGTGTGAGTGTGTGAATGCGTCTCTCTCTCTCTCTCTCTCTCTCTCTCTCTCTCTCTCTCTCTCTCTCTCTCTCTCTCTCTCTCTCTCTCTCTCTCTCTTTTTCCATCTATTTACTTACCTATCACTGTCTGTATTATTTTTTTCTTTTTTAGATTATTTTTCCTTCGTTTGCATCTGAACCTGATTTCATGTAGTTTAAACCATTGCAAGCCCTCAAGGTTCTCTCTCTCTCTCTCTCTCTCTCTCTCTCTCTCTCTCTCTCTCTCTCTCTCTCTCTCTCTCTCTCTCTCTCTCTCTCTCCTTCTCAAGTGCTTCAAAACGAAGAGAAATGATCCCTTGTCGACGATTTGATCTGACCACGGCGCCCCAATCCCCTTAATGGCGCGCCTCTCCTTCCTCCTCTCCTCCTCCTCCTCCTCCTCCTCCTCCTCCTCCTCCTCTTCCTGATTCTCTCTTTTCCATTCTCCTTCTCAAGCTGCTACTTCACTTTTCCAGCCAGTTCGTCTTTCTTGTCCTCCTCGTCTCCTTTTTCTTCTTCCTCCTCCTCCTCCTCCTCCTCGCCTTTCTCCTATTCATTATTCCCTCTCGTTCCTATTTTTCTTTTCTACTGTTCAATTTATTACTTCTCTCTTCCTCCTCCTCGCTTTTCTTCCTTTTCGTTCTCCTTGTTTGTTTTCTTTTTTCGTTGTTTTGTTATTTCTTTTCACGGATAGGATTTGTTTTTTTTTCTTTTCTTCTTTTTTATGCTTTGTCTTCTTGTTTGTTTGCACTTTAAAATTAAAATCCCTTCTTGTCCTTCATTCTCATCGTTCTCATTCTCCTTTTCTGTGTCTTCTTTTTCGTTTCCTTGTTATATCTTTTCACGCGTATTTTTTTCTTTCTTCGTCCTTTTCTTGTTTAGTTTCTCTTGTTCGTTTGCGCTCCAAAATCTAAAACCCCTTCTTCTTCATTTTCTTCTTTCTCTTTTTTTTCGTTTTCTTGTTTTATCTTTTCACGGGCAAGTTTTCGTTTTCTCCACTTTGTTTTTTTTTCCACTTAAAAGTTAATTAAAATTCCTTATACATAATGATACGTGGATTTTTTTTTATTTTTTTATATATATATTACACGAATATTTCAGAAAGTTTCCACGTCGTTGTATTATTTTATTCCACTCAAGATTCAATTTATTCATCCAGGCTTCAGTTTATTCATCCAGGCTTCAATTTATTCATCCTGTCTTCAATTTATTCATCGAGGCTTCATTTCATTCATCCAGGTTTCAGTTTATTCATCCAAGCTTCAATTTATTCACCCAGGCTTCAATTTATTCAACCAGGCTTCAGTTTATCAATTCACGATTCAATTTATCCATCCTGGCGTCAGTTTATTCTTCCAGAAGTCATTTTATTCATCCATTTTTTAGCTTTATTCATCCAATTTTCAGTTTATTCATCCAGGTTTCAATTTATCCATTCAAGCTTCAATTTATCCACCCAGGCTTCAATTTATTCATCCAGATTTCAATTTATTCATCCAGACTTCAGCTTATTCATCCAGGCTTCAATTTATTAATCGAGGCTTTAATTTATTCACCCAGACTTGAGTTTATTCACCAAACTACTATATATAATCCAGAACTAATCCAGACATAGTCAATTCCTGGATAGGCGTCTGAAACCCATACGATCCCAGAGCCAGTAATTATTCCATCCCGAAATGCTGACGGAGGAGGACGAGGAGGAGGAGGAGGAGGAGGAGGAGGAGGAGGAGGAGGATGAGCCGTCTCTCGTGTAATAGTCCAGGATCAGGAGCCGACGTGTGCCTGAAGGAGCGGTAGCCTCGGGGGGCGCCTCACAGGTGGTGGTGGTGGTGGTGACGGTGAAGGGAGGAGTTTCAATAATGCAATACTAAGGGAGCAATATGTGTGTCCTTGTATTGCACTGGAAGGTAATGTGGTAGTGATGGGAGGAGAGAGAGAGAGAGAGAGAGAGAGAGAGAGAGAGAGAGAGAGAGAGAGAGAGAGAGAGAGAGAGAGAGAGAGAGAGAGAGAGAGAGAGAGGTAAAAATATTAAACATCAAGTAATATTATAGTAAATCTCTCTCTCTCTCTCTCTCTCTCTCTCTCTCTCTCTCTCTCTCTCTCTCTCTCTCTCTCTCTCTCTCTCTCTCTCTCTCACTCTAAACACCCCCGAAGGCCAGAGTTGTGTTTTTGCAGTATTTCCCCGGCCAGGAACAGATCGCCCTCAAGCCAGACCGCGAGAGGAACAAAATACGGCGTGAGTAAGAAAAGGCAGACACGGAGCGCTGAATGATGAAGGGCGGCCACGCGACGGTGAGAGAGAGAGAGAGAGAGAGAGAGAGAGAGAGAGAGAGAGAGAGAGAGAGAGAGAGAGAGAGAGAGAGAGAGAGAGATTTACTATAATTTTACTTGATGTTGAATATTTTTACCTCTCTCTCTCTCTCTCTCTCTCTCTCTCTCTCTCTCTCTCTCTCTCTCTCTCTCTCTCTCTCTCTCTCTCTCTCTCTCTCTCTCTCTCTCTCTCTCTCTCTCTCTCTCTACAGAAATAACTCACTCGTCATATCCTTCACACGCTCTTCTCCAACTAAAAGCATCACTCATTCCTCCTCTTCCTCCTCCTCTTCCCCTCCTCCTCTTCCTTCTCTTCCACACCAGCTCTCGCTCACTTTACCTCCTCCGCATTCACGGTGCCTCACTGCCACCTCCTCTCCCCTTCTCCTTTCTCTGTCATTCCTTCTCTCACCGTCTCTCACATTGCTTCCCCCTTGTCTCTGCTACATCAAGTACTCTGGCTCTCATATCAGTAGATGTAGAAATTCATTGTTTTGTATGTTTTTTTTTTCTCTCTCTTTTTTTGGTCACTAACTCATATTTATGTTAGGTGACTTGAATAAGCTACTTTTTTTTTTCTGTGATTACCCGTTTTCTTTCTTGTCTTCGTTAGTGTAGTGGGAGGATGATAAAAGGTCAGGTGAGTGAAGAAATATGAAGGGAGATGAAAAGGAACACGAAAGGGAGTGAAGGAGTATATACCTGAAGTCAAGTAATACCGCGTGATGGATCTTCACGTATATCAGAAATAACCTTCAAAGGGGAAAAAAAAAGAAACAAAAGAGAGATTAAAAATAAAAAGGGCTCATCAGACGATATACAGACAGACAAACAGACAAAAAGATAAATGCACACACACACACACACACACACACACACACACACACACGAAAAAAAAAAAACAGGGAAAAAACAAAGGCTTTTCCTGATATGAGCAATGATGAAAGGAAACGAGGGGGAAATAATACTCATAGGGGCAAGAAAGTGACATATGATGAGGACAGGACTACTAGGGGACGACAAAGGGACGACTGATGATGTGTGCGTCGTTAATCACGTCCTCAACCATGTACTAGACTTGTATTATTTCCTTATATCACTGGAGGAGGAGGAGGAGGAGGAGGAGGAGGAGGAGGAGGAAGAGCAGGAGGTATACAAGAAAATAGCATTATCTTCAGTCTTCTGCCAAGGGCTTTGAGAAGACACGTGTGTGTGTGTGTGTGTGTGTGTGTGTGTGTGTGTGTGTGTGTGTGTGTGTGTCTGTGTGTTTTCCTCTTTCCCTCTCGATACACACAAACACATATTACACATGAGGAAAAAAAAAAAAAAATATATATATATATATATATATATATATATATATATATATATATATATATATATATATATATATATATATATATATATATATATATATATATATATATATATATATATATATATATATATATATATATATATATATATATATATATATATATATATATATATATATATATATATATATATATATATATATATATATATATATATATATATATATATATATATATATATATATATATATATATATATATATATATATATATATATATATATATATATATATATATATATATATATATATATATATATATATAACAAAAAGCAGCGCATATCCCTTTTTGTTCCTCCCCTCGCAGGTTTTATCACAGCTAAGCCCACGAGCGACACTTGCGAGGGAGGCGGCGGCGACTCACACACTCCCAGTGATCATATTTGTGTACTCGGTGAAAAGTTTATGTGCCGTCACGCTCCACTGCAGGTCAGGGCTGTAAAATGGGAGGCAGGGATTTGTGAGGGAGACAAAACGTGAGGTAGTTATTGTTATTGGTGTTATTATTGTTATTGTTGTTGTTGTTATTATTATCATTTTAATTATTGTTGTTGTTGTTGTTGTTGTTGTTGTTGTTGCTATTTTTGTTCATAATATCGTTATTATTATTATTACTATTATTATTATTATATTTATTATTATTATTATCATTATTATTATAATTATTATTATTATTATTATTATTATTATTATTATTATTATTATTAGCAGTAGTAGTAGTAGTAGTAGTAATAGTAGTAGTAGTAGTAGTAGTAGTACTAGTAGTATTACTGTTGCTGTTGTTGTTGTTGTTGTTGTTACCACCATCATCATCATCATCATCGTCGTCGTCATCGCCTTCAAACAGATTCCCTCACTGGTAAGAACATAAGAAAGCAAGGAAGCTGCAAGAAGCTGTATGTACAGGGAGGACTACACGTGGCAGTCTCTGTATGAAACCATTTCCACTTATCGCAGTCACCCATAAATGTGTCTAATATTCTGATGATGCAGAATACCTTCCAAAACCATCACCAGAATCATGACAACAACCTCATGACAACTTCCACTAAAGGGTGTCAAGGTTGAGATGACACACCGAAACGTTTTAAGAATGCGGGCGTAATAGTTATCGTCTTAATCATCATCACCATCATCATCATTATCATTGCAGGAATCACTGGTTCCCGAGAATCCTGATGAATCCTAATAACGTCCTTTAGAGTCTCTTAAGGTCGAGGTAAGACGCCAAAAGGTTAAGAATGCAGATCTAACAGCCGTCATCATCATCATCATCACCTTTTTCATCATCATCATTATCATCAAAATCATCATCATTATCATCAAAATCATCATCATCATCATCATCATCATGCTTTTCTTCCTCCTCCTCCTCATCCTCATTATCATTATTATCGTCGTCCTCCTCCTCTTCCTGCTCCTCCCCATTACTACCACTACCATCATCATCACCATCATCACCAACATTCCACAAGAAGACGCCCCACAGTGCCCCACGCATGTGTCTGCCCCGTGTGTAACGCCGTCCCGCGCAGAGTGGTGTCGCCGCGGGCCAAACATTCGCTCAACAAGTGTCAGTGATTTATTTTTTATTGGCGACACAAATTCCCCGAAGGACTCATTGCGTTTTACGAGTATTAGATCGGAAGACTTTGGCCATAAATCGTCCTCGTTGATCTAATATTGTTTGCGCGGAAGAGACTGAGGGAGTGGTGGTGGTGGTGGTGCTAGAGTAGTATTTGTAGAAGGGGTATTAAAACGGTTTGACTTAACTGTTTCACTGAGATACGAAACAATTAACAGCACCAGAAGTAATGCATGAAATCTTTATAAGCATCTACAAGAAACATCGAACTTTAAAAGGAGATTTTACATTTATTACTCAGTTTAAAGATGGCTGTTTGAAGGTGGCTGTAGAACAAGTAAAGATGTCTCAGAGTGATTAATACGAGTAATTAAAGAAAGATGCACCAAATAGCAGTTAAAGGGTTAATTTATCTATCTTGTTGAAAAAAAAGGTAGTGAAGAAAAGAAGGAGGAAAGAATGATAAGGAATGAAGTGTTAGGGTAATATTATCAAAAAATGAAAAGGAAGGAATGATGGGTATAATAAAGAAGCTTGAGACAGAAGCAAATCAAATAATACTAACACAGAAATTAGATGATTTTTCTTAGGGGAAAACAGAACATTTAGATGAAAATTAATGAAAGAATAAATAGATTAAGAAAATTAATAGATTACTAAAAAGAAAGGAAGAAAGAAATACAAGAGAGAGAAAGAAAGAAAGAAAGAAGAAAGAAAGAGTGCATGAAAAAGATTGAATGAATGAGTAAATAAGTAAATAAATAAAATAACACATGGTCAAATAAATAAACAAGTGAACTAAACAAACAAAGATGAACACATAAACAAAGAAATATGGAAACCGCACATCCAGGCTGCAAAAACTGGGACAGAATGAAGCTTTATCAAGACAGTGAACGCCGTGCTTTCATACCCTTCCAACAGATGCAGGAATTTATCGAGCTGCAAAATGCACCACTTTCCTGAACAAAGAGAGCACAACGGGGGTCACGATGCACCCGCTAAACATGCACCCCACTGAATACTGAGAACATGAACAAGTGAAACAGAACATCATAAATCTTTTATAATTTTACTCGCACTTCTCTTTCTTTTCGGCATCAAAAATACTAGCGCAGTTTTCAGTCGCTTTCCGCGTTCAGTGATGTACCACAAATGTACCACCACAAGTGTAGCTTAAATGCATTACTGCTCTTTTTTTTTTTTTTTTTTGTAGTGGTGAGTAAATAAACTAAAGTGTTCGCCATTCTTGACAAAGCCTCGCCCTTTACTATTACTCCAGCCGAGGCAGTTTATTAAAGAAAGTGCTGGTGAGGTTCCGGCAGATTGCATGTAGTACTTCTGGTAAACATTAACGTATTTTTAGCCAAGTTGTATCGACTGAGGTATAGCAACTGTGGTGGTAGGGATAGTAGTAGTAGTAGTATCAGTAGTAGTAGTAGTAGTAGTAGTAGTAGTAGTAGTAGTAGTGGTACACAACTGCATCTTTGATATATAAATGCCAATAAACAACAGTATTTCCTTCCCTTGCGTCTTCCCTCACTCTCTACCCTCTCCATCTTCACCACTTCATCATCATCATCTTCATCAACATTGTATGCAAACTCCTCGCTACGCACTTTCCCATCCCCTCCCTTCATCACTCCTGCCTTCCATCTCCTCTGCATTATATCCTTCATGCCTTCCTTAACCTCTTGCCCCTTTCCTTCATGCATCCTTCATCTCTCCCCTATTATCTCCTTTCTTCTCTTCATTATTCATGCCTCCCATATCTTCCCATACTCCTCCTTCACGTCTTCCTCCCTTTATTCCTTCCTTCCTTCATCACACCTTGCATTCCTTTCCTTCATCTCTTTTTCATTCTTCCCTTCCCTTTCAACGCGTGGACAGCAAACGCTCACTTCGTTACCCATTTTCTTTGCAATCAACGAGAATGGGGGAGCTGAGTAACCACACACACACACACACACACACACACACACACACACACACACACACACACACACACACGTACGCACGCACATGATACCCAGTAATCGTACTAAAGATCCTTACTCGTGGAAACTACCGGAGCAGGAGGAGGAGGGGGAGGAGGAGCAGGAGGAGGAGGAGGAGGAGGAGGAGCAGGAGGAGGAGGAATCTACATGAGCGTTTCAAGTCCCTAGAGATTCTTAATCCCTTCACTGGAGAGAGAGAGAGAGAGAGAGAGAGAGAGAGAGAGAGAGAGAGAGAGAGAGAGAGAGAGAGAGATGGGGGGAAGTGGAGGAAGGAGGGGATAGCAGCATTATTTCTGGTGGAGTGCGTCTTACGAAGGAGGAGGAGGAGGAGGAAGTGGAGGAAGAGGGCTGGGCAAGAGCATCCAAGAGTGAGGGTTCGCAGGCTTGGTCAAGAAGCGGCGTAAGAATACACTGCCTTTTGTTACCGCTGGGAAGGGCGAGGAGAAGCCGAGCTGAGCCGCCTCCTGCACCCAAGGTTAATTAAATCATAAAAGAGGAGGAGGAGGAGGAGGAGGAGGAGGAGGAGGAGGAGGAGGAGGAGATGAGAAAGCAAGAGGATGAATGATAAAAGCAAGAGATAGTGACAAGGACGAAGGAAAATTTATATAAGATGAGAAAGAAGAGAAAGGAGAGAAGAGAGACGAAAAATAACAGCGATGAAGAGGAGGAGGAGGAGGAGGAAGAGGAGGAGGAGGAGGAGGAGGAGGAGGAGGAGGAGGAGGAGGAGGAGGAAAAACAAGTGCAGAGAGGGTGAACTCCTTAATTAAGACAAATGGAGGAAAATGAACTGGGACCAAAGTGTCTCGTAAGGAACCACCACCACCACCACCACCACCACCACCACTTCCACCACCAAGGGGATGACAATGAATGTTGAAAGAAGGAGGAGGAGGAGGAGGAGGAGGAGGAAGAAGAAGAGGACAAGCAAGAGGAAGAGGAGGAAGGGAAAAGAAGGGTGAAATTAAGTTTCTATTATCTCAACCAATAGGCCATTTTTTTTTTTTTATGTAGGAGGGACACTGGCCAAGGGCAACAAAAATCCAAATAAAAAAAATGCCCACTGAGATGCCAGTCCCATAAAAGAGTCCAAAGCGGCAGTCAAAAATTAAAGGATAAGTGTCTTGAAACCTCCCTTTTAAAGGAATTCAAGTCATAGGAAGGTGGAAAAACAGAAGTAGGCAAGGAGTTCCAGAGTTTACCAGAGAAAGGGATGAATGATTGAGAATACTGGTTAACTCTTGCATTAGAGGTGGACAGAATAGGGGTGAGAAAAAGAAGAAAGTCTTCTGCAGCGAGGCCGCGGGACGAGGGGAGGCATGCAGTTAGCAAGATCAGAAGAGCAGTTAGCATGAAAATAGCAGTAGAAGACAGCTAGAGATGCAACAGTGCGGCGATGAGAGAGAGGCTGAAGACAGTCAGTTAGAGGAGAGGAGTTGATGAGACGAAAAGCTTTTGATTCCACCCTGTCTAGAAGAGCGGTATAAGTGGAACCCCCCAGACATGTGAAGCATACTCCATACATGGATGGATAAGGCCCTTGTACAGAGTTAGCAGCCTGGGCGGTGAGAAAAACTGGCGGAGACGTCTCAGAATATCAAACTTCATAGAATCTGTTTTAGCTAGAGATGAAATGTAAAGTTTCCAGTTCAGATTATAAGTGAAGGACAGACCAAGGATGTTCAGTGTAAAAGAGGGGGACAGTTGAGTGTCATTGAAGAAGAATGGATAGTTGTCTGGAAGGTTGTGTCGAGTTGATAGATGGAGGAATTGAGTTTTTGAGGCATTAAACAATACCAAGTTTGCTCCATCCGAATCATAAATTTTAGAGAGATCAGAAGTCAGGCGTTCTGTGGGTTCCCTGCGTGAACTGCTTACTTCCTGAAGGGTTGGACGTCTCTGAAAAGACATGGAAAAGTGCAAGGTGGTATCATCAGCGTAGGAGTGGATAGGATAAGAAGTTTGGTTTAGAAGATCATTGATGAATAATAGGAAGAACGTGGGTGACAGGACAGAATCCTGAGGAACACTTCTGTTAATAGACTTAGGAGAAGAACAATGACTGTCTACCACAGCAGTAATAGAATGGTCAGAGGAAACTTGAGATGAAGTTACAGAGAGAAGGATAGAAGCCATAGGAAAGGAAGCCGTTGGAAATCAAAGCTTTGTGCCAGACTCTATCAAAAGCTTTTGATATGTCCAAGGCAACAACAAAAGTTTCACCAAAATCTCTAAAAGAGGATGACCAAGACTCAGTAAAGAAAACCAGAAGATCACCAGTAGAGCGGCCTTGACGGAACCCATACTGGTGATCAGGTAGAAGGTTGTGAAGTGATAGATGTTTAAGAATCTTCCTGTTGAGGATAGATTTAAAAAAATAGATAGGCAGGAAATTAAAGCAATAGGACGGTAGTTTGAGGGATTAGAACGGTCACCCTTTTTAGGAAGAGGCTGAATGTAGGAAAACTTCCAGCAAGAAGGAAAGGTAGATGTTGACAGACAGAGCTGAATGAGTTTGACTAGGCAAGGTGCAAGCACGGAGGCACAGTTTCGGAGAACAATAGGAGGGAACCCATCAGGTCCATAAGCATTCCGAAGGTTTAGGCCAGTGAGGGCATGGAAAACATCATTGCGAAGAATTTTAATAGGTAGCATGAAGTAGTCAGAGGGTGGAGGAGAGGGAGGAACAAGCCCAGAATCGTTCAAAGTAGAGTTTTTAGCAAAGGTTTGAGCGAAGAGATCAGCTTTAGAAATAGATGTGATAGCAGTGGTGCCATCTGGTTGAAATAAAGGAGGGAAAGAAGAAGAAGCAAAGTTGTTGGAGATATTTTTGGCTAGATACCAGAAGTCACGAGTTAGATCTTGAAAGATTTTGACACTTTCTGTTAATGAAGGAGTTTTTGGCCAGTTGGAGGACAGACTTGGCATGGTTCCGGGCAGAAATATAAAGTGCGTGAGATTCTGGCGATGGAAGGCTTAAGTACCTTTTGTGGGCCACCTCTCTATCTATAGCACGAGAACAAGCTGTGTTAAACCAAGGTTTGGAAGATTTAGGTCGAGAAAAAGAGTGAGCAATGTACGCCTCCATGCCAGACACTATCACCTCTGTTATGCGCTCAGCACACAAAGGCGGGTCTCTGACACGGAAGCAGTAGTCATTCCAAGGAAAATCAGCAAAATACCTCCTCAGGTCCCCCAACTAGCAGAGGCAAAACACCAGAGGCTTCGCTTAGGGGGATCCTGAGGAGGGATTGGAGCGATAGGACAAGATACAGATATGAGATTGTGATCGGAGGGGCCCAACGGAGAAGAGAGGGTAACAGCATAAGCAGAAGGATTAGAGGTCAGGAAAAGGTCAAGAATGTTGGGCGTATCTCCGAGACGGTCAGGAATACGAGTAGGGTGTTGCACCATTTGCTCTAGGTCGTGGAGGATAGCAAAGTTGAAGGCTAGTTCACCAGAATGATCAGTGAAGGGAGAGGAAAGCCAAAGCTGGTGGTGAACACTGAAGTCTCCAAGAATAGAGATCTCTGCAAAAAGGAAGAGGGTCAGAATGTGCTCCACTTTGGAAGTTAAGTAGTCAAAGAATTTCTTATAGTCAGAGTAGTTAGGTGAGAGATATACAGCACAGATAAATTTAGTTTGAGAGTGACTCTGTAGTCGAAGACAGACGGTGGAAAACTCTGAAGATTCAAGAGAGTGGGCACGAGAGCAGGTTAAGTCACTGCGCACATAAACGCAACATCCAGCTTTGGATTGAAAATGAGGATAGAGAAAGTAGGAGGGAACAGAAAAGGGGCTACTGTTGCAGAAATTAATGAAGAAAAAGTTGAGGGGGGTGTCAAGACACGTCGGGTCGTCGACAGAAGGGCAGTCTGACCTGGGGACATTTATGATCCCCTCCCCAGATGGGGACTCCAAGGCTGGTGTAGGAATCGCCATGATAATTTTGAAATTTTGAGTGAAGGGTGTGTGTGTTATTAGATGCTTGTAGTTTTGTGTGGAGCAAGAGAGTTGTCTTTAGAGGGCATGCTGTGACTGCCCCCTTGTGTTGTGAGATACAAAGGGAAACGTTCAGTGAGGTCACAGCTGGATTTAATGATAAGTTCACATCACCCCCTGAACAGTGCTTTAGACCTCACTGGGAGTAATTATCGTTTCGGCAGGTGTCTACTGCCTCCTTCTCCTATCTACTACCTGGTTTGTATTGTTTTGTTGTTGTTGTTGTTGTTGTTGTTGTTGTTGTTGTTCTTGACTTTCAGCTTATGTTGTTTGTGTTTTTATTTGATATTTCGTGTCTTTTTTCCTGATTTCTCTTATTTTCTATTTTCATTGTCTTATTTGTAGCTCTTTATTCTCCTTTAACACACACTCTCTCTCTCTCTCTCTCTCTCTCTCTCTCTCTCTCTCTCTCTCTCTCTCTCTCTCTCTCTCTCTCTCTCTCTCTTCCTTACACCCTTTCCTTCATCTTTACATTTAATTAGTGTCATATATTCTTCCTTCCTTCCTCTCTTCCTCGAGTTTTTATTTTTTTTATTTCTTTCCCCCTTCGTCACTTTGCTCTCAAAATTTAACAGTTCGTTTCTTTTCCTTGCTGTTTTATCTTTTTCCTTAGCACATTTCTCATCTTTTTTTAAAATTCATTAGCTGTTTTCTTGAAATTCTCTCTTCTTTCTTGTTTATTTTCTTTTACAGTATTATCCGATTTCTTTACTTTCCTCTTTCCATTTTAATTCAGTTCTTTGTATCTTCTTTCTCCTTTAATTACTTTCACTTTTCACTTCTTGTTCTTTGTTCCCCTTCCATAATATTTTTGTTTTCATCTTTTTTTTCTTTATATTTTTTTCTTTTCTTTTCGTTATTCGCTTTTTCACTTCCCTTTTACCTTTCCCTTACATTATTTTCCCGACTCCTGTATTCCTTTTATATTTTTATTTAGCATTTTTAGTTTTTTTGTTATCTTCTCTTTCTTTTCATCATTAAATTGTAGTTTCCCGTTCATTAGATTTCCTCATTATTATATTTTCTTCCTGCAACTTCCTTCTCTTCTTTCATCATTATCTTAGTTTCTTTGTTCTTTATTCTTCGTTTTCATCGTATTACTTCCACATTAATTTAATTTTTTTTCACTATCCCACTTTTTTTCCCTCTCTTTCTCCCTTCCTTCTTATCCTTAATCTTTTTTTTTTATTTATTATATGTAAACTCTCCCCTTCCTGTTCATCCTTTTCATCTTCAATCAGTTCTCCATTCCTTTATTATCCTTAGTGTCGCTTTCTCTCTAATTCCTTCTCCCTTGCATCATCCTTGTCTCTTCCTTCTTCATTTATTTTCTCAACTTTCCTTATTCGCTGTTGTTGTTTTCACCTTAAACTACCAGGAAATTTCGTACAGGTTGTTTAATTACTGGAAACAGAAAACAGTTTTTTGTTAACAGAAACATTATTGAAACAACAACAAAAAAAAAAAAAACACACATGTTAGATGTGGTATTCAAAGTGCTTTCCGTGGGCAGCTGCACACTAAAATGCATGGTAAAATACGTGTGTAAAATACATAATGTAAATCTGGAGTTTTCTGATTTTTATGCCGCACCCTGTAGTTCTAATTTTCTTTAATTTTCTGAATATCCAATATATATTTACTCTCTCTCTCCCCCACCTCCTTTCATTCTGTTCTCCCTTAACAGTAAACTTCCTCATTCTTTTTTTCATTCTTCATCTTTTTCTATTCCATGTTGTTCCTTTTCAGCTTAGTTCTTTTTCTTTAATCAGTTCTCTCAATACCTTATGCATTTCCTTTCTGTATTTCTCTCTCTCCCTTCTTTTTTTTCCTTTCCTTATCATTAAAAGTCTCCATTATCCAACCTTCTCCCTCTGTCTATCTCTCGCTTTCCCATTATGTTACCGTTTCTCTGTCTGCCTCTCCCTTCCCCCCATTATCTTCCCTTCTCTCTATCTCTCTTCCTCCTTTACTATCAAGAGAATATCGTGATACAGAACAGTAATGGCGACACACCCCTGCCCTTCCTCCTCTTCCTCCCCCTGAGCTCCCCTGTCTTCCTCCTTTCCCCCCTCCTCAGTGTCCAAGCCCCCGACCACCCTCCTCTCCCCATGACCTCCCCTGACTGTCTTCTTCCTCCCCGTGACCCTGTGACCTACCTTACCCGCCCCTGACCCAAGCTTAATTACTCCCATGATGTTGCTTATGCCAAGGCGCCACACGCACGCCTGACAGATGGCGCTGACACTGACCTTGATGTCCCTGCAGATGGCGCTGGTGTGGCGTGGCGCAGTTTGTTCGTGTGTGTGTGTGTGTGTGTGTGTGTGTGTGTGTGTGTGTGTGTTTCGTCTGAGCGTCTTAGTTACACGGCACCTCGTTTTTTTTTACTTTACTCCATTTTCTGTGAGGACTTTAGATATGTTATTGTTATCTTTTTTTTTTACTTCGTTCTCAGTTGGAATAGCGTTTCTACATTTTCTTTTTCCTTTCAGAGTTGCTGCCTTCTATGTCACTGCCACTTGCATTTTTTAACTCAGTTCCGTGCTTCTCTGAGGACTAGATATCATCAGCTTTATTTATTTATTTATTTTCTTTTTTTTCTAAACGTCGCTATAGCCTGAAGATTTTTCAGTATTATTTCTTCAGAGCCTTTTTTTTGGGGGTGGGTGGGGTGTGGGGGGTGTTCTTTGAGAAATTTAATAACCGGCGCCATATTGCATCCTATTGTGACGCCAGTCAATCAATCAATCAATCAGCTTCCACTACCCGCACTCTCCTTCCAAACCCACAAGCACAGACTTTCAATCCACTAACACAGAAACTATCCACATTCACACGTCACTACCCGAAATGATTAAAGGACAGAGCCGGAGGGATTCGAACACGTGACAATGTACCTGTTAGGCAAGGACATTACCACCGAGCCACCAGGGGACGCATTCAGCAGGTGTCGCTTAATTCCACGCCTACACATCTGTCTAAACCAGCACCAGGGATTCCTCAGCCAAGACACGTCCCTCGCCTCTCTCTCTCTCTCTCTCTCTCTCTCTCTCTCTCTCTCTCTCTCTCTCTCTCTCTCTCTCTCTTACATCTAGATCTGAGTAAAAATTCATTAAAATCTTGCACTTTCATCATCTTTTCTCCTTTCCTCCAGTTCTCTTCGCACCTTCTTTCTCACAACTCCTCACTGTCATTTCTTCTATCCTTCTTTCATGTATCCTATCTATTTTTCTTCCTCCTCTTCTCTGCTTTCCTTTTTCTTCGCATCATTCGTTTGGTTATCACATCTTATTGTCCTTCCTTCTTTGCCTTCTTTATCCCCTTTCGCACCTTCCTTCTCCTTATATATCATCGTTACCAATCCTCTTGTCTTCCTTCCTTTGACATTTTCACTCCTCCTCCTTCTCTTACATATTCCTTCCTTACTTCCTCCTTCTCCTCCTCGTCTTCATCTTTCTTTCTTCCTTCCTTCCTCCCTCTTCGCATCCTCCTCCTTCTTAAAGCTTCATTCATTCATCTCTCATTGTCACACCTCCTCCTCATAAGCCTTTCTTCCTTCTCGTCTTCTCCTTCTCCTTTGATTTTCTCTTACCACTCTCCTTCTGTTCCCTCTCCCTTACCATCCTCCCACCACCTCCTGCTCCTCCTTCTCGTCCCTCTGCTGTTCTGGAGGCAGCCGGCAGTGAATCAAGACCGACAGAGGCAGTAATGGAGGAGAAACACTCAAGCTGTCATGATAATCTGCTGCTACAATTACACCAAGCAGATGCTAATGCCGCTTTGTTCTCGTCCTCCTCCTGCTCCTCCTGCTCCTCTTCCTGAGTAACTTCTTGTCTTCCCTCTTCATCGTCTTCCTCTCCTCCTACCTCCTCCTCCTCCTCCTCTTCCTCCTCCTTCATCGGTCACTGTCCCCTGTCTTATTTTTTTTTATATTTCCTAACTTCCTTCCTGGTTCCAGTCGTGCAACCTTAACCTGTGTGTGTGTGTGTGTGTGTGTGTGTGTGTGTGTGTGTGTGTGTGTGTGTGTGAGTGTGTGGACCAATATTCATTTTTGTGCTTGTCCATTCCCCCCTCCCTCTCTCTCTCTCTCTCTCTCTCTCTCTCTCTCTCTCTCTCTCTCTCTCTCTCTCTCTCTCTCTCTCTCTCTCTCTCTCACCTGTCCATAAGATATTCTGCCTGACAAATGGCATGAGGGAGTGGACGAAGGAAGGACACGCGAGGAGAGGGACGAGGCGAGGAGAAAACCACACCAACAAACAACCCAGAGAGAGAGAGAGAGAGAGAGAGAGAGAGAGAGAGAGAGAGAGAGAGAGAGTTCTTTAATTTACCTCCTCTTCAGTACCTATGCAATATCACCATCACTATCATTATTATCATCACCATTATTATCATCCCTTTACCTGGAACAGAGGACAAAATACAAGTCGATCTGAACACACACACACACACACACACACACACACACACACACACACACACACACACACACACACACACACACACACACAAACACACATTCATGCAGGATTTAACAATTATTCCAACACAATAATTAATTTTTCATTGGAGAGTTTCACAAAGAAGAAATTAAATACAAAATAATGTGTAAGGGACTGAAAAAATTACGGGAAAGTTGTATTTTTCTTCAACACTTTGTAGCGTGTTTATTTTTCATCACTTCTGTTTGTGTGTGTGTTTGTGTGTGTCTGTAATAATAATAATAATGATAATAATAATAATAATAATAATAATAATAATAATAATAATAATGATAATAATAATAATGATAATAATAATCGGCTCAAAATACCCATAATAATCATACATATTAACTTACATACTAACACTCATGCTACATCATAAGTGTGCATTAACCCTG
>NC_087158.1:12480799-12490799 GCF_035594125.1 Scylla paramamosain
TCTTTATCTTTTCATTTTTTTTTTTTTTATTTCTTGGGAGTAGAAATTCTTAGATTAGTGTTTTGCATTTTATCTTAACCTTATTCATTATTGTAAATTTCTAAATCTTTTCCTGCTGTTTATAATTTCTTGAGATTGTGACCTTCGGGGACAAACATTATTTTAGTTTCTTTTCACGGCACTTTTTATATTTTCAAGAGCTTAACTTGTGGAATTAGAACTAAATATTTTGCGTTTTATTTTTTTCCTGGTTGTTTATAGATTCCTGAACTTCCTTCTCGTGCTCATTATAATTTCTTAAGATTGTGACTTTTGGGAACACACACGCACAAAAAAAAAAAAAAATGCTTGACTTTTTTTTATTGTTTTCAGATTTCTTAACCCATTCGCTTAATTACAAGATAGATACCCTGGGACAGTTGCTCTCGTTTTACAGGCCACTTCCAAACATTATACTGGGATAGAAATTGTAAAATCTATTGATTTTTTTATCCTCTTGTTTCTTGTAGGTGCTTATAAAGATATCTTACATTGCTTTTAGGGTTGTGAGTTGTTGTATACCGCAATGAAAGGGTTAAGAGTATTAGTTTTCATCAGGACTCTGAATATTTTGCGTTTAATTTTTTTCCTTGTTCTTTATAAATTTCTCAACTTCTTCTCTTGCTCTTTACAGTCTAATAATATTCTTTCTGGAACTAAAACTACTTTGCATTTTAAAAAATTCTTATTAGAATTTCTTTATTCCTTATGGTGCTAGAGGAGTTCTAAATTTTATCATTTCGCGAATCTGAACTAATGTTTTTTTTTTTCTTATTTCTAGAGTTTCGAGTCAATATGTTCAATCCATGAAAAATTAATTTTAATATGTTCCCAGCAACTAATAGCGAACAAAACAGACAGGATATTAAATCAAGAGATACACCCTTCAAAACATCTTCAAAAAACATTCAACAGGCATTCAACCAGGAGACAGACCGAAATGCACCACAACACCGTCTTCCCATGTCTTGACAGTCCCGGCTCACCCACTCCCCTCCCGCAGTGACGAGTCGAGTAGGGCCCGCGGTGCCTCGTATTTGCAGAGCAGCGGGCGGATCGCGTCTTCGTTATCACTTTATATGCTAATGCTCGATATCCCACCGCAGACTAATGTGGCAAGGAGAGAGACGGTGAGGGGCGAGGGAAGAGGGTCGGGGAGTGGAGAGGGGGGAAGGGGAAGAGGACTAAGACTAGAAGGGGAGTAGGGGAAGAGGACTGGAAATGGAAGGCGGAGAAGGGTAAGGGACTGGGGCTGGATGGGAAGAAGGGGAATGGGAAGGGACGGGGAGTGGAAGGAAAGAAGGGAGAAAGGGGTCCCGAGACTGGAAGGCGAGAAGGGGAAGGGGACGAGAGAAACCGGGAGTGGAAGAGGAGAAGGGAGGGAAGTGGGGGGAACTGCAGCCTTTTGTTCCCTGGTTTCCCTATGGAGCGGCGGTGCATGCGGTAACATTAAGCCCCTCAAGCCCCACCAGCATTAAGCCCCGCAGCTCGCCCACCACAGCCCACCACAGCCCAGCGGGGGGCCGAATATACGTAAGCCGGCGGGAGGCGCTTAAGGATTCCCAGGGGCCGCGCGGACCTGGCTAGATTTGAGGGTGTAGCGTGGGATGCCTGTCTGTGTGTGTGTGTGTGTGTGTGTGTGTGTGTGTGTGTGTGTGTGTGTGTGTGTGTGTGTGCGTGTGTAGAGTGGAGAAGAATAGCGCCCAGCGGGACACGAGTGCAAGCTGATGACGTCCACCAATCAGCGTCCAGTCGGGAAACGACTCGATCTCAACATGAATATAACCCGATTCCACGTAATTTCTGGCGTTAAAGCATTATTGCTCCATTGAGAAACGTCCCTGTCCGACCTCATTCCTCTCTCTCTCTCTCTCTCTCTCTCTCTCTCTCTCTCTCTCTCTCTCTCTCTCTCTCTCTCTCTCTCTCTCTCTCTCTCTCTCTCTCTCTCTCTCTCTCTCTCTCTCTCTCTCTCTCTCTCTCTCTCTCTCTCTCTCTCTGTTATCTGTCGGCATCAGAAGGCATGACAGTCCCGGCAGGAAAATTTGTTTTACTGCCACAGGGGGCGCATCCGTGTTGGGGCGAGTCCTCCTTGGCGAGAGATCGTGTGGGGATGCGAGGGATCAGCCGTGAGCCAGCAGAGGGGGAGAGAGAGTCCCGAGGGTCACTTGTTGGGCTTGTCCATCTACTCGTCACCGAGGAATGTGAACCACTAGCGCCACCACAACCACTGCTGATGCTTCTATTTTCTTTCTTTCTGCTTCTCACTGCAACTGTTGGTATCACTTCTGCTTCAATAATTGTAGCACTGGTCATAAAGATAACGTCGAGAAAAAGCAACAATAGCAGTGCCCATCACCATCCAGTCAACCAAACCAAAGCTTCCCCCAGCACCCCCTCGGGTCGTCCTGCAGTCCCGCCTCTCGCCTGTTGCTGCTCTCACTGTGATAAGACTAATGCCGCCACAAGGCCGCAGGGAGACGAGGCAGCCTTAGTAATCCTAATCTATCTCTCCCTTACTGTTACCTAATCGGATCCCCGAGACACGTGCCAGGTGTGTCATGTAATAACAACAATAAGTAGCCATAAGAACACGGCAGCTTACCTTGGACAGGTGCCGCCGCTTGCCAGGATCGCCTGCAGTTGTCCTTTCCTCTAGGTCGCCTTGATTACCTGAAAATACATAACGAGGCGCCGGTGAGATGGTAAGCCGCTGGTGCTGCCAGGCTGAGTGGCGGCTCGGGGGTGCGGGATGGCGGCGCCATGACAATCAACAGCCAGTGACGATTTCAAGTGTAAACATACATCCAGCAAATATTCATATATTTTATTATATAAAATATACATATAATAGCCATTGCAGTCGTAATCACAGCTTAAGAATTTACAAAAGAAAATTTCAAACGAGTCGCCACCGTCCCGTACAAATGAGTCTCCTAGTGACTATCGAGAACCTTGGTTGACCGGAGCGGCTTGGAGGCTTGCTGGCCTCCAGGCTCCGCGGGCTGGAGCTGTGGCCGCTGGTGGGGGCGTGCCAGGCGGCGAGGGCACTGCTACGAGTGTCATGGGGCAGTACACTGTCAGTCCTGCATGACGCCGCGCGGTGCCGCGGTGCCGTGGCTGCGTGAGTCACCGCCCAGAGGGGCGCTGGTCTCGGGCCGTCCTCGCCGCGACAGACGGCCGACACGAGACCACTAAATTAACGGTTATATTGGATATCTCTTTACGGCTGGTAGTTGTAACATTCAGCAGGTAAACTTATCTATATGGACAAAAATCGAAGCTGCTTTTACATACAAGTTGTGGAAGCTCGATTCCTTGATTAAGTGAACCCGACCCGGGACACTAACGAGCGGCGGCGGCGGCGGCGGTGGCGGTGGTGATGATGATGGTGGTGGTGGTGTTGGTGGTGCTGGTGCTGGTGCTGCCCGGCCCTCGGGTGCTGCTTGTCGCCGGGCAGCCTCCACTCATTCCACTCGATAAGCGAATTCATATATATATATATATATATATATATATACGAGTATATATATATATATATATATATATATATATATATATATATATATATATATATATATATATATATATATATATATATATATATATATATATATATATATATATGCACGCATATTTCTTTTTCCAAATGAAAGTGTTGTCAGTGAAAGCACCGCCGGGACAACTCATGAAGGGAATGATTTCAAGCTTTTAAATTCGGGACATTCTCACCTGACGAGATATGTAGATTTACCTGAATTTGGGTAAAATGCAGGATACAGATCCCATTTAAAATTTACAACGAATAACATGTACATTCAGTTACATTTCTCTTACCTATTCAGTACATCAGATTCTCACACGATATGTATATATAGTTTTTTTTTTTTAATCATGACACCAACCTCTCACGACATACTTGATCATATAGTATTATGTATATAAAACTAGACGTACCACCGAGTCCATACAAAACCTATGATGTGGATCTACCGTCGACTAGTCAAGGCATCATTTACAGAATAACATACACTATTTACAGCCAAGTCGTGCTGTCCGCCGCGCCGCCACGCCTGCACACTGGCGCCCTCAACAGGTGCTCCTAGCGGGCGGGGAGAGAATCACAGAGCGTCCCGGTGACATCAAACCTTTGCCTCACCAACCCTGGACTTGACGCCGCGGTGTGACCGTCCTCAACACACCGACCAACACAGAGACGCGGGTGTTTGGTTGTAGTCCTTGGCCGTGTTGACTGTTGCCTCGCCGCCCTGAGCAACACAACACCTCCAAACGCCTACCAGCGTCCCCTGCGCCTCCCTCAGTTAACTGCCAATACCCTCCGCCACAGAACACTCAGGAAAGCACAGGTATCGAGCAAGGTGTGAATTAATTGTCTTGGTGGCTGCAGGAGTGAAGCAGCTTAGAGGGGCGGGCCAAGCAGAGAAAGAGCCGTGCGGTGGACGAGTGGGAAGTGAATATACGTAGTAAAAACAAAACTACTTAACACAGGCAGCGAAAGCGAAGCAGAATAGATAACTCTGGCCTTCAAAAGCAGAACACAGAAAAGGTAAAAGAGTAGAGAGCATTAACTAAGAAAACTACAGATTTAACACAGAAAAATATGGAAGGAAGAGACGAAATGGTTAAAAACGGAAGGAAAAACAATGTCTAAAGTGAGGACTACCGGTGGAGAGCGGCGAGGTGGCCTGCAAGCAAAGGATAGCACCGCCCCTCTCACCTCTCTCCCTCCCTCCCCTCATCCCTTTCCCCACCACGTAACAGCTGACAAACTTCCACCAAAGTTAGTTGTTTGTGTTTCTGGAGCAAAAACACAGTGCGGAGGTCATCCCATCCAGCCAGGCGGAGGCGAGGAGGGCAGTGATGGTGATAATGGTGACAGTGTTAAGTGGCTGATTTTTCTTTTTTTTTAATCTTCTCGCCACATCACATCACAAACACAAGCACAAAAAACATCGCGTCCCTGTATCTAATCATGGCATCTTATAAATACCTTCCAAAGTTGACATAAAAGGTGCTCCCCAAACTTACTGTTACTTCCTTCACTCGAAAGCCGGAAAAAAAAAAAAATCCCTTTATAAAAATCCGTAAGAGTACATTCTTTTTTTTTTACATTTCTGAGTTTATTTTCAATGTCACTCGCAGTTTCTACTCACACCTGCGCATTTTAGCTTCACTCTGACTGCCGCGCATCTCAAAGGCATGCCGCTCGAGTTTAGTTTAAAACATTATACGCACAAAAGGAAAGAAAATAATTGTGTGTGTGTGTGTGTGTGTGTGTGTGTGTGTGTGTGTGTGTGTGTGTGTGTGTGTGTGTGTGTGTGTGTGTGTGTGTGTGTGTGTAAACAAACATCAACATTTTGGATGAGAGAGAGAGAGAGAGAGAGAGAGAGAGAGAGAGAGAGAGAGAGAGAGAGAGAGAGAGAGAGAGAGAGAGAGAGAGAGAGAGAGAGAGAGAGAGAGAGAGACGAGAAAACAAGAAAACAGAGACAAATCGAGAATAAAAGAAATGACAAAAATATAAAACAAAAACAAAAACAAAACGAAAAACAACACAAACTCACCTTAACTTAATAAACAGCGGGAGAAAGAAAAAAAAATCCGAAACAGCAAAAAAATGCAGACGGACAAACAGAAGTGAAGAAGGAGAGCAGACTTTTGGACATCACGGTAGACACCATCACATAACATCACGTGACATCACATAACTTGAGAGAGCTGGAGTCACGCAGATCCTTCCTTCCTTCTTTCTTTCCTTCCTTTCCATCCATCATCCACTTCACTAACCGACTGCTTGACTGACCGAATCGCCTTGTTTTCCCTCCACTTTTCCGTCTTTTAACTCTCCAGTCGCCTTTTTTCCCTAATCTTTCCAATCAATGCACGTATTCAGATAACGAAGCGGCACGGCACGAAACAGAGGGCGCCAGGTGAGTCATGGGAACAATTAGCAGGTATCCAAAGGTACCCAGGTATCCTTCATGTATCCTCGGGCACTGGCAGATACGTGTGAGCGGCGGGGCACTGCAGGGCGGGGTACAGCGGGGTGGGGCTTGGTGGGGTGCAGTGGGGGTCGGGGTTACACAAAGCTCTCGTCTTGCGCCAGGTGGTGGGGGCTGCCGGCGTCCCGAAACAGTCCCCTTCCCCCCGTCCCATTTGGCGCCAACTGAGAGCCCTCCTTTGTGCTGGCTTGACTTAGTACCTGTGAAGGAGAGAGAGTGGGGAGTGAGAGGGATAGAGGGTGGATAAGTATGAGTGGCTAGTACGTGGATTAGTACCTGAGAGAGACGGGGAGTGAGTGATGGAGGGAGGGAGTGATTAATACGTGGCTTTTGTGACTTATTACCTGTGAGAGGAAGAGTGAGGGAGGGAAAGAGGGAGAGTAAGTGAGAAGGAGTGAGTAGGTGGTGGTATTAGTGTAGCTTCAGTGTTGCCTCTTGGGAGTAATCACCACAATCATTTCTCTCATCACCACCACTCTCACTCTCACTCTCACCACCACTATTACGCTTTCCAAAGTGCTTTCCTTCATTACTGCGTTCACTCACTTCCAATACTCTAAAGGATTATACATTGAGGGATTTAGGCATGTCCTGTTCTCTCTCTCTCTCTCTCTCTCTCTCTCTCTCTCTCTCTCTCTCTCTCTCTCTCTCTCTCTCTCTCTCTCTCTCTCTCTCAATTATTTTAATGCTCACTGAAATTCCATGTGCGTGGGAGAACATACCCCATTTTTACGTGTATGTGTGTATGTATCATGATGTGTTTTGTTCCCAATAGAGCTACACCTATCCCACGATACCGCAGAGAGACGTATTGTGTGTATGTATTGGACCACCTAACTGTTTATTTCATACTCTTCATACTGATGTACTTGTAATGCTGCTGTGGTCATGATTTTTTTTTTTGTTGCCATTAAAGCTACACTTATAAATTCCATAAGTGTATGTATCATGGAGTATTTTGTTCCTATCTAAGTTATTTTGCGATACACGCCACGTCTGTCTGTCTGTCTGTCTGTCTATTAGGCCACAGGAGACTTACCGTAGTGTGGGTGTACGTCTGTGGGCGCCGGGCAGGGATGATTTCTGGGCACTTCTGACCCTCTAGAAGCTGCGCTGTCTCTGTGGTAAGAGAAAGATATTGATTAATTGACTTTATTTTTTGAGGTGGGGTGGGGGATGGCAGGAACACAAAGAAAGGAAAGGGACACAAGGTATCAATACACGGTCCTATCGAGGCTGTTTGTGATAAAGTGCACTGTCGAGTGTGAAGTACGAGATGGTGGGGTGATGACAGGGACAAAAGCTCTTCTCTATCCTTTCACTGCTACATGTGTCTCACTAAGCTTAATAAAATGGCTTGGTGTAAATTGATAAATAAAAAAAAAAAACTTCACTGACACGCTTTGCTTACTGGAATTTTTTTACGTAGTGGGACCTCCAGCCATAAAAAAAAAATGAAGAAAGCCCGATAGTAGACCCTTCCCCCTCCCCCCCAATAAAAAAAATATGAATAAAAGGTCACAGAAAAGCCAATTTATTTATTTATTTACTTTTTTTTTTAGCTTCTTAATGGTGCGTGTGGTTTCCCTTCTCTCTTTACTTGCTTGCGAAAACCGTCTGTGGTCACTACTCAAAACTGGAGGAATAACATTCATACTTTCACTAGCAGTCTAATATTGAAAGGTAAAAATCAAATATCCCGATCTAAGCACTCTAATGCCAGGAGTGGATAACATAACAAAACATTATAACATCACAAAAATAAATCAAAGGCAAAACAGTTTTCACCTCCACTTTGATCCTACCAATGCATAAAACGTTCGAGTTAAGACCAAAAGCTGCCATGAACACCACTACTACCACCACCACCACCACCAGCACCACCACCACTACCTAGCAGAACCTGAAGTATAACACAACCTGTAGCGAAAACTGACTGACAGACGGACAGCATACAGACAAACATCTTCACCACCACCACTACCACCACTGCCACCCCGCCGCATACAATACAGCATAGCAAAACATGTGTCAAGGAGGCAGACAACGCGTGGACAAGAGTGGAGGTGCTACATAACACTGACCTTCCTCCTCCTTCGCTTACTGTTGGACTTCGAAAGCAGGAGAGTAATATTTGAGCACACACACACACACACACACACACACACACACACACACACACACACACACGAATAAGAGTAAGAAGAATAAGAAAATATGTAAAGAGAATAAGATACTTACAAAATTGCAACCATGCCTGAGATTAGCAATATATTTTTATTATAATGTAAAAGGTGTGTGTGTGTGTGTGTGTGTGTGTGTGTGTGTGTGTGTGTGTGTGTGTGTGTGTGTGTGTGTGTGTGTGTGTGTGTGTGTTCTTTGCTTGCCTGCCTGCCTTTAATTAACCTGCTTAAAAGTCTATAGAAACACGATGTTGGTTAATTGGGAAGGATAGTAATTTATTAGCCTTATTGGACACACACACACACACACACACACACACACACACACACACACACACACACACACACACACACACACACACACACACACACACACACACACACACACACACACACACACACACACACTTACTAAATAGCTTTTCTTCGCAGTGGTCAATAGTTCTAAATAAAACCGAAGCAGGAAGAAGTAACTTGGCAGGGGGATTGGTGGTCACTGGAATGCATTATGTTGTCTATTTGCTGCTACTAAGTCTCCAATTATTCCCAATACAAAGACAGAGGAATCCAGCAAAGAATACCACTCACTCTGCTTTTTTTTTTCTGGATGCGAGGAGACGGTTCTTAGAGTGATAATCAAGCTTTTTATCCTTTTCTCTTATTCTTGGTAATGCCTCAACTTTTTTTTTTCTGACAAGATCTCCTTTGCGTCGTACACCAAGAGACTGACAATGATACAATTACCTTTCTTCAGTATAAGAAAGAACCTGCCTTGTTTTCTTATTCACTTCCTCCTCGGTTCTTTTTCTTGTTTCGGTGGAGGGCGGCGATACATTTTCAAATCCACTAAATCTTACACGTCATCAGATCCTGCCACATTCGCTTTCCGGGTTGCTGCTCCTTATACATCGCATTCGCTGTGATTTTAGACGCCTCAGCTCCGACGGGGGATAGTAATGAGGTTTCAAGTGCAAGACATTCAGTTTATCAGTCTTTTTTCCTTCCCTTCTCCACTGCATGCATTGTGTAGCATACTAAACGCTTGGAATTTCTGTCTGAGAGTAACATTATCTCATCTCGTCCTTATTCCTTGTCAGAGTAAAGCATCACTGTCTACACTTTCTCTTGAACTGCAGACATCCCGGAGTCTCCTATCTATTTATCAGTATTTGTTCACTTCTGTCTGCCTCACAACGCAGCCCCGTCACCATCATCTGTCTCTCAGCACAGGTACACTCATGGACAAAAATCGATTGACATATTCCTTCCATTTCCAGTGTGTGTAATGTTCTCCCTCAATCATTTATTTTAATCTAATAGGAAACTATCTGATAGCGAGTGGAAGGGAACTGTCAAGAGATCAGAGAACAGAATATTACGAGAAAATACGAAACATCATGGAAATGTAGAATGTGACCTTACTGCTGATAATTACTACGCTATTATACAACCGATTCCTGGATCTCTAGTTAGCGGGATGGGAAGTTAAGCGAACGGAAGATTCTGAACTCAGGAACAGTATATATATATATATATATATATATATATATATATATATATATATATATATATATATATATATATATATATATATATATATATATATATATATATATATATATATATATATATATATATATATATACTTTTTTTTCGGTTCTGTGTTTCCTCTTCCCTATGACTTGAACTCTTTCCTAAGTTTTTATTACCCTTGGCCAGTGAATCTCTTAAAAAAAAAAAGTATCAAGAGGTCAACATATC
>NC_087158.1:12495799-12523299 GCF_035594125.1 Scylla paramamosain
GAACAATGGAATGACGTGAATGGGAGGCGGGAAGGGAAGGAGAGGCGTGATGCTTTAATGATGGAAGGGAGCAAGGGAGGATAGAAATTCTGTTCCCCAAAGAGAGGATATGATACCAGGAATGACTTGCAGGTAGAGAGGAGGAGAAGGTGGAGGTGGTAGTGGTGGTGGTGGTGGTGGTGGTGGAGGTAGTGGTGGTGGTAACGAGTAGTGAGAGTAAGAAATGTAACAAACTAGGAAACATAAACGAAGGAAGGGTGCGTAAGAGTGGAAAACAGACACACACACACACACACACACACACACACACACACACACACACACACACACACACACACACACACACACACACACAAAGAGTAATTCATGAAGAGTGACATGAATGAACAAATAGTGAGGAAGGAAGAGAGAGAGAGAGAGAGAGAGAGAGAGAGAGAGAGAGAGAGAGAGAGAGAGAGAGAGAGAGAGAGAGAGAGAGAGAGAGAGAGAGAGAGAGAGAGAGAGAGAGAGAGAGAGAGAGAGAGAGAGAGATAAAAAGGAAGGAAGGAAGAGAGGAAGAGGAGGAAACGATAAGGAAATGGTGAGCTGCACATACGAGCGGAAGTGTCGGAGAAGCATTTGAAGGTTAAGTTGTATTAATGAAGGCAAGCGAATATTTAACAGGTGATTGTGACGCATGATGCATTAATGGTAACGTATTAAAATATACAAATTAGTGGTAACAGGTGTAGTAGTAGTATTAGTAGTAGTAGTAGTAGTAGTGTTGGTGGTGGTGTAGTACCGTAATAATAATAATAATAATAATAATAATAATAGTAATAATAATAATAATAATAATAATAATAACAATAACAACAACAACAACAACAACAACAACAACAACAACAACAATAATAAAAACAACAACAATAACAGCAACAATATAATAATAATGAGAATCTATATATACTCCATCTACAAATTCGGTTAATAGAATCACAAAAGCGTTATTCTGTTAATAAATAAAAAAAATACATGAACACTGTCCAAAATTACGACAGACACCACTCGCACTTGATCCAGTCCCTCTTAGTTATCCGCAATAGCATAAATAAAACAACTGTGCTTGATAAATAACTATATAACTCTTCACTCCTTGATAACGAAAAGCATCACCCTTCGCTTCACACTCTTTAATAACGTTTGCAATATACTGAAATCAAAGTCGAGGCATTGGAAAGGTTAACGCCCTCTGGTGTCTGTCTTCCTCGCTAAACACTTGCCATTACCACCACCACCACCACCACCGCTGCCGCCACCGCCCCCAGCAGGTGTAGCAGTAGAAGACAATAGTGTGGGAACCAAAAAGTGTGTGTGTGTGTGTGTGTGTGTGTGTGTGTGTGTGTGTGTGTGTGTGTGTGTGTGTGTGTGTGTGTGTCTAATTTATCTCCGTATTTTAACAAAGAAGCTTGGATTATACAATGCTTCGGGGACACACAGGTGGGAATAAAGTGTCATGTCGGTATGAAATGTGTGTGTGAGGGAGGTGGGAGGGCTAGAGGAGTGTGTGTGTTGGGGAGGGGAGGGGGAAGGTGCGCTGGGAGAGTCTCCGGTGGCGCTGTGGTATTACGTTAGACTCGCTGCTCAAAGTTCGGGGGTTCGATCCTGGCTAACAGCGGTTTCTCGGCGGGGGTGGTAGCGCTCTCTCGTATTGCCATCTAGCGCTTTATGATCTTGCTGTGGCTGTGGTGTTACTCAGAATTAATTGGCAATGGGTGTAGCTAGTGTTGTGGATGATAAAAAAAAAAGGGAAAAAATGGAAAAGTAAAAGATCAGAGAAGAAAAATAAGGACTTATTTTCCCCTAAAGGAAGTCAATTCGGGGAGCGATAGAGAGAGGAGAGAACACGCATGTACGAGAAAACAAGCCTTACTTTTATGGAGAGAGAGAGAGAGAGAGAGAGAGAGAGAGAGAGAGAGAGAGAGAGAGAGAGAGAGAGAGAGAGAGAGAGAGAGACCATAAAAACAGACCACAATACAATACCAAATAAAACCAAGAAGTAATTAGGCAAAAGGTGAACAGGTAGGCAGGTAAGCGTGCCAAAACCCAAACAAAAAAAAAGAAGAGAAAAAGAACAAGCATCACACCACATCCTCCCCACAGCACAACACCACCAGCGCTTCCTCACCTTCAGTCTAATAGCGTCGATCTCCTCAGGCTCACTCGCGCCCTTGGCATTGACCGCGGTGATGGTGATGAGGTAGTCCTGGCCCGGTGTGAGGCCGCCCACGTGGAACCTCGGCTCCTGCTCCTGAAGGGTCGCCAGCAGGATGTGGGTGGGGGACGTGTACACGCGCGCCACGAAGTACTGCGGCAGGCCCCCGTCATTCCCCGGCGTGCACCCCACCTCCAGGGTCCCCACCGTCAGGTTCACAAGCACGCAGTTGGCGACCCGCTCTGGAGGGCCTGGCGGGGGGTAGGGGAGGGAGAGAGAATACGACTGATTTATAGGTACATGTATGGAAAGATATGCAGATAGGTAGGTAAGTATAGGTAGGTAGGTAGGTAGGTAGGTAAATGAGATAAACAGATAAGTAGACTAACTGGGTAATTGATAGTATGCCACCCAGATAACAAGGAAATATAGGGAAATAACAGGAGGAGGAGGAGGAGGAGGAGGAGGAGGAGGAGGAGGAGGAGGAGGAGGAGGAAAAAGGAGTCACGGAGTGCGAAACAGAGGAGGACTCTTGGTAGCGACTTTTGCGATGTTTTGAAAGTTATGTGGCGAGAAAGTTTGAGAGAGAGAGAGAGAGAGAGAGAGAGAGAGAGAGAGAGAGAGAGAGAGAGAGAGAGAGAGAGAGAGAGAGAGAGAGAGAGAGAGAGAGAGAGAGAGAGAGGACTCGTTCACCTACGTGTACTTACATTACTACTACTCATACTACTACTACTGCCACTACTACTACTCACCCGCCTCGACCACGGTGAAGCGGCAGGGGTCAGCTTGGGTGCCCACGATGTTCATGGCCCAGCAGGAGAGGGTGCCGTAGTCCCGCGCAGACCTGCAGAGGAAGGGGAAGAGGAGAGATTAACTCTTTTCACTGCCACGGTCACTCGCTCAAATCCAGGGCAGTGTGACGAATGTTTGTAAGGACATAAACAGAGAGGGAAATGAAAGGATACCATGTTGATTTCGTTCCTTCAAAATAAAAAAAGAAAAAAACGGGAAAAGAATAGAAACAAAGAACAATACCTAAGACACCCATCAAAGAAAAATGTGTTATAACAAGAAAGAGAGAATAATTTAAGAGAAGTACAAAAATAAATGTCTATTAATTTACAGGTTATCATGGGGAAAGAATGGCCCAGCGGTGAAAGGGTTAATATATCACCCTGGAAGAGAGAGAGAGAGAGAGAGAGAGAGAGAGAGAGAGAGAGAGAGAGAGAGAGAGAGAGAGAGAGAGAGAGAGAGAGAGAGAGAGAGAGAGTGTGTGTCCTTCGTAAATCTGTCATAAGATTATAAGGGTTTCCTATCCTCATTTCCTGTCCTTCAAATTGTATTCCTTTATCTCTCTCTCTCTCTCTCTCTCTCTCTCTCTCTCTCTCTCTCTCTCTCTCTCTCTCTAAGAAAAGCAAAGAATCCCCTTGTCAAAACACACACACACACACACACACACACACACACACACACACACACACACACACACACACACACACACACACACACACACACACACACACTTGCCTTGGGGTGTAGTCGAGGAAGCTGTGCCCCTTTCTGACCTCCACGCGGTGCCCCTCCACCTCCACGGTGTCCAGGGTGTTGTTGAAGTACCAGGTGAAGCGCAGATTCTCGTCAGGCTGCGCGTCCACCCGGCAAGTGAGGCGCACGTCCTCGCCCTCCGCCACCGCCACCGTCTGCGGCCCGTCCCTGCACACCGGGAGATCTGCGCGAGAGACAACAGAGCGTGAACGTACTGAAGGCAGATCTTGGAAGGAGACAAGGTAAGCGATCGTGAAAGCGTGAAGGTAGAAAAAAAAATGTGAACACTGAAGGCGTGAAGGTACTGAAGGGAGAGAGGAGATTGTGAAGGCGTGAAGATACTGAAGGGAGAGAGGAGATTGTGAACGTGGAAAGGTAGTGAAGGGAGATGGAGGGAGTGGATAAGAGCAGAAGAGCATAAAGGAAGCAGCACGAAGAAAGCAGCCCTACACGTGGCAGTGTCTGTACAAAACACACCCACGTATTATCTATGTCCATAAATGTGTCTAATCTTTTAAGGTTCTTTATTAAGTCAGCACTAACCACCTGATTAGTAAAATACTGGAGTCATCTACCCACTGACCCACCGTAGGAAGAAAATCAATTTCTCCCTACTTCAACTTATCAAACTTTAAACTGCTATTTCTAGTCTTATCCTAATTACTGACTTTAAGAATTTTATTTATATCATCCTTGTTTTTCTCTATATTGACTCTAACAGACCTATATCCTTCCTTACTGCATAGCGTAATGTAGATGCGGTCTGGAAGTGAGAAGATGGGAGGGAAGGGGTAAAGGTCTCTTGCAGGATTTGAAATGATAGACGAGTTGAGAAATGTGGCAGAGAAAATGAGTTACTGGCAGATATAGAAGGAATGGAAGGACACACGGGCATCTAGTCAGACCAACCATCAGTTATCATTAAAATCTCACACAACACTGAACGCCCAAAGGACCCTCGACACCCACCACTAATGACCGGCCTAAAGTCAGGTATGTACAGCCTAATTACGGTGCCACTTTACTAACAGGTGAGCTAAAACAGGTGACGCGTGACCAACAATGAAGTGACAGATTGTTTGCTTTTTGGTCATGAGATTTTAATGCAATGTCACGTTGGCATTATTGCTATTGTTGTTTGACTGAAGTGCGTGTGTGGCAGAGGGAGGGAGGGAGGGAGGGAGGGAGGGAGGGAGGGAGGGAGGGAGGGAGGGAGAGAGAGAGAGAGAGAGAGAGAGAGAGAGAGAGAGAGAGAGAGAGAGAGAGAGAGAGAGAGAGAGAGAGAGAGAGAGAGAGAGAGAGAGAGAGAGAGAAATATGGACTTACAAACAAATATTATTCATATGCAGCATCTCACGCAGACATAGACACGAAAAGAAAATAAGATATAAATAGAAAGAATAGCAGGCATTATGAATTCAACAACAAAACTCTTCCTCACAAAGATATAAATATAAAAAAGAAAAAAAGAAAAAGAAAGTCACCAAAAAACACTGACACAGGCACGGTGGTAATAAATAAATGAATGAATAAATAAACAAATAAATAAATAAATAAATAAATAAATAAATAAATAAAATAATATAAATAAAAACATTCATCTCGCAAAAATTGAAGAAAAAGCCAGCTGTTGCTTATATATAATTCTTTCATGACGCCGGAACACAAACTTAAGACAAAGTAAAATTAGAAAATGTAAAACAAAAAATCGTACAAAAAATAATAATGAAATTTAACACCCCATGGCGACCCTCCCGCAGGCCTGAGTTGTTCCCCAGATAAAGTTTGTACAAGAGCCCTCCACCGTAAGACTTCCAAATAAAATCCACCCATCCAAAATAATCCACCCTGGAACTCTCCACCTGCTTAAGTTTTTCTCTCTTCCTGCGACTCGAAGTGTTTCAAAAGAGGAACATCAAGACACTACGTAACTAAATTGACGAACTTTAGATTAGGTTGTCACATTAGGTTACGTTAGGTTAGGTTAGGCTGGGTTAGATTACGTTAGGTTAGGTTACGTTGGGTTACTTTAAATTGGGTTCCTTTCAATTTTGGTTACATTAGGTAGGGATAACAATTATTTTGAGGTGAGGATAAACCTTCGAGGGTGAAATAAACAAAGCTGAGATTGACAGAGACGAAGAGGTCGGTTAATTTCACACTGTGGTTGGTCAGGCTTACACAGAGACGAACAAGACTAAACAGAGGCGAGCACACAGAGAAGGAAGAACGACAGCATCCGCGGTAGGCAGTACAGGCACTCACAGCGGATGGAGAGCGGCACCACGTTGCTGACGGTGGTACCCAGGGCGTTGGAGGCCGTGCAGGTGTAGTTCCCGGCGGAGGTGCGGCGAACCATCTGCAGCACCAGGTTCTTCTGGGACACGATGATGCCCGCCTTCATGTCCTGGTACACCGGTAGGCCCTGAAGGGGGTGGGGAAGGCAGTGTTAGGTGTTTATATTAATGCAGTGTAGATGTGGAATATTATGTGAAAAAGAGAATACCAACTGACCTACTCATGCATAACGAAGATAAACTATAGTGAAGTTAGTATCCATTTTCTTTTCCTCCTCCTCCCTCTCTTCTCCCTCTCACTTAGAAATTATACAGCAGGGTTCGTCACAAACAGCCTCGTAAAAGTCAAAAGGTCTGCTGCTGTTTGGTCTTCCTTCACGTCACCTTTGTTCTCCTCCTCCTCCTCCTCCTCCTCGTCCATTTTGAATTATAATAGTGGCGGTGAGGAGAGGGAAGGAAAGATAAAAAAAAGAGGAAAGGGAAACAGGAGAGAAGAGAGGAGAGGAAAAGAGAAGGCAGTGGAGCTGAGAGATAGGAAGGAAAAAGAAATCAGGAGAGGAGAGGAGAAACAGGAGGTAGGGAAGAGAGAGGGGGAGGAAAACAGGATAAGATACGCAAAACAAAGGAAGAGAAAGGAAGGGGAAAAAGGAGAAAAGGAAAAGCGAGGAGAGAAAGAATTAACTGATGAGATGGACGGAGAAACACAAAGGAGGAGGAGGAGGAGGAGGAGGAGGAGGAGGAGGAGGAGGAGGAGGAGGAGGAGGAGGAGGAGGAAGAGGAAGAGGAAGAGGAAGAGGAAGAGGAAGAGGAGGAGGAGGAGGAGGAGCTCAGTACATACGCCTCCTCCCAGGGCTCCCTCTCAAAGGTCTTCCAGAATCCCGCCGGAGTGCTTCCCCCTCCGAGCAAACACTGACGCACTGCCCAACTCTTTCTTTATGCCATTTTTTTTCCTTCTTTCTCTCTCTCTCTCTCTCTCTCTCTCTCTCTCTCTCTCTCTCTCTCTCTCTCTCTCTCTCTCACTCTGTTATCGTTTTCTTCCTCTTACAATTTCCTTCACCTTTTCTTTCCTTTAAATTTTCAGCGTCTTTTTCCTTAGCATGGCCTTTATCCTATCCTCTCTCTCTATCCTTACCTTCTTATCTCTCCTATACCTCTTTTTTTTTCCCTTTCCGTTCATTTCCCTTCACCTTTTCCTCCCCTCTCTCTCCCTCCTTTCTACGAATCTGCATGAGCTGTGCATGACTGGAGGCGGAGAAAGAATAGGCAAGGTTTAGTTAATCTTAATCCACTCTTATTCCTACCCCTTCAATTTGACGAGCATTTCAGATCCAGTCCGTCGGCATCTCGGTTCAGAAATAACGCAGGTGCCCGAGGGTTCGAATCTCAAGGCTGCCTCAAATAGAGAAAGTGAGAAAAAAAGGCAGAGAAAGAGAGGGAAGGGAGAGAGAGAGAGAAAAAAAAAAAAAGAGAAGTGGGGTGAAGGGGAGAAAATGCAAGAGAGAGAGAGAGAGAGAGAGAGAGAGAGAGAGAGAGAGAGAGAGAGAGAGAGAGAGAGAGAGAGAGAGAGAGAGAGAGAGAGAGAGAGAGAGAGAGAGGCATGTGTTTAGGGATCCTTGTAAAGTGTTGTATTTTATGGCTGTTCTCACGCCCCTCATAATGCCTGAGACTGCAAGAGGAGGAGGAGGAGGAGGAGGAGGAGGAGGAGGAGGAGGAGGAGGAGGAGGAGGAGGAGGAGGAGGAGGAGGAGGAGGAGGAGGAGGAGGAGGAGGAATACAAAGGAATACAAAGGAAAGCCAAACAGCAACAGACCTTTTGATCCTTGCAAGGCTGTTTGGTAACTACTTCTAACTAGCTACAGGGAAGAGAGGCAGAGACAGAGGAGGAGGAGGAGGAGGAGGAGGAATGAGAGGCTTACCCCATTCCTTATTACATTTTCTAGAGCATTTTTCACCCATTTATTCCTCTCTTTTATTTACCTTTCTCCTTACCATGACAATCGTAATAAAAGAGAAAGAAAAGAGCTGACAAAAAAAGGCCGGAACAAAAAAAAAATCTACCCTCAAGCTTTTCTTTTTCTTTTCTTTTTCTTATCTGTCGTGTGTCCTCCCATATACGTGCTACAAAAGGAGGAGGAGGAGGAGGAGGAGGAGAGTTGAAAAGACGACGACTTGGTACAAACTTAAAAAAAAAAATAAATAAATAAATAAGTAGAAGTAAAATAGAAAAAAAGTCATATCAACATCAGATAAAAATAATAATAAGAAGAAAAATAAGTATAAAAAAATAAACGAAATGGGGAAAAATCAAGACGAGGAGGAGGAGGAGGAGGAGGAGGAGGAGGAGGAGGAGGAAGGAAAAGGGAGAGCTGAAGAACGGTCATATTTACACATCTTCCCAGGAGGCAGGGAGGAGGAGGTGGAGGAGGAGGAGGAGGAGGAGGAGGAGGAGGAGGAGGAGGAGGAGGAGGAGGAGGAGGAGGATGGGAGAGGAAAAGATGGAAGGATGGAAGGAGAAAAGGACTAAAGAAGTAACTGGGGCGTGGCTGAAGGAGAGAGGAAGGAAAGAAGGAGATAAAGAACAGAAAGAAAGAAAGAAAGAGAGAGAGAGAGAGAGAGAGAGAGAGAGAGAGAGAGAGAGAGAGAGAGAGAGAGAGAGAGAGAGAGAGAGAGAGAGAGTAGTAGTAGTAGTAGTAGTAGTAGTAGTAGTAGTAGTAGTAGTAAACGGAGAGTGTGTGTGTGTGTGTGTGTGTGTGTGTGTGTGTGTGTGTGTGTGTGTGTGTGTGTGTGTGTGTGTGTGTGTGTGTGTGTGTGTATTCGACCCACTTGCATCCGGTTAATGAGAACAACAACAAAAAGAACAAGAAAAAGAACAAGAACGACAACAACAAAGTAAAAAGAAGAACAAACAAGAACGAAAGAACAAAAAAAAGTGAACAAGAAAGAAGCCATCACAGCCTGAAAACCAAACACTATAGAATCTTGTGTGTATGGGCGGAGGAGGAGGAGGAGGAGGAGGAGGAGGAGGAGGAGGAGGAGGAGGAGGAGGAGGAGGAGGAGGAGGAGGAGGAGGGCATCAAGGCCTGGCAACAATACAATGGGGCAAACAGTGTAGGGCAAGGCGAGGTAAGGGAAGGCTCGCTAAGGGATCCACAGTACAAGCCCCTCAACGCACACACGCACACACACACACAGGAAGCACAATAACTCCTCCCGCACCCACTACAGGAGAGAGAGAGAGAGAGAGAGAGAGAGAGAGAGAGAGAGAGAGAGAGAGAGAGAGAGAGAGAGAGAGAGAGAGAGAGAGAGAGAGAGAGAGAGAGAGAGAGAGAGAGAGAGAGAGAGAGAGGCAGCGTTAACTATGATAAACTGCAACACACACACACACACACACACACACACACACACACACACACACACACACACACACACACACACACACACACACACACACACACACACACACACACACACCGGAAAACACTGAAAGCAATAAGCCCGCTGATAAACTTCCTGCAGCAACAACAACAACAACAACAACAACAACAACAACAACAGCAACCGGATGAATGATTAGTCAACAATAGGACAGTGTGAGCAGATGCGCAGGCAAATCACACGCCTACTGCCGGATTGGTCTGTGTGTGTGTGTGTGTGTGTGTGTGTGTGTGTGTGTGTGTGTGTGTGTGTGTGTGTGTGTGTGTGTGATGATAATGTTGATGTTTCACTTTGTAGAGGTGGTGGTGTTAACCCTTTCACTGCAGTAGGCAAAAACTCACGACCCTAAAGGCAACGCACGGAATCAATTTAAGCATCTACAAGAAAGAAGGGAATATAAAGAATATATTTTGCAGTTTGTAGGTCTCAGAGTGGTTAGTAATTAAGGGAAAAAATATGCCAAACACCAGTAAAAGGGTTAATGAAGACATGTCATAAATACAGTAACGATAACAGATACATATTTTTTTCTGTTTTATTTTTCAAGTCTACGGTTACAACAGCTCCAACTTCAAAAACACCCATGAATGAATACAACAACAACAACAACAACAACAACAACAACAACAACGCCACACACAGCAAACAGGGTAAGCAGAACCAGTGGTCACCCCTCTCACTCACTCATCCCTCACCCTACAACAAAACGTCTCCCCATAGGCACATCCGGCGTCCTCCCCCGACACCCCTGAACTTTCCCGCTTGTTGGTGACTAAGGGCCAGCCTCGTATTATGCACCCCCTGCCCCGCGCGGATCTGAGGGGCGCGCCATCCATCACAAGGATCACCCGCCCTGTCAGTTTACATCAGTCCCTTTTCATCCTTCACTTCACTCCCTTGCATTATTGTCTCTACTTTATTTTACTTCTATCCATTATTCTCTCTCTCTCTCTCTCTCTCTCTCTCTCTCTCTCTCCCCTTTCCTTCACCCTTTTTCTCATCCTCTCTTCATTATCTTATTTATCTACCCTTCCTTCGACTTTTCTTTCATTACTTCATCTCTATATTCTCTATCATTTTCTCTTCATCTGCTTCTCTCTTTTTTTCCCATTTTTTCTTGTATCACTTCTATACTACTTTATAATATTTCTGTAACTTTTCTTCTTCCTTCACTCAATTTCTCCCTCAGAGTTCTCTTTCATTACTTTACCTCTATATTCTTTATCTTCCTTCATCCATTCCTTCTCTCTTTACTCCTATTTTATTCATTATTTTACTTCTACGTCTCTCTTCCTCAGGCTTCTCTTTCATTTATTCACCTCTGTGCTCTCTGTCTCTCTTCATTCTCTCCTCTCCTTTTCCTATCCTCTCTTCATTACCTAGTCCCTAAATCTTCCCTCTTTCCCTCATTTCCTCTCCCTAATTCACCTGCATACCCTTCCCTTTTCTTCCCTTCTTTCTTTCCTTCTACTATTTTTTCTTCATTTTCTACACCCTCTTTATTTTCTTACTCTTTCCTTTCCTCTTCTATCCACGCTCTTCTCTTTGCTTCCCTCCGTCTCATCTCCCATCCTCTCTCTTCTCTTTACCTCATCTCTTTCGTTCCTTGCCTCTCCCATCCACTCTCCCCACCTTTCTCACCCTCCTTCCTCTTCCTACTTCATCTCAATACCTTTTCTCTCTTGCCTACCCTCCCTCTCACTCTCTTTACCTCACCTCTATACCCCTCTCCCTCTCCCTCTCCCGCTCTCTCTCTCTCCCTCCGCGCCTTACCGTTTATCCTCCCAAACAACCTTTTTTTCTCTCTTTTTTTCAGGCATCGATTGGAGTCTGTGATCGATGACTCCTAAAACAGTTTTTCTCCCTGTCTCTGTATGTCCGGTTCTCTCTCTCTCTCTCTCTCTCTCTCTCTCTCTCTCTCTCTCTCTCTCTCTCTCTCTCTCTCTCTCTCTCTCTGGAGCTTCCTTTACAGCTAAGTTATTAGGTTACCTTTATCTTAAAAAAAAATACCAAAAGCTATACAATCTTAATATTGAAAACGTACCCCCAACTCTCTCTCTCTCTCTCTCTCTCTCTCTCTCTCTCTCTCTCTCTCTCTCTCTCTCTCTCACGAAACTACCTATTTCCCCCCTGTATTTCCTTATTTCCATATTGATTACACTGCCGTACACTCATCAATCCACGTAAAAGGACTAGATTTCCCCCTGACACGGCCGGAGACACATTTCTGGCAGGCGGGTCACCTTCCCATCAGCCGGAAGAAGGAGAGGAGAGGATAGGAAAGGAAAGGAGAGGAGAGAGAGAGAAAAAGCGTCTGTCCCTGTGAATGGCTAAGCCTAACACCTGAGGACGGTAACCAATAGGCCTTTGCGAAGAGATAGAGGTGGAAGTGGAGAGGGAAAGAGTGAGAGGTGCAGAAGGTTTAGGTGTGGAGGTGAAGACGTGGGACTGAGTGAGAAGGAAGGGTGGGTCGGAAAATAGGTGTGGATGTGGTAATGATGATGTTGACGGGATGAGGAGAGAAGTAAGGTGAAGGGAACGGAAGGGAAGGGATGGGAAGGGAAAGAGATGTGAGGTTATAAGGAGAAGAGAACGTAAGACATAAGAGAAAAGAAGGGAAAGGAAGGGAAGAGAAGGAAAAGGAACGTAGGGAAGGTGAGGGGAGGAAGAAGGGTGAAAGGAAGGGATGTGAAAATAATAGAATGTAAGGCATGGGAAGGGAAGGGAAGGGATAAAAAAGGGAAGGGAAGGGAAGGGAAGAAAAGGGAAAAGGAAGGAAAGGGAAGGTGAGGTAAGATGAGGTGAAGGAATGTAAAGTGAGGTCAGGTAAGGCAGGTAAACTAAGGTAAGTGATTTACAGTAAGTTTAAGCAAGGTCAAGTAAGCGGAGACAAGGAAAATACTCGTGTGAATTTGCAAGCTAATGAGGTAACCTGAAGCCAAACGTGAAGAGGGCGAGAGAGAAGAAAAAAAAGTCTTATCTTGTTTCTCCTTTCCTTGGTTTTCATTCTGCTATTTTTCCCTAAGTTTCCTCTCATTACACACTATCTCTAGTCCACTACCTCACTCACGCTTTCTCTTTTACATTTCCAGCTGTGTGTGTGTGTGTGTGTGTGTGTGTGTGTGTGTGTGTGTGTGTGTGTGTGTGTGTGTGTGTGTGTGTGTGTGTGTGTGTGTGTGTGTGTCGGTTCGATGGAAAATGCTTCTAAATAATCAGTCACATGTACACAGACTTTGTAAACTTGACAACTCTCTCTCTCTCTCTCTCTCTCTCTCTCTCTCTCTCTCTCTCTCTCTCTCTCTCTCTCTCTCTCTCTCTCTCTCAGGGAACTTTCCTCTTTCACTACATCCTCCACCTCCTCCCCACCCTCCTCCTCTTCCATCTCCTTCACGCTCACATCCGCTGCTGTTGCTCCTTTCACATTTCTTTTTTCACTTTTTCACTGTCTATACGTTATCCAGAGCACTTTTTTTTTGTTTCTCTCTCTCTCCAGCTCGTTTTCCTGATTCATTCCTTTTTCTTCGTTCGTTCGCTTCCGGCTCTCCTTTCCGAAACGCTTCTCTTTTATATCTCCTTCCTTGGCGACGAGAAAGAAAGAGAAACGAGAGAGAAAAGACCTTTCTGTTTTTTCTTTTTTTCTACCTTCCTTCCATTTTTCTTTCTTTATTTATTTATTAGTTTTGAGATAAAAAAAATGGTTCCACTTGCTATGTTGTGTTAAGTTACGTTTGGTTAGGTTAAGTTAGCTCAGGATTAGGTTAGGGTTGGTTACGTTACATTTGCGTTAGTTAGGTGTGATTAAGTTCGATTAAGTTTGGTTACGTTTTGATTAAGTTGGGTCAGGTTTAGTTAGGTTGAGTTTGATTTAGAAGTTGGATGACGTTAAGTTAAATTTGGTTAGGTAATGTCAGGCTTGGTTTGGTTAACTGAGATCAAGTTAGGTCAGATAAGATTTGGTTAGGTAAAGTTAAGTTACGTTAAGCTAAGCTAGGTTAAAATACTTGAACAAATCACCCATGCTTGTTTGGGTTAGCATATCGAAACACACACTTACATCCTCTTCTCCTATCCTACACACACACACACACACACACACACACACACACACACACACACACACACACACCAACCTTCCCTCCACCACTCTCCTTCTACTCACGGACTTACATCCCACTCCTTCCCCCACACCAAACTTCCGGCCATCCCTTCCCAACACACACACACACACACACACACACACACACACACACACACACACACACACACACACACACACATGATATATCGGCTCCCAGGCTGAGTTTCAAATTCCTCTTCCAGGCTGACAATCTCCGTCCAGTGATTCAATGCTTCCAGGGCGGCTCCTGTTCACTAAACTCAATTTCTCCTGCTTCCTCGCCCTCCTCCCTGGAAGCGGCAAGACGCCTCACCAACTCGCTGTCCACTCCTCCTCTCCTTCCTCCTTTTCTTCTTCCTCATTCTCCTCCACCTCTTCCCCATGTCCCCCCGACCCCATCTTCCTCCTCTTCATTCTCCTCCTCCTCCTCCTCCTCTCCCTTCTTTTTCTTCACATCATCTTCCACTTTTTCTTCCACATGTCTTCCGCTTCGCCCCTTTTTCTTCTCCTCCCCTTCTTCCTCTTTTTTTTCACATCATCTTCCACCTTCTCTTCATGTCCTTCTTCCTCTTCTTCCTCCTCCTCCTCCTCTTCTTCTTCCACGTCTTCTTTTCTTTTTTCTTCGCTTCTTCATGTCTTCCCCCCATTTCTTCTTTTTGTCTTCTTCATATCCCTCTTTCTCATCTTACTTCTCTCACTTCCCTTACTTTCATGTTTCTTCTTTCTTATGTATTCATTCTCCTCTTTTCTCTCTTTCTTCATGTCTTCCATTTTCTTTCTATTCTTCTTCATGTCTTTCTCTCCTCTCCTCCTCTTTTCTTCATGTCTTTCCCTTTTCTTATTCTTCACGTCTTCCACTCTTTTTCCCTGTCTTCTTCGTCTCTCCCTCTTCTTCTCTACATCATGTTTTCTTCTTTTTCTCCTTTTCATCATGTGTTCTCTTATTCTTTGTCTTTCCCTCTTTTTCTTTCCATCTTCATGTCTTCCCATTCTTCATTTTTTTATTCCTCCCCCTTTTCCTTTCTTCTTCTTTTTCTTCTCCTCTTCCTCTTATCGTGCACATCGTCTTCATGCTCTTCACGTACGAACACACACACATAATATTGCTCGTTTTTTTTTTTTCCACGTGTTTTTTTTCTGATTCATCCATCTTGTGTGTGTGTGTGTGTGTGTGTGTGTGTGTGTGTGTGTGTGTGTGTGTGTGTGTGTGTGTGTGTGTGTGTGTGTGTGTGTGTGTGTTTCAGTATTCCGGTCTGTCTCGCGTCTTATACCTCGCTGCCTCTCGCTTTCTCAGTTCCTTCCCCGCCCCCTTTTCTCTCTCTCTCTCTCTCTCTCTCTCTCTCTCTCTCTCTCTCTCTCTCTCTCTCTCTCTAGATTCTTGTAGCTCCTTTTTGTCTTTCTTGGGTAAACTTCGATCCAAAATTTTCTCCCTCACTGCTCTGAGAGAGAGAGAGAGAGAGAGAGAGAGAGAGAGAGAGAGAGAGAGAGAGAGAGAGAGAGAGAGAGAGAGAGAGAGAGAGAGAGAGAGAGAGAGAGAGAGAGAGAGAGAGAGAGAGAGAGAGAGAGAGAGAGAGAGAGAGAGAGAGAGAGAGAGAGAGAGAGAGAGAGAGAGAGAGAGGGTATGGTGCTGTGACAATAGTGGAAATAAAGACAGGGAATAAAATTGTAAACTAGAAAAATATACTGAGTTTCTATTCTGGTCTTCAATAAAATATTTTCCTTCCACTCTGTTGCGATACTACATCTCTCTCTCTCTCTCTCTCTCTCTCTCTCTCTCTCTCTCTCTCTCTCTCTCTCTCTCTCTCTCCACCAGTAGGGGGACAAATTATTATTACTCTGCCATTTTCTTTTTTTCATTCACAACTTTCATGAACTGCGTATGAAGGAAATAAAATAAAAAGCATAACAGAGAGAGAGAGAGAGAGAGAGAGAGAGAGAGAGAGAGAGAGAGAGAGAGAGAGAGAGAGAGAGAGAGAGAGAGAGAGAGTGGAATATAAAATAAAATGTTACTGTTTTCCACTTGGTGTGTACATGTCACCAGCTGCTATAGTGTGTGTGTGTGTGTGTGTGTGTGTGTGTGTGTGTGTGTGTGTGTGTGTGTGTGTGTGTGTGTGTGTGTGTGTGTGTGTGTGTGTGTAAAAATAGCTGAATGTGCTCTCTCTCTCTCTCTCTCTCTCTCTCTCTCTCTCTCTCTCTCTCTCTCTCTCTCTCTCTCTCTCTCTCTCTTCCCCAACAACTTCTTTCAATCCTTTCCTTCATCATTACAGCCTCCCAAAATTATTCTCCCATCTTCCCACTTCCTCCACAGCTTCATATCCCCCTCCACAACTTACAGACATCCCAATCCCCCTCCTCCTCCTCCTCCTCCAAGTCTCCCTATAAATTTTTGCCTTCATCATTACAACTCAACTTTCTCCTCTTATCATACTCCTCGTCTTGCTCGTCTAAAGCGATGTATTTATTCCTCCTTCTTACATTTTTATTCTTTCTTTTCACTTAACCATAAGAATCCCTTCCTTCCTTCCTCCCTTCCTATAACTTCCTACTTTGGTCCTTTACTAATACTTCCTTCTTTGCTACATCCTCTCAGTACCACATCAGTTTCTTTATATTTTGGATTCTACTGGAGGGTTTGAGTACTTTTTTATTTATTTATTTTATTTTTTTTTTCAGAGTTAAGAATTCATCCAGAGTCACTCACATGCTAGGGAATCTATGTGAATTTACTCTTTTTTTGACTTACAATTGATGATTCTTAAAAGCCTGGATATTATTTGTCCTGGCGAGTCGCTTAAATACGGATGGGTGGAGTGTATGTAGACAGGCATGGTCGACAAAGCATCTTTTTATCTATATACCTATTCATTTATGTATCTATGTATTTTATATATAGTTACCACCTGGATATTATTTGGTCATGAAGAATAGGAGGAAAACGGATGGATGGAGTGTATGTAGGCAGATATGACCAACCAATGATCTATATACCTATTAATCTATGTATATATCTACGTTTTTTATAATTATAAAGATGAGTCAACATGAGAATGAGCGAATGAAGGTCGCCATTATTGCCTAAGCAGCTGCGTTTCCCTGCAGTGATTGAATTATCTACGGTGGCCGATCCTTTGCTTCCTCAGCGCCCTTGGAACACTCACGTCTTTGTGCCACAGGACCTCCCGGGCGCCAGGGTTGCAGGCGATCTCACACTCGAAGTACACATCCTCCGCCTCGGTGATGGGGCGCCCTCCCAGGTTCACACCCAGCCGAAGCTTCACCCGAGGCTTGACTGTGGGGAGAGAAGAGATGGATGGATTTGGTGGGGAGAAAAAGGAAGAATGGACGACTGTGTAGGGAGAGAAAAGGAAGACTGACTGTGTGGGAAGAGAAAAGGAAGATTAACTAACTGACTGTGTGGGGAGAGAAAAGGGAAGACTGACTGACTGACTGATTGTGTGGGGAGAGAAAAGGAATATTGATTGACTGTGTGGGGAGAGAAAGGGAAGACTGAGTGACTGTTTGGGCAGAGAAACGGGAGATTGACCGACTGTATGGGGAGAGAGAGAAGGAACATTGACTGATTGAGGGGGGAGATAAATGATGAATTGACTGACTGTGTGGGGAGAGGAAAGGAAGATTGACTGACTGTTTGGGGAGAGAAGGGGAAAACTGAATGACTGACTGACTGACAGACTGACTGACTGACTGACTAAGTGGAGAGAGAAAGGATACCTGACTCACTGTTTTATTTTTAAGAGGAAATGGAAAGGAAGACAAGGCGAGAAAGATGCGTGAGTGACTAATGAGTGGGCGTCACCAGCAGGGGAGGCAGAGGAAGGAACAGCGTGCATGGACATTAAAGATATACTTGTAAATGTTGACCTAGTTACATATTTCTATACTGCTTGTTGTGTGTACCGAATATATTTTAACTGAGGCATCCGTCATGAATATCAAACACTGCGTCTTGTCTTTCTGTCTGTGTTGTTTTCAGATATTTGCGTTAGTGATGTGGTGTTGAAAGAAACAAACCTGTACATGAAGGCTAATTTTTTGTACTTTTATAGTGGAATCGGATAATAATAATAATAATAATAATGATGATGGTAATAGTTATAATAATAATAATAATAATAATAATAATAATAATAATAATAATAATAATAATAATAATAATAATGATAATACCATAATAATAATAATAATAATACCACCACCATACCAACAACAACAACAACAACAAAAACAACAACAACAACAGCAACAGCAGCAGCAGCAACAATAATGATGATGATGATGATGATGATGATGATGATGATGGTGATGATGATGAAGATGATAGTAGTAGTAATAATAATAATAATAATAATAATAATAATAATAATAATAATAATAATAATAATAATAATAATAATAATAAAAATAATAATAATGAGAAACAAATATTTAATAAAGAGGAAACTGCAAGTATTCTCTCCACATGTTTGCTTCTCACTTGCTCTCCCCCTGCCTCCCCGTGTCCTGCCCGTCCATCCCTCGCTTCTTTCCTTCCACGCACCAATCCCTCGCTGCTTCCCCTTCCACGTACATGTTTGTCATTAAATCCTCACATCCTCGCACATTTTTTTGTCCTCCCTTTCTCCTGCTCCCCCATTAAATTCATCCTTCCTCTTGTACCTTCCTCTGCTTCTCTCCCTCTTCTCTTCCATTCATCTATCCATCTCCTTCTTCTCTTCCTCCTCCTTGTCCTCTACTTAGGCAGATACATAACTAGAGCAAACACGAAATAGAAACACAAGACTTAACACAAATATACGAAAGTGGAAATCGCACACAAATAGTAAGAAAAAAGAAAACGGAGAGAGAGAGAGAGAGAGAGAGAGAGAGAGAGAGAGAGAGAGAGAGAGAGAGAGAGAGAGAGAGAGAGAGAGAGAGAGAGAGAGAGAGAGAGAGAGAGAATACATATACATGACGGTATTTTCTCAAGCAAACCAATTCCAATACATACAAATCCAATCCCATGAAAGTAGTAGTAGTAGTAGTAGTAGTAGTAGTAGTAGTAGGTTAGGAAGGTAGGCAGAACAGCAAGCGTCAGAAAGGAAATGGAATAAACTGACTTTTTTCTTTTTTTCCCAGTGCCTGAATATGAAGATCTAAGGTGAGCTGAGGTGAGGGTGAGGCAATGTGGAAGAAGTGAAGGAATAAGATGAGGTTGGGTGACGTGAGGTGAAATGAAGTGAGGTGAGGTAAGGTAAAGTACGATAAAAGGGGTGTGAGGTGATGTTACGTGATGCAAGGTAAGGTGAGGTGAGGTGCGGTGAAATTAAATAAACTGAGATGAAATGAAAAGAGGTGAGGTAAGATGGGAGTACAAGTTTCCTCCAGCCTCTCACTTCAGGCCATCACTTCAGTTCACTTCACTTTTATCAATGTTTACACATAGTTGTGGATAAAAGTTAGGAAACGAGTGAGAATATGTATACTACACTGAGAGAGAGAGAGAGAGAGAGAGAGAGAGAGAGAGAGAGAGAGAGAGAGAGAGAGAGAGAGAGAGAGAGAGAGAGAGAGAGAGAGAGAGAACACTAGGAGGTATAAAGGAAGCGATGGATGGAGTGGGAGGAAATTACTGCAGATTTAGGGAGAGAGTTGGGTGGCAGTTGCTTGGCCTAAGTACTGGAGGGAGGGATGGAGGGAGAGGGAGAGGGAGAGGGAGAGGGAGAGGGAGAGGGAGAGGGAGAGGAGAGGAGAGGAGAGGAGAGGAGAGGAGAGGAAGAAAAAATCAAGTTTAAAAAAAAAATAATATGAGAGGAGAGGAAGAAAACCAAGTTAAAAAAAAATACAAGACAAGAGAAGGAATACGAAAAGAACACCGGAAGAAAGGAAGGGAAGAGCAAGAGCAAAGAAGCGAAAGAAAAGGAAAGCTAAGGAAAGCAAAGGAGAGTCGAGAGAGAGAGAGAGAGAGAGAGAGAGAGAGAGAGAGAGAGAGAGAGAGAGAGAGAGAGAGAGAGAGAGAGAGAGAGAGAGAGAAAAGTAAAAAAAAAAAACTAAAGAAAAAAGAAAGAAAATCGAAAGGAACGGAGACCAAACTAGAACAGAGTAGCAACAATAATAACAGAGAGAGAGAGAGAGAGAGAGAGAGAGAGAGAGAGAGAGAGAGAGAGAGAGAGAGAGAGAGAGAGAGAGAGAGAGAGAGAGAGAGAGAGAGAGAGAGAGAGAGAGAGAATAAGAGAAAAGTAAAAAAAATAAAACTAAAGAAAAAAGAAAAAAAATCGAAAGGAACGGAGACCAAACTAGAACAGAGTAGCAACAATAATAACAGAGAGAGAGAGAGAGAGAGAGAGAGAGAGAGAGAGAGAGAGAGAGAGAGAGAGAGAGAGAGAGAGAGAGAGAGAGAGAGAGAGAGAGAGAGAGAGAGAGAGAGAGGCAGAGGGCAAGACCAGACCACATACACAGAAACAAGACCAGAATACCACACTAAAAACTCGACCTCAAACAAGCACCACCAAACACTCTCCCCACTCCTCCCCGATCCCCGCCCTGCCACCACACCCTCAGGCGCTTCACACTTCGTCCCTTCAGCTGCACACGGAACTGGTCCATTAAGGCGGGAACATAACACGGCGGGCGGCATTCTAATATTGTCAAATGTGTTGCGAAGTACAGACAGCTTATTTATATCACTGAAGTGCTGGCAGGAAAAAAAAAAAAAAAAAAAGGAAAAAGTAAAGGGGGTGGGGGAAAGGGTAATTTCACGACCTTAGTTATAGCGGATAATTGTAGATGGTAATAAGTACATTCAGACGAGGGTGATGAATAATAGATGAGTGATGAATTATTAAGATGGGTCGCTGGGAGGGTGGGAGGGAGGGAGGGAGGAAAGGGAGATGTGAATGTGTGTGTGTGTGTGTGTGTGTGTGTGTGTGTGTGTGTGTGTGTGTGTGTGTGTGTGTGTGTGTGTGTGTGTGTGTGCAGTGTAGTGTAGTGTAGTACGTGTGCATGTATGTAGTAAGTGTTTGTATTTCGCTAGAATGGAAGTTAATTTAGGTACATATATACATACATACACATACACGAACACACATCATGTACATATAGAGAACGAAACGAATGTGGTGGTGGTGGTGGTGGTGGTGACAATAGTGGTGGTGGTGGTGACAATCAATGGTGATGTACAAAAGTAATGTGCCAGTGCTATGTTTTCTGCACTGCCTTTCCTATTCCTACGGACTTTCATCAACAAAGAAAAACAAAACACTGCAATACCAAACACAAGCTATCACTGAGGTATCTCCGTAAATGCATTCAGAAAGTAGTGACGACAGAAAAATTGTGCTCTGAGGTGGAAATGAGAGAGAGTGTGAGTGAAAGAGCGAGTGAGCAGGTGAGTGACAAGGAAATTAAGCAAGGGAATGAGCTGAGTGAACGAGTACATCAAAGAACACTGAAAGAAAAAAAAAAGCGAGAGAATTAGGGAAATTTACTAAATGAAAGATAAAACATACCAGTCAATGAAAAAAAAAGTAAGCAAATGATTGAATGTATGAGTGAATGAATGAGCAAGTAAGAAAGTTAGTAAATGAATGACTGAACGAGTACATGAGCACGAAAAAAAATGGAAAATGAAAGAAAATGTGAATAAATGAGTAACAAAACATACCAACTAATTAAAAAATAAGCAAGTAAACAAACAAATGAATACCCACCTGAGTGAATAAAAAAATAAATCAAGTGAGTCAAAGATAAACACACCAAATGAGAGAAGAACCAACCGAGAGTAAAATAAATAAATAAATAAATAAATAAATAAATAAACAAATAAACAAGTAATCTGAGTTAGAAACACCAGAAGAGAGAATAAAAAAAGAAAAAAGTAACAAAGCAAGCATCACAAACACAGGTGGAGGAGACAGACAGACACACACACACACACACACACACACACACACACACACACACACACACACACACACACACACACACACACTTGCGTACTCACAGGTGACTTGGAGGACGGTGGTGGTGTGCATGCCCTGGCCGGGGATGCTGGGGTTGTGTGCCCGGCAGGTGAGCGCCGCGCCGTTGTCCTCCGCCTCGGGGATGAACGTGAGCAGCGAGACAGTCTTGTTGCCCATCATCCGGGACTGCTGGCGGGGAGACCGAGCCAACACTCAGCAGCGCACTACCAACACACTTAGCAACGCACACAGCAACACATTACACACACAGCAACAAACTCATTAACACACACTGCAACGCACTCAGTAATACGCTTAGCAAGACGCACACACTCAGCAACGCACTCAAAAACACACACAGTAAACACACTCAGAAATATTAACGTTTCACTGCTGGCGCGGCGACCAACACGCACATTCAGCAACACATCAACCATTTCACTGCTACTCGACATACTGAGAAAACTGTAGTTTGGTACAGCCTTCAATGATAAAAACTCTTCTTCTTCTTCTTCTTCCTCCTCCTCCTCCTCCTCCTCCTCCTCCTCCTCCTCCTCTTCTTCTTCCTCCTCCTCCTCTTCCTCCTTCTCTTCTCCTCCAACTCTTAGACAGAACTCGCCTGCATTGTCACCGGCAAGACAAAAACATCCTCAATGACACAATGATAGGTTGATAAAAAAACAGATTAAGAGATATAAAGCCAGATAAACAAACTGATAGACTGGATGATATATTTTTTACACAACAACAAATAGAAGGACTTTGAAGACAATGCTCCTTTTAGATGAAAACCTATAATTCATCGCAACTACAAGAGGAGCACAAAACAAGACATAATCACTTAACAGTCAACACTCACTATAAGCTTGATCTAAACAACCCGATAGAAAGCAACTTTTCTACTCACTTTTCAGGTAAGGTTTAATAACGCGGATATTATTTTCATATATTTATTGGCGGAACGGACTAAATATACCATTATTAATACGTTTTCAGATTTATTTAGACTGCCATGTAACGTGTAAAGCGAAGAGGAATGACGGAGAGTAGAAAGAAAAAGAGGAGTTTAAGAGGAAAAATACTGCAGGTTATTAAGGAGAAAGAGACGAGACGAGACGAGACGAGAGAGGAAGGTGAGAGAAACGAGACAGTTATTCTTTTTTAAGTTTACTGAATAGAAAAGTTAGATTATAAATGTCAGGAGGAATATATATATATATATATATATATATATATATATATATATATATATATATATATATATATATATATATATATATATATATATATATATATATATATATATATATATATATATATATATATATATATATAAGGTGGGGGAAAGTGTGAAAAAAAGCGTGAAATATGGAAATGCAAAAAAAAAAATAAATAAATAAAAAAACAAATAAAAAATCACGGGAAAGAAAAAACCCCAAAATATTAACCCCTCCCCCCAAAAAAACCCTACAATCCCAAAATCCCCAAACACAAAAAAAAACCCAAAACCTCAAAAAAAAAAAAAAAAAAAAAAAAAAAGCTCACAGCCCACAGACCACATGTGGGGGGGGTAGCACCGCGCCCCTGTGGATAAGTGCCCCCTTGCCACCCCCACGTCTCCTCCTGGCGGGGCTAAACAGCATTATTTACCATCCATTACGCGCCGAGCGGACCTGATGGCCGTCAGCGAGAGGCATTAATTAACTGCGTTCCAAACTATTAATTAAGGCTAAAATTAATTAACCAGAGGAGGAAAATTACCCACATTTACTTATTTCCTCCCCTTCCTCCTACTTACACGTCACTTAGGTAAAGATTGCATCGCCATCATCTCCGTCTGTGCTTCGTCCTTGCTGGCAACCATGTCTTGTTCTTGATCTTCCGTAAACGTGTGTAGGAAAGAAACCCATCTCTCTCTCTCTCTCTCTCTCTCTCTCTCTCTCTCTCTCTCTCTCTCTCTCTCTCTCTCTCTCTCTCTCTCTCTCTCTCTTACAACAGGACATTCTTAACTGATCAGATTTCCCACACAAAGACAATGCTGCAAGGTGACGTCTGATGGGAGTGTACATGTTACCGTGAACATTGTTACTATAGAGATTGGAAACTTAATAGGAATTTTGTCATTGGTGACTTTATTTCGAAGGTGTGTGTGTGTGTGTGTGTGTGTGTGTGTGTGTGTGTGTGTGTGTGTGTGTGTGTGTGTGTGTGTGTGTGTGTGTGTGTGTGTGTGTACTATTGAATTTGACAAACACACACACACACACACACACACACACACACACACACACACACACACACACACACACACACACACATCGATGAAAAATACAACGATTGCAGAATAAACAAAAAAAGGAATGAAGAAATGAAAAAGAAAACAAAAGATAAATCAACAACCACAACAATATATGAAACCTAGAAAGAAAAAAAATAACAAAGCAAACAAACAAGCAAACAAAAAAAATAAAATAAATAAACAATAACAATGTGCATAAAAACAAAATTCCTCACTGGTACATCTCCTACCTTTAATTTCAATAATCTAAGAAAAAAAAAGAAAAATCAAATACCTGCCAAACAATCAACAATAAAAAATAACGAACACACACACACACACACACACACACACACACACACACACACACACACACACACACACACCAAAAACTAACCCCCCCTTTAAATTAAAAACTACTGAATAATCCACAACTCTTCCTCTATTTGTTAGTGGGAGTCTAGAGAGAGAGGGGGAGGTGCCTTCTGTAATTGGGCAACAGAGCACCGCCGTTCCTTCTCCTGACAGTCTTCACGCCTCGCCAAGCCGGATGAAAAATAAATGAAAAAATAGTGACGGCTGAAAAAAAAAAAAAAAGTGCCTTGCAAAGAAAACAAACACACGCACGGGCACACGCAAACGACGACTGAAAGAGAGGTAAAAAAAAAAAAGGAAAAAAAGAGAGGAAGTGAAAGAAAGGAATTGGAAAAAATATAGTGAAGGGAGAAAAACGAGAGAGAGAGAGAGAGAGAGACAGAGACAGAGAGAGAGAGAGAGAGAGAGAGAGAGAGAGAGAGAGAGAGAGAGAGAGAGAGAGAGAGAATGAACACTGACAAAGGCTAATATAAATAAAATGCAAGAAAGATATAAAAAAAAGAAGAAAGTCAAGAACAAAACAGAAAATGTCTAAATGTAAAAAGAACAACCTAAAAAAGAAAAAAAAAGAAAAAAAACCGAAAACAAAGACGTGACAAAAAAAAAGGCAACAGACGAAACGAACTCCAGAAACCCCCCCCAAAAAAAAAAAGGAAAAGAAGAAAAAAACAGCACAAGAAGAAATAACAAAGGTGAGAGAGAGAGAGAGAGAGAGAGAGAGAGAGAGAGAGAGAGAGAGAGAGAGAGAGAGAGAGAGAGAGAGAGAGAGAGAGAGAGAGAGAGAGAGAGAGAGAGAAGAATATAAACAAGTAAAAAGGAAAAAAAGACAAAATAATAAGACAAAAAATATCATAAAAAAAAACAGAGAGGGAGAAAGCGAGAGAGCAGGAGGGGAGAGGGGAGAGGGGAAGAAATGATAGAAGAGTGGTGAGAGAAGGATTAGAGGGAAAAGGGGAAGGAAGGGGATATGAAGTGAGGGAAGAGAGGGGAGCTGAGAGTAAGAGAGGAAGGAAAGTGAGAAAAAAGCAGGAAAGAAGAGGCTGAAGAGCGAGGGGAGTGAGAGGAAGTGAGAGGAGTGGAGATGGGAGGAAGGAGGAGAAATGCGAACGAGTACCTGGAGATAAAAGGAGGAGAGTAGAATGAAATAGGGGAGGTAAATGAAAAGAAAAAAAAAACGGAAGAGATAAAGTAGACGAATGAGGAGGAGAGGAAGAAGAAAAAAAGGAAACTTATGAAAAGGGGAGGAGACAAGTGGAAAAAAAGAGAAAGGAAAGAGAAAGCAATGTGAAGAAAGGAAAATGAAAAGGAAGAAAAGCTAAGTCAAGGTGAGGTAGGAACAGAGAAACAGGTGAAGGGAATAAAAAGGGAGGAAAGAAAATAAAACAGAAAAATGACAAATGGAGACGAGGAGAAGGAAAAAAAAGATGCAAAGAGAAAAATAAGAAAGGAAAAGGAAAAATGAATGAGATGGAGGAGGAAGTATGGGTGGAAGGGAGGAGGAAATAGGAAGGGAGAGAGGGAGAGGTGACGGAAAGGTGAGGGAGGGAAGGAGGGAGGGAGGGAGGGAGAGGGATAACAAGGCGAGGCACTCCATTTTACCTGACAATGTAAACAGAGTCACCTTGATTAATGGTGCTCTACCTGAACAGAGAGAGAGAGAGAGAGAGAGAGAGAGAGAGAGAGAGAGAGAGAGAGAGAGAGAGAGAGAGAGAGAGAGAGAGAGAGAGAGAGAGAGAGAGAGAGAGAGAGAGAGAGAGAGAGAGAGAGAGAGAGAGAGAGAGAGAGAGAGAGAGAGTAAAAACAAAAGAATGACAAACCATTTCAAACTCAAATAAAGAACAAATTAATACGTCTCACAATAAAAAGAAAAGAAAAGAACGAAGATAAGAGAAAAAATAAAGGTGTAAACTATTCTTCCCCCAAAGCACACACACACACACACACACACACACACACACACACACACACACACACACACACACACACACACACACACACACACACACACGTATTGAGCCTCCACACTTTTTCCCCCTTTCGCCTTCCTGAAACGAAGGCAAAGTAAATCGCCAACATTCTTCTTCCTTTTTAAGCTTACCTTGTTCGTGAGCTGACTGCGCTGTGGCCAAGGAGGGAAAATACCACCTCTCTCTCACCCACAGCGATCTCTCTCTCTCTCTCTCTCTCTCTCTCTCTCTCTCTCTCTCTCTCTCTCTCTCTCTCTGACAAAATATGATACCTCAATGATCAAACAAAACAAAAAATGCAATGTGTCAATAGTTTAAAAATTTTACACGCCTTTGAACACTCCCCGTCACCTTTATAAACCTAAACGTGACACCACTTGTACCTGACACCGCTCAAGTCACACACGGTAAAACTCAGTGCTAGTAATTACAGCCTTGGAAATAAGTATTTTTACACATCTCATTATTTATTTTTTATTCATTCATAAAGTTGCACAGTACAGTAGGTCTGGCATCGCAGCCCACACACACACACACACACACACACACACACACACACACACACACACACACACACACACACACACACACACACACACATTACACAAACGAAAGAAGGACAGCCAATCTCTCACTTTCGAGGGAAATACGCTGGGCTTCGAAACAGTTACAGAAATTTACAGGCAGTTACGTCCCTCATCAGCCAAGGAGGAAAGAAAGAAAGAAAAATACCCATCCATAACATGACACAGAAAACACACATCAAACCTAACCAGATCCAAACTCCATCCTCTCCCACAAAACATACAATGAAACATCCACAGCTTCACAACACAAAGGAAGAACAAACAGGATCAAATCAGCAGGCTCTCACGATGCTGTTGCTGATTAGTTATGGACTATTGAAGCAAAGGATGTGAAGTAATCTAAACGGACTTCTCGGCTCCTCCAGCTCCTATTCATCGGCTCCAGCGTGAAAGGAGGCAAACCCAATTAGTAATAACACGTATCGACACCATCTAACATGTACTGGATCAATACAAGTCACACACAGGTGGCGACAGGTAAGGATTCTCCACTCGATACTGTTACGTGAATAAGATTAAAGGTAGACACTCTCCCTCTCTCTCTCTCTTGAATTTCTCCTCTATTCTCTACCCGCATCCTTCCTCTCCTCCCATACCTTCCTATTCCTCTTCTGGTATTGCTACTTTATAACTGTTATTCTTTTTTCATTGCTGTTTTTGTTACGTTTAATTTTCATCTTCCTTCTCTTAGTTCTTACTGCTTTCCCCCATCATCCTCTTCCTTTCTCTCCCCCTTACTTTTTTTTTTCATATT
>NC_087158.1:12525799-12545799 GCF_035594125.1 Scylla paramamosain
GGCAGAGAAAAGAGAAAAGGAGGAGGCAGAGAAAGGCAGGAGATAGGAAAAAGCTAAGATGAAAAAGGGAGGGAAAGGAAGGGAAGCAGAGAGGAGGGAGAAGAGGGAGACTGTGGAATGATTGGATGGGGAGAAATGAAGGGAAGAAGGGGATGGAGACGAGGGAGAGGAGAAAATGTGGAATGATTGGAGGGAAGAGGGAGGAGAAACACAAAAGACGGTAAATATTAGGGATAGAGAGGCAAAACAGAAGTATTCATGAAATTTCAGGTACCGGGAAAAGTGTGAGGAAGAAGGCAGAGGAGGAGAAGGGAGAGGAGAGAGTGTGGACTGACAGAAAGAAGAAAAAGCACAAAGAACAGCAAATACTAGGGACACAGAGGGAAATAAGAGGTTGTAGGTCGCAGAGGAGGAAAGGATGAACAGAAAGAAGGAAAGGAAAAAAAAATGAGAGGAGGGAGAATATGGGATCAGAATACTACATATTTTAAAAACAATAGTAATTAAAGGCACTGGATCTTGCAGAGAAAATAAAAGCACCAGTGTAGCTACGTAACACATCTTTAATTCCACCAGCCTGTCTCAGAAGGCACTGAATAACTTGCTAATCCTACGCACTGTTAACACCAGGACGTTTGGCGGCAGACTGACAACATGTCGAGACAACCCAAGAGGGATTTGTACTTCAGAAAATAAAAGCAAGGGGACATGAAGGAAGTGGAAAGGGGTAAGAAAAACACAGGATGGAAAAAGAAGTACCCTCTGACAACCCTTTAACTGCCAATAACAAGACGGCACTTACGCTGAGGAACCCGAGACCTTACTGATAAAAAAAGCTGCAGGTACTAAAAACATTTCATCCACTCCATCGCTCACACTCCCTACCGCGACTTTCACTACGCTAAACCTGCAGTACACACATTTTAACATTTGAAAACGATAGCATTCAGGGAGTTAAAGAAGTGATGCGCCTCCATGTACCCGCTCACTTAACGCACGTCACGAGCACCACAACACCAGACATCTTTCAATACACTTAACCTTACAACATTCCAACACCTTTGAGGACACCAAGAGCATTCAGAGTTACCTGACACCTGAGACACTTCTAAAAAAAACTCTCCCACTTAACGCAAATCAAAAGCACCTCTTCAAGTCATCGTCAGTACAACACCCGATAAAATCCGCCAATTAGAGCAGCGGCGTATGGACGGGCGAGAGCGAGCCGTCCACCTGATCCACGAGCTCTCACCTGGGCCGGATCAGGTGAGTGGGATATGCCGTTCAATTAGGATCAGGTGACAGGATCTAAAATTCATGCCACGTGCGAGTCCCGGGAGTTGCCGCTGCGCTGTTCTATTGATTCCTACTGCCTCGCTCACTCCTTGTGTAGATGATGCGTGAACTCCTGCCTGCCTGCCTGCCTGATGTCTGATGGAGTGGTGGCTGTGTGTGTGTGTGTGTGTGTGTGTGTGTGTGTGTGTGTGTGTGTGTGTGTGTGTGTGTGTGTGTGTGTGTGTGTGTGTGTGTGTGTGTGTGTGTGTGTGTGTGTGTGTGTGTGTAACTGGTAATGTAATAATTGTCTCTCTCTCTCTCTCTCTCTCTCTCTCTCTCTCTCTCTCTCTCTCTCTCTCTCTCTCTCTCTCTCTCTCTCTCTCTCTCTCTCTCTCTCTCAGACTTAACCTACCATTTCTCTTCATCACAAACAATCATCTCGGTAACTAATGACTGTCTCACACACACCATACCTTCTCCCGACACACTTACGTAGACGCACACTAATAATCCTGAAAGTGGCGCCTTCCCTTTTTGAATTAATTAATTATCCCTAAACGTTTTGTGCTCTACTAAGACTATTTTCTTAGGCCACAGAGATGGATAGTTGGGCTCTCACTTTTTTTTTTTTTTTTTTCATTAACCCTTTCACTGCAATACGAGAGAATTAACAGCACCACAAGAATTACATGAAGTCTTTATAAGCATCTACAAGAAGGAATTGGATTAAAAAGAATAGATTTTTGCAACTTCTATCCAGTTTAAAGATTAGAGATAGCTGTAAAACAAGTAAATACGTCTCAGAGTGATTAGTAATTAACGAAAGATGTACCAGTTAGCAGTCAAGGCTGGTGAAGAGTTCTCGTTAAATCATTAATGGTATCATGTAAACATCCTTATAAACTAACATTTTTTTTTCTGAGTCTCGTAAAAGTAGTAACAGATAAAACGCCGAATGGTTTGAGAACACAAAGCTGAACATAATGCCAACACTCCTTTCCAAATACAACCTTTCAGTCTGTACAATGCCCACCGTAACATAAACAACTATGCTCATGGAAGTGGTGATTAAGTACAATGACTGGAAAACACGTGTGCTCCAAAGTCGCCCACTTAAGACAAATACATCCCCCCTACACACACACCCACCCATCCACCCACCCACCCACCCACCCACACACACACACACACACACACACACATACACTCCTTTCCTCACGCATGCCTTCTGGTTACGCTCCTTCTCAATGTTTGCTCAGAAATACGCCGAACATATTCATATTTACCCTTACCTAGAAATACCTGGGATGAAAATATTCCTTCCTTCCTCCTCTTCCTCCTCCTCCTTCTCCTACTGCCGTCCCTCTTCCTCCTCCTGCACTTATTTCTCCACCTGCTTCTCCTCCTCTTCCTCCAGCCACGCCCAAGGACAGCAAGATGGATAGCTTACCTCTCCCTCCTCCGTGGTGGTCTTGCCTCCTCTGGTCTTCTGCCACGTGATGACAGCTGAAGGGTACGCCCCCGAGGCCACGCACTCCAGCCTCGTCTTGCGCCCCTCCACCAGCGGCTCCTTGCGGCGGCCTCACTACTACCTTGGACGGCCGCACTGCAAGGACACATGCCACAAAGACGTTTATATTTCTCTCTCTCTCTCTCTCTCTCTCTCTCTCTCTCTCTCTCTCTCTCTCTCTCTCTCTCTCTCTCTCTCTCTCTCTCTCTCTCTCTCTCGGTGAAACCTGGTGTGTGTGTGTGTGTGTGTGTGTGTGTGTGTGTGTGTGTGTGTGTGTGTGTGTGTGTGTGTGTGTGTGTGTGTGATGTGTATACTGCTACTACCGGTACAATTATTGCTGTTGCTGCTGTTGTTGTTGATACTATCATTACTACTACATCTACTGCTGCTGCTGCTGCTGCTGCTGTTACTACTACTACTGCTGCTACTGCTACTACTACTACTACTACTACTACTACTACTACTACTACTACTATTACTACTAGTACTACTACTACTACTATTACTACTACTACTACTACTACTACAACTACTGCTATTATCACTACCACCACAACCACCACTACTACAACAACCATTGATACTACTACTACCACTACAACCCAACCACCACCACCACCACAACTAGTACTACTACTACCACCTCACACTTTCCACTAAAAAAAAAATAAAAAAAAAATAATGTACACAAGAAGTTACAATGCCATTCACTTAGTATATGCATGTAACAATCCACAATTCATAGTCAGCATCAGCACACTCATTAATCTTACCAGTACATGAGAAAAAAATACAGTAACATATTAAATTATCATACACCAACACTACCAACCTCAACCTCCTCCTCCTCCTCCTCCTCCTCTTCGATTAAGCCATGCGAGGGAAATGGGAAAGAAGAAGGAGAAGGGGAAGGGACAAGGTAGGGTGAAAGGGGAAGCGGATGAAGAAGGGGAAAAGAAAGGGGAATAAATAAGGGCAGAAGAGTAAGGTGAGGGGAAGAAGGGTAATGGAAACAGGCAACGGGAGTGGAAGGGGAGGGGGAGGGAGAAGGGGAAAGGGAAGGAGAGGGAGGAGGGGAGGTAGGGTCATACATTCATTACTCCATTACTCTAATTACAAGAAGAGATATTACAAACAGTCTATTTTTTACACAGCAGACAAATGTAATGGTGATTAGTATGGGACGTGGCGGAGAACACTGTAATGAGAGAGAGAGAGAGAGAGAGAGAGAGAGAGAGAGAGAGAGAGAGAGAGAGAGAGAGAGAGAGAGAGAGAGAGAGAGAGAGAGAGAGAGAGAGAGAGAGAGAGAGAGAGAGAGAGAGAGAGAGAGAGGGGTTCTTCATCATAGTAAGTGAAGGGATGTTGTAAAAAGAAAAGTATTTAGCATTCGTAAGCCTTGAGTTACTCCTCTTTCATTCCTTTTCCTCTTCCTCCTCCTCCTCTTCCTTTCCAATTCTTCCCCTCCCCCTCCTTCTTTCAATTTCTAACTTTTCTTCCCCTCATCCATTTTTCTTATTTCTTACGCCTACCTGTTCCCTCCTCTTCGTCTTCCCCCTCTCTTTCTTCAATTTATCCCTTTCCTTCCTTCCTCCTTTCCTCCTATTGCCTTTAATCCTTACCTTCTCTCTTCTCTTCCATCTGTTCCTGTCTCATATCTTCCTCCCTTCTCTCATATTCCCATTCACTCATATCTCTATTCCTTCCCTACTTTTGCCCTTTCTCCCTCCCCATCCATCCCTTCTTACTCCTGTATTTCCTCCCTTCTCTCCCTTCCACCCCTCTCTCTCTCTCTCTTCTACTTCCCTCCCTCCCTCTAAGCCTCGTCTCACCTACTCCCTTCAACCTTCCTACGACCTATTCTCCATCCAAGCTTAAACTGTTTCCCTACCTCACCTCACTCTCCCCGCCTCTCAGTGTATCTTTCCATTCATTCTTCCCATCCATCTTTCCTCACTTCCTTGCTTCCTCACTATGTACACTTCCTTTACATCTTCACTTTCTGCTCCCATTCTTTTCACCTGGTTTTTTTTTGTTTTTTTTTATCGGTGTTGCTTTCTCTTCCTCTGTTCTTACTTGCTTGCTTCTTAATTCTTCTGTTTATTTTCTCTTCTTTAGCTACGTATTCCACTTTCTTCTGATTTTTTTTGTTCGTTATTATTTTTTTCTTCTTTCTCTTCCCTTTGTTCACTTTCTCTGTTCCTCCTTTATCGCTTCCTTTTCCTAATCCATGGCTTCTGTTTTTTTTGTTTTTTTTTTCATTATCATTTTTCCTGTTCTCTCTCTCCACCTTTTCGCGTTATTTACATTCTTGATCTACGTACTCTCTCTCTCTCTCTCTCTCTCTCTCTCTCTCTCTCTCTCTCTCTCTCTCTCTCTCTCTCTCTCTCTCTCTCTCTCTCTCTCCTTCCACATTTTCTCCCTTCTTTCTCATCTAGGACCTCCATTCTTTATCTATCTACCTACACCTCTTATTTCTCTTCATCTACTTCTTTTTCTTCTTTACATTTTTACTCTTCCTTTTTTATTTCTCTTGTACGTCAAATTTTTAATATTTGCACGCCTACTTATATGTGACTCTCTTCTCGCTTCCTTTTTCCCTTCTTTATTACTCTTTATCACTTTTTCTTTTGTTCCTCCTTCTCTTCCTAGCCACGCCTTACTGACCCTATCCATCCCACTTCCCTTCTCCTCTCCTCCTTCTCTTCCTCCTTTTCTACTTATCATATTATCTACTTATTTGTGACTCTATTCCGCTTTCCTTTTTTGTTTTTCCCTTGTATCCCCTCCACTCTTTTTTTTTTCTCCTCATGCTCCTAGCCACGCCTTACTGACCATCCTCCTCCTCCTCCTCCTTTCCAGTGACCTTTCCTTGACCTAGCACAGCAATTACTCCCCAGGAAGGCGCAAGATGGCTTTCAAGGTTCCTTCCCTTCCCGAAAGAGCTGAATTTCTCCCAAGGGATCGCGCGCCTCCCGTCCCCCTCGCCTCTTGAATGAGTGCTATATATTTACTTATTTAATTACCCTCCTCCTCCTCCTCCTCCTCCTCCTCCTCCTCCTCCTCCTCCTCCTCCTCCTGCTGCTGCTGCTGCTGCTTCTACTTCTTGTCTTTTTTTTATCTCTTCCTCCTTCTCTTCCTCTTCTTCCTCATTGGCTTTCTAGATTTTTTTTTTCTCTTTGCATGTTATAAATATTCTCTCTCTCTCTCTCTCTCTCTCTCTCTCTCTCTCTCTCTCTCTCTCTCTCTCTCTCTCTCTCTCTCTCTCTCTCTCTCTCTACACTCTGTTTCTTTCTCTCACTTTTTTTTTCTTTTGCATTTCTTTTTCTGCTTCTCTTCCCTGACTTATTTTTCTTTACCTTCCCTTCCGGCTGTGGATTCTCTCTCTTTCTCTCTCTCTCTCTAGGAAGGGTCTGGCCACCTATGATACTCTCTCACTCCTTACTTTTTTTTCTTATTTTTCTCTCTTTTTTATTCCTTTCTTCCCCCTTTTATTCGTTATTTACTTTACCTGTGCACTATATTTACGTTCCCTTTTATGCTTTTACCGTCCTCCTCCTTCCACTTCTTCCTTCTCCTCCTCCTCCTCTATTCTGCATTCAGCCTCAGCTTTCTGTGGACTCATTAGCTTCTTTCTTGTGCCCTGGCTGCGTTCAATGAGCGTGGCGAGGAGGAGGAGGAGGAGGAGGAGGAGGAGGAGGAGGAGGGCGGAAAGGCAAGGACCGGATATTGAGTAAATAGGCGGTGAAAATATTGTAACTGATAGATTAATTGAGGCAGAGAGACAGGTGGAAGTGGTTAGACAGACAGGTAGACAGGTACGAGTAGACAGGTAGAGGAATGGATATGATTGACAGGTAGCCATCAGGTGTACGGGAATTAACAGGTGGGTGATGACTGAATTATAAAATAAATATGGAGGAAGTGAAAAATAAAAAAAAAAGACAAGAAAGTAAGAAAAAATGAAAAAAAGAAAAAGATCCCAGTTTGCAACTACGATAAAAAATATTTTGAGACATACAAACAGACAGATTGGAAGACAGGCAGGCAAAATGACAGACAGACAGGCAGGTAAGACACAGGGCAGTCAAGCAGGCGGGTGGACAGATAAAAGCAAAGAAACTGCCTAAAAAATATATACATATAAATACCAAAACACACACACACACACACACACACACACACACACACACACACACACACACACACACACACACACACACACACACACACACACTTAGACACACAGAAAAATAAACAGGAAAGAAAAAAGTCCGCATCTCAATTTCGCTTCGTAACACGGGGCCCAAGAAAGCGATTGGAAAAACATTAAGTAAAGAGTCACGGAACAATCAGAAAACAATTTGAGGAAAAGCTACTTGAGTGAGGAGGAGGAGGAGGAGGAGGAGGAGGAGGAGGAGGAGGAGGAGGAGGAGGAGGAGGAGGAGGAGGATTATATAAACAAAGGAAAAAAAGAGCAGAAAAGAGCAGAAAAAAGAGCAGAAGAGGGAAAAGAACAAAGTACTCCAAATAATTCTGTTAATGAAGAAATACACAAGAGAGAGAGAGAGAGAGAGAGAGAGAGAGAGAGAGAGAGAGAGAGAGAGAGAGAGAGAGAGAGAGAGAGAGAGAGAGAGAGAGAGAGAGAGAGATACAAAATAAAACAATGTATGGATCGTGAAGGTTAGAAATGCAATAGGGAGGTTAAGAGAAAATCTTGCATTACCATCACCAAGTAGACTAACAGCAACAACAGAAAGGAAGACGTCAATGACAGCAACGAACTGAGAGAAGGGAAGCAGAGAGGAAAAGACGACAAATAATAATAAACAGCGTAATGAAAATTAAACAGCGCAGGGAAGATTCAGATTTTTTATATGACAAAATAAAAGGGTCGAAACCTGTAACAGAAAACAAAGAAAACTGTACACCAAAAAATATCAGGAAGAAAAGAAAAAAAAAAACACCAGCAATCAAGAGACAAGTTGAAAAGTATATATATATAAAAAAAAAAAAAAAGAAAATGCAAACCAAGACACGTATCACATGAACACAAAGAAGATAAAAGAAAACAAAAGGCTGAAAAACAAGCAATTACATGACAAGACAATGAGGGGAAGGAAAAGAACGCGAAGGAACACAAACATACAAACCACAGCAGAAGTTTTGACCCTTTCGAGGCTGTTTGTAATGAGCTGCACACGTTAACACAGAAATGACATAAACACACAAGTACGTAACTAAGTAAGTAAGCAAGTAAGAAAAGGAAGGAAGAAAGAACGAAAGGAAGGAAGGAAGGAAGGAAGGAAGGAAGGAAGGAAGGAAGGAAGGAAGGAAGGAAGGAAGGAAGGAAGGAAGGAAAGAATGAAGGAAGGTTAGTAACACAAGGGTACCACACCAACTCAAGAGAAGTAGAAACCTCACTATTCCCATAACACAAAATAGCACATTAACACAAGGAGTAAAAGTAAAGAAGGAAGGAAGGAAGGAAAGAAGGAAGGAGGGAAGGTCAGTATTCACACAACACATCAACACAAAGAAGGTCAGTACCCCCACAACACAACACAACACAGCACAACACAACACAACACAACGCAGCAAGGCCAAAGGAAGGTCAACACAACACAAGGGCAGGTCAACACAACACAAAAAGGCACAGGGACTCACAATACAGGTCGAGGGAGACTGTAGTATGAAGGGGCTCGGTAAGGTTGTTGTTGGAGGCGCGGCAGGTGAGGTTGGCGCGGGCGTAGTCACGGGTGAGGGCGGGTATGGTGAGCTCCGTCCGGACATGGTGCACGCCCACGCTCACCTGCAGCCCTGTGCCGCCCGGGTGCCGCGCTGACCAGCAGGCTGCCGTCCCTCCCCTAGCACCAGACTGCGGTTGGCCAGAAGGTGAGGGCCTCGCCACCAGGTGACCTCAGGGGGCGGCCGACCTGAGGTGGAGACAGGTAGGAGACGTAACTTATACTGGTAATACGTGGGTCATTTATACTGGTAACAGATGGAAAAATACAGGTGAGAGGTGTGAAAAAAGAAGGAAACAGGTGGGGTTGTACAGGTAACAGTCGAGAAAATATACGTAACACTTGAGATAATAACAGGTAACAGGTGGGAAAGCACAAGGAACCGGTGAGATAATACAGGTAATACGCCGAGAAAATATAGGTTAACAGGTGAGATGATCAATACTGATAACAGCTGAGATAACGCAGGTAAAATGACAAAATATAGGTAACAGGTGAGAAAACGCAAGTAAAAACTGAAATTAAACAAAAAATAGCTAAGAATATCCAGGTAAAGATGATAAATACAAATGACGCATGATATAACTACTGTAATGAAAGTAAAATATTAAATTAAAAAAGGTTAACATGATATCATACAGGCAACAGGTGCAATGATTTATAAAGGTGACTGGAATGATAATTAGCACAAGTAGCAGATGAGGTAATACAGGCCGCAGGTGAAGCAATGCAGGAAACAGAATATAAATAACGGAAGTAACTGGTGATGAACGGAAACACCAGATGAGAAGCAAAAGGATCAGCAGGTATAAAAAGGAGAGAGAGAAATAAAAAGGGGGGGAACGAGTTGATTAATTTAAGGCACAACAAAGCGATTATATGGAGCTGGCCACGAAAAGCGTTACTTCTCCCAACAACAAAAAAAAAAAAAAATGCTGTAAACCACTAGTAGACGTGAATTCAAGGATAAAATTGCGGAGAAGAATAGTCATCAGTGATCGCAGCAACAGGGTAAACAGGAGATTTATGTGTAAAATGTCTGAAAAATTTGTATAGCTTTCTTATAAGTTAGAAACACTGGCTGGAGTGCGCTGGAATGAACAGAGAAAGAGAGAGAGAGAGAGAGAGAGAGAGAGAGAGAGAGAGAGAGAGAGAGAGAGAGAGAGAGAGAGAGAGAGAGAGAGAGAGAGAGAGAAATTAGTGAGAAGGGTCAATAATCACAAACTTTATATTGCGGTGGGTCACTAATGATGATGACTATAATGATAATGATGACGTTGATAGTGGCAATGATGACATAATGACAACACGGCGACCACCACCACTTGTTACTTAAAAAAAAGAAAAAACAAAAAACAACATTACTGAGAGCGTGCGTGTAACGAGTCTCTCTCTCTCTCTCTCTCTCTATCTTATTTTCTCACTTTTATTTTAATTCGCCTTAATTTGTCTCCATCTAGTCCAGAAAATAGTTGCTCGTATCAGTGTTGTTACCACCCCTCCTGCTACGGTGAGGCGGCGTGGCGGACGTGACATTAACGCGTGTAGCCTTTCTCTTCCGCCCCCCGCCGGTGATTCGTCTCCATTACGCCGCCCAACTATGTTAATTCCAGCCTTCCGGGATGGGAGGAGAGAGAGAGAAAAAAAAAAAAAAAATCGTCGTCTGGTGACTTACTACTACTACTACTACTACTACTACTACTACTACTATTTACTACTACCGCCACCACCACCACTACGACTATTACTATTGCTAATGCTGCTGCTGCTGTTGCTATTACTACTACTACTATTACTACTACTACTACTACTACTACTACTACTACTACTACTAATAATAATAATAATAATGATAATAATAATAATAATAATAATAATAATAATAATAATAATAATAATAATAATAATAATAATAATAATAACAATAACAATAACAATAACAAAAATAATACTGGACGCTCTTTCGTTCTTCACCTTACCAGAACAGAACCAAGCACAACAAAATTTCTTAGCTTTTTTTCATTTACTTTCTACTCCCTTCTTTGTTCAGGCAAGACGTGACAATAGTTACGCGGAATGACAATAAATACGCTGAAGTCACGAAGAAAAAAAAGAAGAAGAAAAGAAATAAGGCTGGAAGGAAGGAAGCATAGTAATAAAACCTTCAGCAGCTTCGTCACCCCCTCCTGCAGGTACTAATCTTTCCTAATGTCTCAATTAACTGTTAACTGCTGCCTCGGATGATACCAGAGCAGTCTTTCTTAAGGAGACAGTTAACTCCTCCAACTCTTCCATTCCTGTCACCCACGCCCCTTGACGCTGATAATCCTTGCCTTCCTTCCCTTCTCGCTCCGTCCACCTCGCGCCCTTGTACTTAGCGAGGTATCAGCGGATTAGTTTTATGTGGATGTGCTGCCCTCTTGCACCCATTGACCGGTAGTGGACTGTTAAAGCACTTAAACTATCCCGAGTCACTGAAGTCTGGAAATGGTGAAGGGATGGGGCTTACTTAGTGCCATGTGATGTGGCTTACGTAGCGCGGACATGGTGGCGAAGAAAATGAAGAGAATGAGGAAGACACTGCAATGTTTACGCACTCAAGAAATCGCGAGTCACTAATGTCTGGAGAAGGAAAGAGGTGGGGCATGTTTATCAGCTACGAGTGATGTGGCTTACATGGAAGATGATGAGGAAGAAAATTAGGAGAACGAAGAGGAAGACGGAGACGAGGAAGGGAATGATGAAGTGAATTAACAAGAAAAGAAGGAAAATAGATAAGAGGAATTACTGGGAGAGGATGAGGAAGAAAAAGAGAAAGGGAACGAGGAAGAGAGAGGAAGTAATGAAGTGAATGACAAAGGTGAAGGGATGGAGGATGAAAGGGAATAAAGGGGAAAAGAAGAAAAATAAGGAAGAAGAAAAAAATGAAAACTGTTCATTAACTGCAGCAGAAGCGTGACTTTCGAGTACCAAACTGATGCAATGACGAGAAAAACCAACAGGAACCAAAGCAAAGTGTAGGAATAAAATCCACAAGTGAACGAGAAAATATGTCGGCCAAAAAAAAATATGACGAAAAAAAAAAGAAAAAGAAAACTAGTAGCGTTCAATCGCCACTCATCTGTTGTAACTTTAGCGTATCATTTTTGTCGCGTTTCTCGTGAAGTATCAAACACACGAATGTAGTAGACTTTTTGGTGTGAAGTTTTGCTATTCAGGGCAACATGGCACGTGTGTGTGTGTGTGTGTGTGTGTGTGTGTGTGTGTGTGTGTGTGTGTGTGTGTGTGTGTGTGTGTGTGTGTGTGTGTGTGTGTGTGTGTGTGTGTGTGTGTGTGTGACCCTTCCTGTCTCGGTCCCTCGTTCCCTCCAGTCTTTCTATCCATTCCTCGTTCCTTTCTTCCCTAAAGTCTCCCAAGGGTCCATTCCATCACTGTCCCTTTCCCTCCCCTCCCTTCCCGCGCACCTCCATACTCCCTCCGCCCTGGCCTCCATACACCACACACGCACCTCGCCTCACTCCCCTCGCTCGCCCAAACACAACCCACTAAGAGGAAACAAAGCGGGGACGTCACTGACAATTAACTGCCTGGAGAAGGACCCGGCAAGAAGCTCCTGAAGGTTGGACAGCGGCGGGAGCAATGACACACACCATCAAAAGCAACAGTAGTGGTGGTAGTGGTGGTGGTAGAGGTATAGTGGTTGTAGAAAGAACAAGTGGTGGTAAGTTCATCTTTTTCCAGAACGTTTTCCAGCATGTCAGTAGGGTCGTTTGTTCCCGACGTAAAGGTTGATTTATGGTCCAAGCGTCAAGGTGGAGCGAACAGCGGCATTTGTCTTCATGTCGTAGATCACAGCACCGGCTGGGAGGAAGACACCATTACTTCCCCCTACACTAGACCACCCATGCACCTTTGACACCTCTACCACGATACACCTACACAATACTGCTAATTATTCTCCTATTTTCCTCATCCTCATCCTTTTCTTTTCACTTCAACACCCACGTACGTAACATTATCCTTCCTCCTTACCCAACACTGACACACCCACACACTCATCGCCTCCCCTCTCTGCCCCCCATCACACTGTACTGTCATAAAAACCCTCCTCTTTCTCCTCTCCCTTAACACTAGCACATCCTTAACACCTCCCTAACACACCCACACGTAACACTTCCCCTTCCTCTCCCACTACACTAAAACGCCACCAATACCTCCCCTTCCCCTTCCCCTTTCACTTCCCCACAACACCTCATTCCCTCCCTTCTCTTCCCTACACACACACACAAACATACACTGTCAGCCTCCCCTACATTCCCTCGCCCTCCTAGTCGATACACACACTCGCGGCGATACATCACAACCTGACCTTGTTAACCAGAGGCAGTTTACACGCGTTTAAATACCAGAGTGCTGTGAGTAACTGGAAGCCTCACGCAAACCCTTTATTTCCTACGCAAACACGGCTCTCCCTCTCTCTCCCTCTCCCACTTTGCGTCACTTCCTTTCTGTACTAAAATAAAGGGGGAAATATACTGCCTACACGCACCTCCACCACACGAGTTAGTCCACGCACACACACACACACACACACACACACACACACACACACACACACACACACACACACACGCATGCACGGACGGTTTAACGCTTATTTCTCGCGATGGGTATGGGTGGTTGGGAAGGTCGGAAGGTGGAAGCGTGTAGTAGGTACTGATGGTTGGCTCAGGGTGGGTGTGTGAGGGGAAAAAAAAAAAAAAAGTGGGAGAAGGGAAAAGAAAGAAAAAAAACGATGCGTGTTTCTAATGGAGGCGGTAAATGTAGTAAATCGTGTTGGATTAGAAGGCAAGGCAATTTAAGGTACACAAGGAACTAGAAAAAAGAAAAAAAGAAAATAGATAAATACCTTGTGGAAAAAAGAAATTGTACCGCACGTAAATTATTTTAAAAGGGGAGAAATTTGGGGGACGACGCTGGTTGCGGGGGAAAAAAAAAAAAAAAGTTAATACGGGAGATTGCCCTGGAAAAGTTAATGAAGGCTGGTGTTTATTGCAGGCCAACGGTAAGCGTGAGGTGATAACACGCCGCCTAACACATCAACACGGAATAAAAAATAACAATAATACAAAAATATAAAAAAAAAAAATAGTGATATTACGTCAAAAAATTATATAACACAGCCTATCATAATATTAAGGACTATATTCTGAAAAACATTTGCGCCGCATCGCAATACTTTCAGAAGCCTCTAGTTCGTTACACAAGTTTTTAAATCTTTTTTTTTTTTTACGATTCCAGTAACAGATTAGCAAGGTTTCCACATTATAAATAGAAGAAACAGTATTGGGAACCAGGCTAATCATATCTGTGGCCTTTGAAAATAACCGTAGTGAGAAAGCAAAGCGTTTCTGAACACGGGCATAACACGAGAAAAAAAAAATCCTATGATAGTCCGTCAGAAAATGCTACAATATTACGCCATGAAATCTTATAAAACACAACACCTGCATAAACACAACTTTAAAATTACACTAATACCTGAATAAAACAAAAAAATCACAACATAAAACTCTTTCCAACTACAACTCAACTCTTCCACTGCGATATGCAACAATTCACGCCACTAAAAGTAAAGTGTGTAATATTTAAATAAGCATCTACAAGAAAGAGATAAAAAAAAAAAAAATGGATTTGGCAACGTCTAACCAGTGTAATCTTTGGAGGTGGCTGCAGAACACGAAATAAAGGACTCAGTGAGGACAGTAAATAAGGAAAGATGGGCCAGACAGCAGTTAAAGAGTTAATTAAACAGATTTATCCTTGTAATTCTGGATACCCCATTTTTTTTTTTTTTTTTTAATAACTGTACCTTGAAACACATCTTGAACTAGCTTTTTTTGTAATTTTGTTGCCCTTTACCAGAACTCCTCTTAAATAACAAAACAATAAAAAATAAACAAATATTCAAGACAGCATTATTTTTACACCGCAACCTCATAAAACCTTCAGAAATAGATTACATAAAGGCTGAGATTTGGGGAGGCAACGGGCACTCAGGAAGGAGAGTTATGGGGAGATGGGGCGAGATACGGGACGCGTGGGCAGGAAGTCTAATCAGGCGCGGGGAGGAGAACATAAAGGTACCGTAAAAGGAGAGAGAAGGCAGAAAGGAAGAGAGGCAAAGGAAGGGAGAGAGAGAGAGAGAGAGGGAAGCAGGAAGGATAATACGTAGGAGGGAAATTATGGCAGGATACAGCAGGTAAGCAGGAAGATAAAGGCGAGGCAGAGCGGGGAGTGGGGGTGCTCGTAATAGACATGGTTAAGGCAGGGGAGAGAGGGAAAGGTGCATGGAAGGGAGGTCTGGGGTGAGGATGCGAGCAGGGTGAGGTAGATGAAGGGAAGAGGAATGAGATGAGATAGGGACGGCAGCAGTGATGGTGCAAGGCTACAGGAAATCACGAAATAAATTGGCTTGTCTCGGTTCTCCTCTTTTCTTTTTGGGAACAGCATTTCAGGAAGCATTTTTATCCTTTTTTCCTTGACCGATTTCCCTGATACATAAAAAAAAAAATGAGAGAAAAGGAAAAACAATGCAATGGGTTGAGCTGATAGACAGGTAGGGAGCTTAGGGTAAGGCAGGGGCAACGCAAGGTAAAGAAGAGTTAATGAATAGGATAGAGAATACAGAGTTGAGGAGGGAGTGTTAGGCAAAGCCTGTGCAGTGGGAGGGAACGAGAAGGCAGATGGATTGGGGGAAGGAAAAGTAGGATGCAAAGAATAAGGTAAGACAGGTGCATTGGAAAGGATGGAAAGGCGGGTGGAACAGGAAAGAAAAGATAATGCAGGGGACGTACACAAGGTAGATGCAGAGGGAAGGCAGATGAGAATAAGGAGAAAGGTACACGAATAATAAGACAAGCGCGGTGGGAAGAACTGAGAAGGCAAGTGGAATAGGGAAGTAAATAAGTCAAGGGAAGGGCAAGATAATGGCGGGCAAGACTCACCTCCTGAGGCGACGCAGTAGAGGGTGAGTCTGGAGCCTTCCGTGAGGGGCCCCAGCAGACCAGAGGGCACCATGCGGCTCTCCTCGTCCAGCACCACCAGGCGGGACGGCATCACTGTCAACGCACCGCCACCAGGGTTAGTGAGGCGCTCCTTCCATCACACTCCTCACTCACATCACAGTCAGGGTCAGTAAGACTTGACTATAGCACACTTCACCACTCTTACAGCCACACATCATTCACTGCCACGCATCATTGTTCACTGCTGCCTAAACGTGTCACTGTCATCACGTCACCATCAGGGTTAGTGAGACGCTGTTACCGTCACACTTCTACTTCCAGACATCACGTCACTGTCATTCACCATCACCATTCTTTACTAATTTAAGTGTCACACAGCAGCACGTCCATCACACCATTCACCACTATTTGACCGCCATACACCATCAAGCCACTGTCACTCAACATCACTATTCACTGTAAATTTTACGGCCATATCACAACTTATCACTATACCACACATAGCATTATTCACTATTTCACTGTCACGGCACCTCGTCACCATCACGACGCAGCATTCACCAGCACACCTTGCACACCACCACGACGCATCACACTCATCACAGCAAACACCACAGTACAGTCGAGGGGCCACAACACAAGTCCCATAACTCCTTCCCCACCCAGTCCTTCCTTCAGTCTAAACATATGGAAGTGCATTCTTGTATCCGTATTTACCACTCAGTGTGTGCCTCCCCCACACGCACTCCTCCCACTGGCAAGGCTTCAGTGTGGGGAATAACAAGCGCGTACCGTCACCGCTGCCGTCACCGTCCCCTTTACCTACTCCACGCCGGCAGTGTATCACCGGAACACTACAATATTGCAGCCTGCTCAACAAATACCAGGGAATGAAAAGAGCAAATTCAGCCACAGCGTCACGTGTCTATATATAACGTTTCATGTCAAAGGAAATCTAACACTACATTGCAAAATTTACGAAATGAGTCGCTAAAAAAAAAATTAAACACAGTCTTTCTCAGTGTGATATGACGCTACTGCATAATTGACCGACATGCCCCCGGGGACGCCGCTCCCCGCCTGTGTGTGTGTGTGTGTGTGTATCCGTCTCTCTCTCTCTCTCTCTCTCTCTCTCTCTCTCTCTCTCTCTCTCTCTCTCTCTCTCTCTCTCTCTCTCTCTCTCTCTCTCTCTCTCTCTCCATATATCTATCTATCTATCTATCTATCTATCTATCTATATATATATATATATATATATATATATATATATATATATATATATATATATATATATATATATATATAGATAGATAGATAGATAGATAGATAGATAGATAGATAGATAGATAGATGGATAGATAGACAGATAGACAGATAGATAGACAGATAGACAGATAGATACACGCCTACAACTACCAATCAAAAAGTAATATTGAAACGTTTGTCTGATATCAACGTTCGAACCTTTGATATTTTGTGCACAATGACGCCGTCATCAAAATTGTTATTAATTAAAACCGCGCCGCCCGTGTGGACGCCGGCACCTCTCTCAGGGCCTCACCCGTGCCCCGCCTCCACCAGTGGTTGCACCACTCCGCCGCCAGCCGCCGCGGGCGATAAAGCATTGAAACCAGCTGAGTGCAGAGATTTACCAAGTTTCATTAAGTCTGAAATGGCGAAGTGCCTCAGCCCAGCCGCCCATCACCGAGGGAAGCACCATAGGCGGCTCGCACTCGCCAACACACGCCCTCGACACACTCCCCAGCAGGGCGCCGCGGCATTAGGGCGGCACGACAACCCTAAGAACGCCTCCCCTGCGGCCCCCGATGAACGGTTATGTGGCGCGAGGAGCTGAGCCGGGGCACTGGCCTGAGGGGCGCGGGGTCGGAGGCTAATACCACTTGGGCCCTGATTGCCTCTCGGGGCCAGACAGCTTAGAGGGAACTGGTCCTGCTTGTGGCGGGGACTGCGAAGGGGGGGGAGGGGCTCACAGACCGTGTTGCTTAATGCGGTGCAGAGAACAAGGGCGCGCGCGCGCACACACACACACACACACACACACACACACACACACACACACACACACACACACACACACACACACACACACACACACACACACAGCGATCCAATTCAAACTCAAACTTCCATCAGTTAATGAGACAGAACAAACGACATTATATAACTTTTTCACTCCGTCCCATTGCCATTCCGTTTCTCCCTTCCTTCCTTCCTTCCTTCCTTCCTTCCCTTCTCTCTTCGCACCGAGGACTGTAAAGCTGACGCAGGCGAAGGAAGAAGGGCGTGGGTCTGACCTTGAAGCTCCCCTCTATCACCAATTCCTCTTCCTATCTTCCCTCTCCCTTCCTGGTGTCCCCCTCCCTCCCTCCCCTGCCTTCCCTCCTCTTCATCCCTGACTATGGAAAAAAATATAAACTGGTCTGACCTTGAAAAAATCCACTCCACAAACTTTATCCTTTTCTCTCCCTCTAATACCCCTCCCTACTTTTTCTCGTTTCGTCCCTTCGTGTTACTACATCTCCTCTCCCTTTAAATGTTCCGTTACTTTGTACCCTTGATCTGGTCTTTAATACTCCTCTCGCCTTTCTTTCCATCACCGTCCTTCTCTTTCCCTTCCTCGTCTCCCTACTCTTCTCTTCTCCCTCTTACTATTCTCTTCCGCAAAACCTCTCCTTTCTTCACTCCTATACTTTTCCTTTACGGTTACATCTTTCTTCCTGTTTTTTTTTCTATTCCTTCGCCTATAAATAGTTCAATAACAGTACATAATTAAGTAGATACTATTAGAAACCAATCTTCAGGTATCTACTTTTTTCTTTGTAATCTTCTTTCCTCTTCCCTCCTTTTTCGCATCCCTGTTACACATAATTAGTTTTTTTTTTCTCTCCCTCCTCACTCTTCCTCCTTAACATCTAATTATTCTCCCTCCTGTCTCCTCTCCTTTCCTTTCCTATAGCAAGTGATCATTACTTCTTAATTTCTTCCTTCTATATCTTCCCTTTCCTATACACCTAATCATTCTTCTTCTTGTTTCTTTTTTCCTTCTCTTTCCTATAACACACAATCATTCTTCCTTCCTTTCCTTCCCTCTTCCTTTTCCTTCCCTTAACACCTAATCATTCTTTCCTCCTCGCTTTCCTTCTCTTTCTTATAACACCTAAGCAATCTTTCTTTCACCTTCTCTTTCTTCATTCCTTTTTCCCCTTCCCAAACATCCTCTTCCCTTTTCTACACCTAATCATTCTTTCCACGTCTACTTCCTCCCCTTTCCCTTTCCCTTCCCTTCCCTCTACGTGCTTTATTTTCCTCTCCATTCCCCTTCCCTATAAAACCCAATTAGTCTATCTTCCACCTCCCCCTTCCCCTTCAGTCTCCTCCGTTTACCTTGCACCTTTACCTATACCCTTTCATCTCCTTCCCTTCCCTTCCTTCCCCTTTCCTATAACACCCCATCAATTTTCCACATCCCCCTTCCCCCTTCCTATCCCATCCCTTCCCTTCCTCTCCCTATCTTCCTCTTTCCTTTAACATCCAATCAATTTTCCACATCCCCATTCCTTTCCCATCCCTCCTCTCTACCTCCCTCCATCCCTCCGCTCCCTTTCTTACCATAGACTGTAAGGTTCACGAAGGCAGAGAGGGTTGGGCCTTCCCTGAAGTCCACGCGGCATTTGTACCTGCCCGCGTCTGAGCCTTGCAGGGGGTCCAAGGTAAGGTGGCCGCCCTCAGACACCTCCGCCCGCACCCGCCCCTTCACCTCCTCGTCGATGTACTCCTTGTCCGCCGTCTCCCGCAGGTCGATGCTGGGGACGAGAGGAAAGGAAACAGTGAGTGAGTGAGTGAGTGTGTGTGTGTGTGTGTGTGTGTGTGTGTGTGTGTGTGTGTGTGTGTGTGTGTGTGTGTGTGTGTGTGTGTGTGTGTGTGTGTGTGTGTGTGTGTGTGTGTGTGTGTGTGTGTGTGTGTGTGTGTGAGGATGGGTGGTGGTGGTGGTTGTGGTGGTGGTGGTGGTGGTGGTGGTGGAATGGAGGATTATTTTTTATATACCTGAAAGAATGTTTTATATTTTTTTTTTGTACAGCACGTATGCATATTATTTTCATTTGCAGGCAGGCTCTCTCTCTCTCTCTCTCTCTCTCTCTCTCTCTCTCTCTCTCCTCTCTCTCTCTCTCTCTCTCTCTCTACTATACATGTGCTATTTTAATCATAAAGTCCATAATAACAATAATAATAATAATAATAATAATAATAATAATAATAATAATAATAATAATAATAATAATAATGATAATAATAATAATAATAATAATAATAATAATAATAATAATAATAATAATAATATTAATAATATTAATAATAACAATAATAATAATAATAATAATAATAATAATATTAATAATAACAATAATAATAATAATAATAATA
>NC_087158.1:12553299-12563299 GCF_035594125.1 Scylla paramamosain
GTGTGTGTGTGTGTGTGTGTGTCTAGTGTCCCTCATCTCCTTCATTGTTCTTCTTATTCGTTCGTGTGTTCTCTTGTGTTCTTGAAGTGTTGGGTGTGGTCGTCGTCATCTCCATTATTCTTATACTCTAGTGTGTGTTCATCTGTTCTTTGCGGTGTTCTTGAGATTCAAAATCTCATCAAAACAAATTTAATCTCTTCACCACATTCACTTTCTTTTTTTTTCTTTTTTTCTTTCGTTTTTGCTTCCTGCATGTTCTTCTCCTGGTGTTTTCGCAAAGTTCGTGTTAATCTTTCATTGTTAGACTTCTTTTCTCCCTTGAATCACTTAACTTAATCATCTGCACACTTATTTTTTTACTCTCTTACGTAATTTTAAAGCCTAGGAAAAAGAACTTATTCTCTTTCTGTGTGTTCATGAAAGCAGTTTTTTTCTTCTATTTTGTTATTTACACATTCTTTTTTTTCTATGCAGAGCACTAAAGGTAATAGGACGACAATAGCAATTAATTCCATCACCATCTATACTTTTTCCCTTTGTTTTCTCACGCCCTCTATCTATAAACCTTCACGTACAAGAAAGAACGGAACAATTAATTCCATCATCATCTATATACCTTTTTTTTTTTATCTCATTGCGTCCTCTGTCTATAATAGCAATCGCATCAACATCACATCCCATTCTTTAAGCACCTAATCTCTTCCTCTATATAGCTCCCTTAGTATTCACTCCTGCCTCTCTTCACTCCTTCATTTCCTCACAGTTCTCCAAGCACCACGCGTCGACATTACAAAGACCACGCCAGCTCTTCGTAGTGATGCCTCGGCCCTCACTGCCCCACTTGACGTCGAGGCTCGCTGGCAAAGGGCAAACTTAAGAGTAACGAAGCACTCGACACCTGACACCCTAAATTTAGAAACCCTTTAGGGACGCTGCTAAGAGGTGCGATGGGGAATGTTTGTGTTCCGCCGTTTTCTATATCACCTCTGCCAGCAACCCGACTACTTTCAAAAAGCTCTTGTTAAAGTTATACGGGTTTTTATTAGTGTTAGTGACTTTGGTGACAGATAAACAAGATTATTAACAGAGTCCCTTTTAAAACTCGGCTAATCATCTCTGTGGCCTCTGAAAATAGTCGTGGTCTTGTGGTGGTGCTAATAATGGTGGTGAAAAGGTTATCATATTTTTTTCTTCCTCTCTCTCACTATTTTTTTTATTATTATTATTATTATTATTATTATTATTATTATTATTATTATTATTATTATTATCATTATTATTATTATTATTCTTTTACGTGTGTAGGTAAAAGACACTAAATAGAGAGAAAAAAAATGTGATTCCTACTAACTTGATTCAGGAGTGATTTTCTGTAGTATTTTTTATCTATTAATGTTGTCTGTGGCATTATATTAGTATTGCGAGTGAGTCATTACGTTGAAAATTCGTTAAAACCTGAAAAAAATAAAAAATTGTGATGATAGTGGAGGAAATGAGGTTATAATGATCTCTCTCTCTCTCTCTCTCTCTCTCTCTCTCTCTCTCTCTCTCTCTCTCTCCTCTCTCTCTCTCTCTCTCTCTCTCCTCTCTCTCTCTCTCTGTGTGTGTGTGTGTGTGTGTGTGTGTGTGTGAATGAGGAGGCTGGTCAAATGTAGCACAATAAAAGAAAAATAACAACAAAAACAATAACAACAACAAAAACAACAACAACAACAACAAAAAACAAAAACAATAATAATAATAATAATAATAATAATAATAATAATAATAATAATAATAATAATAATCTTCCTGGGGATAACAGCGAAAGATGAACTTAATCCAGTTACCTGCAGGAGTAATTGGCTACCTGGCCACACCTGTCAACCAATTACCACGAGGCACAGGTGGAGAGGACAGGAGGTGAGGAGATGAGATGAGGAGAGGAGACACCACGGAAGACGGGTTAGGAAACAGGCCAGTGAGTAATATGATGTGAAGAAGAGAAGAAGGAACAAGAACAAGAGCAGGAAGAACAAGAAGACCAAGAAGAAGAACAAGAACAAGAAGGCAAAAACTACGTCGAACCCATTAAAACGAAAAAAAAAAAAAAATAAAAAAAAACAAGAAGATTGAGGATAGGAAGAAAAATAAGTACAGGAAAGACAGAAAGAAGGAAGAATGAAAGGGAGGAAAGATATGAGAAAACAAGACGTGTCAACCCTTTACAAATAGGTAGCCACGTCCAGCTATACAAGTTTCCAATTGCTACATTTCACACACATTACTGAGTATACATAGAGAAACATAATAATGCCTAACAAACACGGTAGACAGAAAATAAAGAGAGTAAACAAAGCAAACAGGGAACAGGAAAAAAAAATTAAGGAGAAAGATTTGTGGACAGCAAATAAAGAAAAAAAAAAAAAAAAACAAACAGGTAACAGGTAAAAAAAAAATGAAGGAAACATAACGAATACAGAAAAAAAACAGGAAATAGGAAGAAAGTGAGGAAAAAAAATATACATGACGAAAGAAAATAAAGAAAGTAAACATAAAACAGACAAACAATAGGAATAAAGCGAGAAAAAAAAAATACATGAACACAAACAATAAAGAAAGAAAACATGATGAAAAACAGAGAATAGGAGGGACTCACGTAAAGAAGACACAACAAATAAGACACGATAAAGCAAACAAAGGAGAAAGCAAGACGAAAATAGGGGATAGGAAGAAAGAGGAATAGAGCATGGATGGAAAGTTGGCGTGTTACCTGGCAGGGGCGCGGGGTGAGGGGGAGGAATGGAAGGTGGGGGGGTGGTGTACAGCAAACACAGGTAAATGGCGGGAAGAGGCGGGCCAGGTAAGAGGAAAGCCGAGAAAGGTCTTAGAGGCGTTTGCACTCACTCTCTCTCTCTCTCTCTCTCTCTCTCTCTCTCTCTCTCTCTCCTCTCTCTCTCTCTCTCTCTCTCTCTCTCTCTCTCCCCTCAAAATTGTGTTTCATCTCATATCGTGTCGCTCCTCCTCCTCCTCCTCCTCCTCCTCCAACTCTTCCTCCTCCTCCTGTGTATCTACTTATTTAGACTAGCGTTGCTGATTATAAACAAACTCCGAAGGGCCAAGAAATATGTTGCTGTCTGATCCTCTTTTGTGATTCTTTATGTTCCTTTTCCCTCTTCCTCCTCCTCTTCCTTCTCTTCTTCTTCTCTTCCCTATTTCTTATTTTAATTCTTATTTCTAACGTTCTTCCTTCCTATTTTTTTTGTTTATCTTCTTTAGTTTTTACCGACGTTCCTATTTTTCTCTTTCTTATTACACTTTGATCATTTTTTTATTTCAATCTCTTCTTTCTCTCCTTTATTCTTTTATTCTCCTTCTACTCTTCATTTCACGTCACTCTCCTCTCGTTTCCTCGCCTAATTTTCCTTCTCCGTTTCACTTCAACCTCTTCCTCTTCTTCCTTTCTCTTCTCCTTTTCGCTTCACCCTAATCCTTTCCTTCCCTTCTCTTCGCCCATTCACTTCATTCCTCTCATTTCATTCTCCTCCTCCTTTCAATTAGCTGTGCTCTCCTTTGCTTCTCCTTCTCCCTTTCACTAAACCCTCTTCTCCTCTTTACCTTCTCCCTGTCACTTAGCTCTCCTCCTCCTCCTCCTCCTCCTCGTTCCCACGCCTGAGTCGCACCTGGACAACCCTTTACCAGATGAAATTAAAATACTGTTTTGAAATACAGCTCACCTGATGGCCAGCTGTCGCCTCCTCTAAAACTCCTAATTAAATCTGGCCCAGGTGGAGACTTTCCGTGTGTGTGTGTGTGTGTGTGTGTGTGTGTGTGTGTGTGTGTGTGTGTGTGTGTGTGTGTGTGTGTGTGTGTGTGTGTATTTTTTATGTATTTCTGTATGTATTATATCGCTCCGCACTTTTTTCTATTTTTCTTTTTTTTCTTTTTCTTTTTCTTCCTACTCCTCTTTTCCTTCCTGCTCTTATTCTTGATTCCTTTTATATAATATAGAATTTCATGTTTTTTTGTTAGTTTTATTTGTCATCGATCACTTACTACTACTACTACTACTACTATTACTACTACTACTACTACTACTACTACTGCTACTACTACTACTACTACTACTGCTACTACTACTACTACTTATGTATACGTCCTCCCTCCGTCACTGTTAAGGTTCACGTGAGGAGAAACAATAAATCGACCTTTCTATTTCTTTTTCATCACCTTCACGCTCCCATTCCTCCCTCAGGCATCGTCCAGGAGAGAACTTCCCCACTCCCCCTCCACTTCCCACCCTCCACTCTCCACTCTCCACCCTCCACTCAGCGGCCCCAGGCTATCAGCGCGTCCTACATTATTCAATCCACGACGCTTCCACATCAAAATCCTCACTAGGACTTGATACAATATTCTGATTGGACAATAACTCACAAAATCCTTCTCTCTCCTCCTCCTTCCTGTGCTGCTTTTGCTTCTCTCCTCTCCTCTCCTCTCCTCTCATCGCTTTCTATTTTCCCATTCTCATTTCCTCTTTTTTTTTTTTTTGTCTGTCTCTAATCTGGTCGTGTTTCCGTCTTTCCTCCTCCTCCTCATCTACGGATAGTCTTTCGTCTTTCCCCGTGTGGTGGTGATTTTGTTTCATCTCTTTTCTTCTACTTTTTTTCGTATATTCTTTTATTTTTTTTTTTGGTATCTGGTTTTCCAATTTTTTTTTCTCTCTCTCTGTTTCTATGTATTATGTGGTGTCTCTGCTTGTCATCTTTTCTTCAGTTACGGCTCATCTGTTTTTCCTTCTTGCTCCTTCCTTCTTTACTTTCTTCAGCTTTCCTTATCTTGTTCCGTATTCCTTATTTTTCATCTAATGCTGTTGTTTTTTCTCTCTTGTCCTCTTCATTTACACTTACATTTGTTTTATTCTCTCTCCTTTTTTCCTCTGCTTTTTCTGCCTTTTCTCCATCTCACCTTTTCCTTCATTCCTTCTTCTCTTTTTCCATCAGCTCCAATCCCTTTTTTCTCCTCTGATATTAATATTAGCCTTTTCCCTCTTCACCATTTTCCTTTTTTCCTTCCTGCCATTTCTATCTTCTCTTCTTCGTTCTCCTTCTCCTTTTCTTCTTCTTTTTTCGTCATAACCATCATCATAATCAGCTTTTCTTTCCCTTTCTTATTCCTCTTTTCTTCCTAGTCTAGAAGCACGCACAAGACAACACAGGGCCGGTCGGTCGGTCGATGAGTGGGGTGTGAGCGAGCGAGGCAGGCATGGAGGCAGGACACGGCAATAATTTGTGCGTTCAAAACCTCTTCATATCACTTTGTTGTCAGCGCGACCATCCTTCTTCCCGCGGCCCCTGTGTCTTCCGCCCGCCCTGCAGCCACGCGCGCCTCACGGAGAATCGACACGGAAGCGAGACTCGGATGATGGATGGATGGAAGGGACGCGATAATGTTTCAAGAGTGTAAAGGGGAAACGAACGAACGAACGAGGAAGAGATGGATGCGACGCAGAATGTGACGATGTATGTATTTCATGGTGGTGGTGGTAGTGGTAGTGGTGGTGATTTGCTGCTCCTCTGAAGGACATTACAAGGGCTCGATATGAGATTCCCCTGGAGTAAATAGAGATATAACTGATTACTCAGGGAACACATGTCCTCTCTCCCGGGGCGTCCTAAAGGGGATTCGATGCTTTTTAAGGATTTGCAAGCAGACGAAACAGCGGGCCGGAATGCTCCTCCAGGCACGATTGAGTATTAACAATATTATATTCCTCTCCATGAGTGAATACATAAATAGCTAAGTAAGGGAATGCCATGAACAGATCAATAACTAAATGGAAATGAAAACGCTAATCTCCGCGTCATCAAAGAGATCCAACACTCTTTAATCTCTTCACTGTCACATGCAATAATTCTCGGCAATAAAAGTGTTGTAAATAATTTTTTATAAGCATGTACAAGAAAGTGGCATTAGAATAATAGATTTTATTTTATTTTATTTTATTTATTTATTTTATTTTTTTTTTGCAATATCTACCTGGTATAAGGTTTAGAGGATAATGGAGAACGATGCCAGAGAGATTTGAACGATGTGTCAGATAGCAGTGAAACGGTTGAGCGTCGCCAAAACAGACAGCGAAGGATCTAGTGGACGTGCTGCCAAGATCTGATACTCTATTTTTTTTTTTTTTCTCCCAAACAGACAAACCAATCTTCTCTTCACGATACCAAGACAATACAACACTCTTTGAACATTTCCAAACGCACGAACAGCAAATTTCTCACGTGTATCAAGATCATCTATCAGAACTCCAGCAAGGACAGTAAAGGGTTACTCTTTAAAGGTTTCTAAATGCCTTCCGTGCGTTTTTTTTTTTTTTTTACCAAAGCTCCTATAACACGCTCACAATGATAAAATAAATAAAAGAGGACCAAAAAACTACCTTGAGAGACGCCAGAGCATCTCCAACCACAAAGAAAACGGAGAATGGAGGCACGGCGAGGCAACACCACCTCTGCATAACTTCCTGGTAAATGTCTCCGGAAAAAAACCCGCGACCGTGGGATTACTAGCTGGGTGGTGACTGTGATGGAGTGGACGCGCGGGCTCCAGTCCACACACGCCCCACCGCCTCGCTCCATCACCATGACGATAAAATTGAGCGCCCCACACGTGCCGGGAAGAATACATACATCAACAGCGTCTCACCCAGCATGCGAGTCAGCCATTAATATAAATCAAAGTACTGGCGCTCTTGCATATTATATCCCGTGTCCTTTAGTGTTACGGTGCCTCCTCTTCCTCTTCCTAGGTTGTGTTATACGTGTAGATGTGAGGCAGGCAAGAGGAATGAAAAAAAAACAACAACTACGTAATGGATTCGAGATCAGTACTGGAAATCGATTGAGTGGCATGTGGTGGTGGTGGTGGTGGTGGTGGTGGTGGTAAGAAAAGAAAAACAAGAACAAAAACAAGAACACGAACAAGAAGAATACGAACAAGAAGAAAACAAGAAAAGAAGAAAAAGAACAAGAAGAACAAGAACAAGAATAGGAAACAAGGAAAAATAGTAGTAGTAGTAGTAGTAGTAGTAGTAGTAGTAGTAGTAGTAGTAGTAGTAGTAGTAGTAGTAGTAGTAGTAGTATAATAATAATAATAATAATAATAATATAATAAGAAGAAGAAGAAGAACAAGAACAAGAAGAAGAACAAGAACAAGAACAAGAACAAGAACAAGAAGAACAAGAACAAGAAGAACAAGAACAAGAACAAGAACAAGAACAAGAAGAACAAGAAGAAAACAAGAAAAAGAGGAAGAAGAAGAAGAAGAAGAAGAAGAAGAAGAAAAAGAAGAAGAAGAGAAAAGGAAACAGAAGGAAAAATAGTAGTAGTAGTAGTAGTAGTAGTAGTAGTAGTAGTAGTAGTAGTAGTAGTAGCAGTAGTAGCAGTAGAAGAAGAAGAAAAAGAAGAAGAAGAAGCAAGAAGAAGAAAGAAAGAAAGAAAGAAAAGAAAAGAAAAGAAAAGAAAAGAAAAGAAAAGAAGAAGAAGAAAAGGAAACAGAAGGAAAAATAGTAGTAGTTCAGAGGATCAATTTGAAAATGTAGAAGTAAAAATAAACAAAATAAATTCAAGTCCGTCCAAAACAGTCTCTCTCTCTCTCTCTCTCTCTCTCTCTCTCTCTCTCTCTCTCTCTCTCTCTCTCTCTCTCTCTCTCTCTCTCTGTCTCTCTCTCTCTCTCAGGACTCACGTGTAGAAGGGCAGCCTGGCACCGTCCTTGTACCACAGCACCAGGATGGGGTAGTCCTCCTGCTGCTTCTGGATCACCACGCAGGGCAGCTTGGCGGGCACCCCGGCCACGCCCGCCATCACGGACACCGGCACTGCGGGAGGAGGAAGGAAGGCGGTGAGTTGATCCCTTCATTACTATTCGGCATATTTTTCCTTAATTTCTATCCACAGTGAGACTTTTTTTCTTGTCCTACAGGCACCTTCAAACACCGTGCTGGCTAAGGCTGTGCTGTGGGAAATAAGGTGAAAGGGAAAGAAATGAAAATATAGAGGGGGAAAAGAAGGACTATTAGCTGATGGAAGGGAAGGTTTCAACTATCGCAAAGGTAGGGAAAGAATGATAACAGAAAAGAAAATAGTGTTGGGAGTGACTGGGAGGATGTGAACTGAAGGGAAAGGAGACTGACAGAGGGGAAGATACTAAAAAGAGGGTAGATGAGACCGTAGACTGATGGAAAGGTACGCAGCGAGGTGAGGAAAAGGAGGGCGACGGGAAGGAAAAACGCTGAGAGTTGGTGGATAGGACGATGGTAAACTGCAGAAAAGGAAGAGTATAAAGAATGTGAAGGGAGAGTTGATAAGAGGGAAAAGAAAAGAGAAAGGATGGTTATGAGCTGTGGAAAAGGAGGCAAGCGGAAAAGGAGACAGTGAAAAGACGAGAAAAGAGGACTGTGAACTGACGGAAAATAAAACACTGAGAAAAAGGAAAATGAGACTAGAAACTGACAAAAGAGACCATGAACTAACAAAAAACGAAGGTTGACAGTAAGGGAATGTAAGAGCTAAGGGAACAAAAGAGGGTTAGATTGATTGATTTAGTTTTACCCACTACAAAAACACGATCATGAGGAGCCGCTGCGAACAATAGAGGGAAGTGTGGTGATGGGCCGAGGCAAGATAAATAGTGGAGCAAAATAAACAGTTAGTGAGCTGAAGAGGAGGATGGGGAGGCAAACTTGGTGAGGGGGGAATGAAATGTAGGTCAGGTGAGGTATATATCAAAGCACTTCCAATGTAACACACTCTTCCTATAGTTACCATGTTCTAGAGTAGAATTAACGTTCTCTAGAAGTAAGACCAGAATAGACTCAATGATCAGGTAGTTAGGAAGCTTATCAAGGGTTACATATATTCATGGACACAGGTAATAGATAAATGGATACAGGTACGGTCTATACAATGGCTATCGTATGTAGGTCTGGGTGGCTTCTTGCATCTTCCTGTACGTTACGTTACGTTCAAACGATATGAGGTGTTGTTAGCATTCAATTAAAAATAATGAGGGAAATAACGGTGAGAAACACAATCATATCATTTTTTTTCTTTTAAAAACGTACATATACAACGTGCCTTTCATCCTTTTTTTTTTTTTTTTTTTGTAGGAGAGGCACTGGGCTCTCCTACAAAAAGGGCCCACTGAGGTGCCAGTCCCCAAAACAGACTCAAAAGCGGTCGTCGAAAATTAAAGTATAAGTATCTCGAAATCTCCTCCCTCGAAAGTAAGTTACAGGAAGGAGGAAATGCAGAAGCAGGTAGGGAGTTCCAGAGTTTACCAAGAAAATAACCATACAAATCCCTCGAAGGAAAAAAAAAAAATATGAAGACCCAGTACAAGATTAGAAAGAGCAAACATTTCCACGAACGCTCTAATTGAAGTCTCCTTAATCTTTTAATATCTAGAAGCTGAGGCGACGGCAGGGACGGATGAATCTTGACAAGGTGGTAGTGGAGTCTGGTCTGCACAGGGCAGGAGTAAATAAAATAGTGATGATTAGAAGCTGAAATTGTGGAGCGGGAAGTACAGGATAGAATTGGAGGTAAATAAAAAAGCTAATGGTGGCTATGAGGTGATGGTGGAATGTGAGGTACAGGGTGGAGTAAAACAAACAAATGTGGAGTGGAACAAAATGAGTTCAAGGAGAGGGATGTTGGAAAAGGATTAAAGCTTGTGTTCTTAAACGCTTTGCTCCCTCATCAGGACTATTTTCTAAAGCCACGCAGATAATTATCCGTGATTGATTATAATTAATCACTCGGGTTTGCAGAAGGTGTTCGTTGTACTGATGCAGAACGGAGGTTTTTAAGACACTCTTCGTTATTTGCATATTCTCTTTGATAGACAGAAAGAAAAAGCAGGGAAGAAAAGACAAAAAGAAAGAAAAGAAAAAGAAAACATTGAAATAAAACAATGAAACACGCCTAACAGCACACAGGAAAAAAAGAAAAAGAA
>NC_087158.1:12570799-12575799 GCF_035594125.1 Scylla paramamosain
GAGAGAGAGAGAGAGAGAGAGAGAGAGAGAGAGAGAGAGAGAGAGAGAGAGTAATTAGTGACACATCCAGGTATCACATAGGCCTACTAAAATCTAATCTACATGTCCGAGACGTGACCGGTACTTGGTAAAACTTTGGATGCCTAGTGACCTCATTCCTCACTTTCTCCATTTTCTTCCATACGAGAGAGTAGAGAGAGAGAGAGAGAGAGAGAGAGAGAGAGAGAGAGAGAGAGAGAGAGAGAGAGAGAGAGAGAGAGAGAGAGAGAGAGAGAGAGAGAGAGAGAAGTAGTTTGAGGGGTTAAAAGGGGAGTGATTTTTCTCAGGTCTCTCTCTCTCTCTCTCTCTCTCTCTCTCTCTCTCTCTCTCTCTCTCTCTCTCTCTCTCTCTCTCTCTCTCTCTCTCTCTCTCTCTCTCTCTCACACTAATAATGGTCTTCAAGTTTGTACAGTAAAAGACCAAAACTTCTGGTACTGAGACCAACTTTGACTATTGCTGGAGAGAGAGAGAGAGAGAGAGAGAGAGAGAGAGAGAGAGAGAGAGAGAGAGAGAGAGAGAGAGAGAGAGAGAGAGAGAGAGAGAGAGAGAGAGAGAGAGAGAGAGAGTAGTACACGTATACAAATAAGAAAACTTTCCTAGTGAAAAAAAAGACATGGTTCCAAAAAGGTACAGAAATACAAAAAGTTTACCTTAAGTTCACACATTTACCTTAGGGACAAGAGAGAGAGAGAGAGAGAGAGAGAGAGAGAGAGAGAGAGAGAGAGAGAGAGAGAGAGAGAGAGAGAGAGAGAGAGAGAGAGAGAGAGAGAGAGAGAGTGTGTGTGTGTGTGTGTGTGTGTGTGTGTGTGTGTGTGTGTGTGTGTGTGTGTGTGTGTGTGTGTGTGTGTGTGTGTGTGTGTGTGTGTGTGTGTGTGTGTGTGTGTGTGTGTGTGTGTGTGTGTGTGTGTAGTTGTTGTAGTGCCTTCAGTCTTCCAAGAACACACCAATCTCTTCCTCTTGAAATGAATGAAGTGAGCTTGATTGAAAGGATGAAGTACCTTACCTGAAGGAGCCACTCGAAAAAAAGAAAAAAAAAAAAAAAATTAAAAAATCGCATCTTGAAAAGGGGGCGGGGGGAAATCAACCTTATAAAATCGTACAAAATCATAACTGAAAAGAAGCGAAAAGTTTGTCGATAGGAATGGAAGAAAAGTACAAAATCAGAACTCGTAAAATGGAGGGATTGGGGGAGGAGAATTCGGTGGAAAAACAATATGATGACAGGATAAGAATGAGAGACAGAAAAGCCTAACATTCAAATAATCCGCCACAAGAGATACAGATAGAAAACAAACGAAGAACAAGGAACATCTTGGCTTTCTTTTCTTTCTCTCTTTTTTTTTTTTTTTTTGGTTTACCTTTTTTTCTTTCCCTTTTCGTCGTCTCTCCCGGCATCCCTTCCCTGGGCCAGAGCGGGCGGGCAAGCCTCTACTTTGCGAGTCAAGAACAAAACAGCTTCTCCCGCGGGATAAAAAGAAACAAAAATAATATAAAAAAAATCTCATTAATTATTTAACGCCCTGGGAGGAAGAAGAGGAAGGCGGAGGTTACAGCACCATTAGTCTGCTTTCAACTGCTTACTACTGACGGAAGCTGCTGGAGATGCATATATCGAGAGACCTTTGCTGGGTGTCTTACCTTTTTCTCTCTCCCTTCTGCAGGGTGTGATGGAAAAAAAGTATGAAAATTTCGGGACAAAGTGGAAAGAACGTGCCTGCAGGACACGAAATCTTTGCAGCGTGATTCTGACTCACACCATTGCTTGTCCGAAGAAGGCACCGAGGAAGACATTGCAGAAGGTACCGACAGATACTGAAGAAAGCACCGTAGGAGGAATTCAAGAGGAAACTGAGGAAGGTACTGACGAAGACAATGAAGAAGGCACAGAGAAAAGGGTTTATCGAATGCACTGATGAGGATACTGAAGACGGCACTGATGGAAACACTGATGAAGGACAAATATGCTAAAATAGGGACTGGAAAAAAAGAAAACATTAGATAAAGCAATACGGATGATTGAGAAGGCACTGACAGAGAAGAAAAGACTCATATCGAGGGAATTAATGCTGCCATGTCTCTCTAAATTTGCTTCAGTAGTGCCAGAAGTGAAAAAGACGAGATTCCGAAATTGTCGAAATAAACAAACAAAAAAAAAATATATATATATAAGTTGAGTGTTGCAGTTCCAAAAGTAAAGGAGAACGGAAGAGAGAGAGAGAGAGAGAGAGAGAGAGAGAGAGAGAGAGAGAGAGAGAGAGAGAGAGAGAGAGAGAGAGAGAGAGAGAGAGAGAGAGAGAGAGAGAGAGAGAGAGAGAGAGTAGCTGCTATACGAGTATTCTACCAACACTACTCTTTCTTTTTTGTATTTTTCCATTTCTCTTTCTCTCTGTTTCTTTTCCTTTTTCACTTTCGCTCTGATCGGTCCCTGGAAATAAAACGTTGCGTGTTCGTTTTATGTTTTAAGAAAAGAAAGAGAGGGTGAAAGAGCGAAAGAGAAAGAGAGAGTGAGAGAGAGAAATCACCCCTTGACATCAAAGGAGAAAATATCCAGAAAGACGCAGAGAAAGGCAGGCAGACAGACAGACAGACAGACACACACACACACACACACACACACACACCCACCCACCCACCCACACACATACCCACACACACAAACCAAATCTCAGTTTTATACATGTTTAAGAATAGAACGATCACAGAAATGTATATATAAAGAGGAAAGAATACATGAATCTTTAAATGTAGGATCCAAACTTTTAATGGGTGAGTGAAGATTACCAGGAGCACGTAAGTTTGGGATTTGTTTACTACAACTACTACTACTACTACTACTACTACTACTACTACTACTACTACTGCTACTCTACTACTATAACTATAAATTTTCTTCCTATTCTTTTTCTTTCCCTATCTCTCTCACTCCTCTCCCTCCCGGCCTTCCCTCTTTTATGACTCCTCTTCCCCCCCCCTGTCTCAACATGTTTCCTTTTTTCCCCTTCCCTTCCTTCCTCATCAGCAGAAGGAACAAAGCCAAATGTCGATTTCAGAAACATTTTTCAAACACAGTGTCCCTTTTTGTATTGATTAGTACGATGTTTATTGTCGTTCTCAACATTACTGCTCTCTCTCTCTCTCTCTCTCTCTCTCTCTCTCTCTCTCTCTCTCTCTCTCTCTCTCTCTCTTTTCTCTCTAGCATTATTTTCCTATTTTTTCATCTTTTTCTTTCACTTTCCGCACTACGTTGGATGATATTGAATTGAAGGAAATGTATTCTTATTACTTTTTCGTTTTTCTTTCATTTTCTTTCAATGCTAATTTCACTTGCTCCACCTTTTTCTCTTGCCATAATTTCTTGTCAGTGCATTTCCATTTCATGTTTTTTTTTCTTTCTTTCCTTACTTGCAGGTGGAAGACTTTTTTCATAGTCTGTTAGTTTTTTGTTTTTTTATGTTTGTTATTATTTGTTATGTAAAGCAGTGTGTGTGTGTGTGTGTGTGTGTGTGTGTGTGTGTGTGTGTGTGTGTGTGTGTGTGTGTGTGTGTGTGTGTGTGTGTGTGTGTGTGTGTGTGTGTTTACTGATCGAGCTGTGCATGATTTGAATCCTTTCCGTACTGTTCTGAAATCCTTCCTATCCACGTACTACCTACAGACACTATCCAATTGTATTTTATTTATTTGCTTTATCAACAACATTGTGGCTGCAAACCATTTCAGATACCAAAGTTTCTTTTGACTAAACTGTACTCCTTTACTTGACATGCACATATACTAACTGTGTATATTAGATGCAGATAAAAGGAGTTTTCTGGGCATGGTGAGAAACAGACGGGCAGGTGACACAGAGAGATAGAGAGGGATGGGGGAGTTATTTGTCCTTCAGTGGATGATGATGATGATGATGACAATGATTACGTGTATTGGTCGTCAGTACATCAGTGAAACATTTACCATTACACACACACACACACACACACACACACACACACACACACACACACACACACACACACACACACACACACACACACACACACATACCACACAAACATACCTCAACCTTCCCCCCCTCATACATACAAACATACTCCCTCCCCCTCCCCTACCTCCCACACACACACACACACACACACACACACACACACACACACACACACACACACACACACACACACACACACACACACCTCCACACACAAACATACCCCTGCCACAAACACCCTACATACCCCCACCCTCCCTTCCAAACACACACACAAACATACCCTCCTTTCCTACAGACGAACATACTTCACCTACACCCGCCAAACACACACACCTGTACAGCGGCTGATGAAAAGTGGCAAGTCTCCAGTAATTAGCGTCACACGGGGCTCGAAGGTGATCAACGCGCGGCGCCGAACGCGAGGCAGCGGCGGGAATATGAATGCAAATTATATCATAAATTCCCGGGCGGCTTGAGGGCGTAAATGAAGCCCAGGATTTAAGGGTCGTTACGCGGGATTTATTGGACCTAAGCAAGGGAGTTATCAGAGTGCCAAGGTTCGAATCCCGGTGACCTAATACATGCCGCTTGGAATATGTGTATAAGTAAGCGGGATACGAGTACAGTGGAATAAAATTGTAGGTAAATGAATGTATGTATGACTGGTAAGGTAATGAAATGAATACGTAAATAAGTGATGTAAAATAATAGCGATATTATGTATTACTGCTGCTGCTACTATTACTACTGCTATTAATATTACTACTACTACTACTACTACTACTACTACTACTACTACTACTACTACTACTACCACTACAACTAGAGCGTAACACAATGAAGGCTGCAACAATATCTATCCATCATCCATGTTCATAAATTTAGTTTATCTTTTAATGCTTCCCACTGACTCGGCACCAGCAACCGATATTACTACTACTACTACTACTACTACTACTACTACTACTACTACTAC
>NC_087158.1:12583299-12590799 GCF_035594125.1 Scylla paramamosain
TCTCTCTCTCTCTCTCCCTGCGTCATTTCCCTCCTAACCAAGCAGAGCGAAGCCAAAAATAGAGGGTAATAATGAATTTGAAATAACATAGAGCACGATAAACTATACTTTCTTACCCACCACCCACACTCCCAACACACACACACACACACACACACACACACACACACACACACACACACACAGTAAACGCCGCTGCAACACTCCCATCATGCATCAGCGCCCCTGCAACACCGGGCCTCGTGGCAAAGTTTTAATTGAGGCTGAAAGAAAATTATGACAAACTTGCATGTCGATGAGTTTTCTTCATGATGCTGATGTGGGGACGACATGAATGGCTGCGAAAGTGGAGGAGGAGGAGGAGGAGGAGGAGGAGGAGGAGGAGGAGGAGGAGGAGGAGGAGGAGGAGGAAGTGTTAAAAAAAATGAGGAAAAGATGATGAATACGTGGAGAGGAGAGGAGAAACAGCAGGAGAGGAAGAGAAAAGACGAGACGTGCAGATGAAGGGAAGAGAAAAGAGAGGAATGGAAAGAAAATGGAGGTAATAAAAAAAGGTGTGGGCGTAAAGAAGGCGTGGGAAGATAAAAGGGAGCCAAGAGGAGTAAAGAGAGGGAGAGAAAAAGGTGAGGAAAAAGGGAAGGGACTGAAGTGTGGGAGGTAAGATTAGAGGGAAGGGGAAGGGAGTGGAAGTGAGGGGAAGTCAAGAAGAGGAAGGGGAGGGAGTGTGATAGAAAGTGTGAGGTGGAGGAGGAGGAAGAGGGGAAGGGGAAGGGGAAAGGAATTAGCAAGTGAAGGGAAGAGGGAAAAAAGGCTGAGGTAAGAGGAAAGAGGAGCAGGAGGGCGTGAAATAAAGAGAAAAATAAAAGAAACTGAGTAATAAATAAACATGAAATGATAAATGGAGAAATAATACGTGAACTTCATGTATGGAATGGAGAGAATCGAAATAGAACAGAAAGGAATAACAAAAAAAGGAATAAAGGATGAAAGGCAGGAATTAACAAGTGTACTCGTAGAAATGAAATAATCATTAACAAAAGGAGATAGTGTGATACTGTGAAATGGTGAATAAATGAATGGGTAAACGGATGAACTAATGATCATTCAAAGTGGAAGAAGTTAATTACATTCAAAATAAACTTGAGTAAAAAAAATACGTAAAATTCTTGCGGTAAGAAAATAAAGAATGAAAAAAAAAACATAATCAAGTAAATGAATAAACAAGTGAATGCGTAATAAATAACAGATCAACGCGTATGAACAAATAAATAAATAAATCCACAAACAAATGAATAAGAAATAAAAGCGTTAGGGTAAGAGGATTGTATGCATTTTTCCTCTTTTCTTTCTTTTCTTTCCTATACCATTTAATTTTTTTTTCTGTTACGCGATAAATATTTCCAGTTTTTTTTTTTTTGCATATTTTTTCTATATTTGCTTATATTTCCTGCTTCTTGCCTCCACGTCACCTCGAACAGAATGAAAAATAGTAATAATAACAACAACATACATGAAAATAAATTTAAAAAATACATCGAAAATACAAAATAATCGGAATTAAGTTTAAATGTTAATAAAACAAATCACTCTTTATTTAATAACTCAGCTTAACAATGAGTAGGAAAAAAATGACAAAAGCTTTTCAGTGTATGAACAAAAGCTTTTTATTGTGTGGATTTAGCTTATTTGAAAGCCACTTAATTCAACCAAAACAATCCAGCAAATGAACACACACACACACACACACACACACACACACACACACACACACACACACACACACACACACACACACACACGTCACGTTTGCTTTCTTTGCATGTGTGTGTGTGTGTGTGTGTGTGTGTGTGTGTGTGTGTGTGTGTGTGTGTGTGTGTGTGTGTGTGTTCACCATTCGCCCCCTCACACAATTTTTTTTCATTCTTTCTTTCTTTCTTTTTATTTCAATGTGCATCAACTGGACACACACACACACACACACACACACACACACACACACACACACACACACACACACACACACACACACACACACACACTCATCCATACTCATCCTTCCCCTGCCCGCCCTCCCTTCTCCCCCATCACCCACCCACCACGCACCCCATCGGACACGCCCACCGCCCACTCCACAAGCCAGCAGTAGAGAGGGTCAATAACTCCCCACTTCCCTCTCCCCTCTCCCTACACCTTACCTACTCCCTACTCTTATTTCAACTTCCTCCTCCTCTTCCTCCTCCTCTTACCTCTCTTGCTCCTCCTTATTTCCTCCACTTCCTCCTCTTCTAACCTCCGCTCTTCTTATTATTTTTCTATTATTTTTTTCAGTGCACTTGTATTCATTAAATTCCTGCAGTGCTCACTTCTCCTCCTCTCCTTTCTCCCCTCTCATTATCCTACCTCCTCCTCCTCCTCGTCCTCCTCGTCCTCTTATTATTACACTACTTATTACGGACTGAGAGAGAGAGAGAGAGAGAGAGAGAGAGAGAGAGAGAGAGAGAGAGAGAGAGAGAGAGAGAGAGAGAGAGAGAGAGAGAGAGAGAGAGAGAGTGTTTACAGTCCTCCGGGAGCTAAAGGTTTTATGGGATTCAGAATCTTGTTACTGCGTTTTTTTTTTTTTTGACGCGACAAACTTGGTAACAACGAAAGAAAAGAAAAGAAACCCGACAGTGGAGGAGGAGGAGGAGGAGGAGGAGAAGTCAGGTTTCAGTCTCTCAGTGCTTTTTACGACCACAGAAAACGGATTGTAGTTGCTAAATTTCATTAGGCACACTAAGGAATCTCTCTCTCTCTCTCTCTCTCTCTCTCTCTCTCTCTCTCTCTCTCTCTCTCTCTCTCTCTCTCTCTCTCTCTCTCTCTCTCTTTCTTTCTTGAACACACCTGAGCGTCACCTGAACCTCTTTGAGTAATTACAGTTATCTAATTAAATGTCGTCACTATAAAAAGGCACTAATTTTCTCTCTCTCTCTCTCTCTCTCTCTCTCTCTCTCTCTCTCTCTCTCTCTCTCTCTCTCTCTCTCTCTCTCTGTTCCCCCTGATGTAAGCTTCTTAATGTCTAACACTCCACAAAGTTTGCATAAGCATCTTAAAAGTGTACCTCGGGGACTAACTTTCCCTTCACCTGTAATAACTTACCTGGCCGCGTCTTCCCTCGCCTATTTACTATAGACCGTGCCTCTTTATCATCAGGTGTTTGCTATTCACCCGTGTACGTACTTAGCTTAATTATCTAATTATTACTTATCTACTTCTACTTCTATTTTGCTATACAGCGTGGTTTATTTTATTAGTGTTTAGTAATTTTTTTGTTTTAGTTTTTTGTTTGTTTGTTTTGTTTCCTGTTTGCCTGTTTGTTTATTTACGTAACGATTCACCTGTAGTCTCTCTCTGCTTCATAAATTATGTTGTATTGCTTTACCCTATCATTTGTTCCTCCTATCTGTTATTTTTATCAAATTACTGTTTTTAATATTTTTTTATTATTTGTTTTCCGTCTCTTTCTTGTCACATTCTTAGCATTTTTTCATATTTTACAGTCCCACATTACTATCTATGAATTTCTTTTTGAGCAGTTCTTCCACGTTCTTAATATTGGGTTCCTATTTATAATCCCTTCTTTTCTTTCTTTCTTTCTTCTTATTTTTTCTTTAATTGTCTTCATTGTCTTATGTTTAATTAGGTTTGTTTTCATAAACTTTCCTCTTTTAATCATTAAAATGAGAAGAAAATAGATTACATGTTCCGTTTTTAACATTAAACTTATCAGAGGATTAAATCTTCTATATATTTAGTGATTAATTTTAGAAGCCTGTTTCCTTTAACATCTGCCATTGTTATTTTATTTTTTTCATTTTATGTTGAGCTTCACCCCATTTTTATTTATTTAATTTTATTTTTTTTATTTGGACTCTAATCCTTCTTCCTCCTCCTCCTCTATTCAATTATTTCCTCTCACCAGCTGACGTGTCTTTACGGACACATTTTCTGTCATAGTCTTCATCATTTTATATTACTTTTTATTTGAGCCACGTTGCACTTTCGGATGGATATTCTTTTCTTGTCTTTTTTTTTCATTTCCTCCTTTTTAAGTTTCAAACATTGATTCAATTTTTCCTCGCTTTCTGACTTTCTTTTGTTTGGTCTTTTTACATTTCTTTTCATTGCAATTTTTTTTTATATATATTTATTTCCTTCTAAGTGACTTATTTTTCAGTATTTTCATTTGGTTACTTATTTCAATTCGCAGTTCTGAATTTAATTTATTTTATTTTTTACCATTTAATTTATTTTTTTATACATTAGTAACCTCTTCTTAACTTCATTTCCTTTTCTATTTTCTTTTCCTGTAGTGGTATTCATACTTGCATATACGAGTATTTTCTACGATTACCATTTCTCTCGTCACGATTTTTTTTTCTTTAGTATTTTATCCTTTAACTTATTTTTTTTTTTTTTTATGCACTGGTAACATTCCTCTTCGCTTTATTTCTTTCCTCTTTACTTCCCAGTCGCGGCATTCATATTTGCATATTTTTCCGCTAGTACCATTTCTCTTGTCCCAATTTATATTCTACGAGTAATAATGTGCAGTACGCTTTCCCTTCCTGTTCATATCCTACATAAATTTGCTGGTAGGGAGGAGACGTGACCTGCTGAACGTAATAGTCTAATTTTCCTTCCTTTCCTTCACTTTGTCACTCTTTACTGCAGTCGCATGCTTGTCCCCTCCCTTATTTTTCACTTACTCTCCTTTGTTGCTTTCTTACGTGGCTCGCTTCCTCTTTCCTTTTTGTCTTTCTTTTTTATGCTAATGCATTAATGTGATATTGCGTGCTCTTGTCACTTTTGTCTTCTTCTTTACTTCAACGCTTTTATCTTTCTCCTTTTTGCTTTCTTTTTTCTTTTTTTTTTCATCTTCCACTCGTTTCTTTCGCATCGCTCATAACACGTGTCTCTCTCCCGCACATAAGTGTCTGCTTGATCTTAAGGTAGGTGTTTTTTAGTGTTAGTAATCATAACACCTTCAGGAAAAGTTATTCTTACTACCTAAGTGTTTTATTTCATTACATCGTGGAGTTTTTAAATTTGAATTGTTATTTCTTATGTTTTTTCTTTTTTTATTTTCGATAATTCTTTTCATTGTATTTTTTAAGTGGTTATATATATATATATATATATATATATATATATATATATATATATATATATATATATATATATATATATATATATATATATATATATATATATATATATATATATATATATATATATATATATATATATATTTTTTTTTTTTTTTTTTTTTTTTTTTTTTTTTTTCCAGTACATTATTTCATCGCATCTCTTTGCATGATTTTCGCCACACCTAAGTTAAGTTTTCTTCGTATTTCTACGTTTTCGTTCCCTACGTATTCCTTATTTTCCAATCTAGTTTTTATGTATATCTTTTCTTTCTACATCACTTTTAGTATAAACTTTTCTTTTTTTTACGCTTCCTATTTCGTACCGCTGTGGTAGTTTACACAGTTCTCTTTTTTTTTTTTTTCCCACAGTGAGCTCGTGTTACAGTTAGATACATTCACCTTTTCACAACCAGTCCCACGCGTCTCTTTCATTCACTCACTCCCAGATAAAATAAAAAATAAAAACAAAAAATACTTTCCACGAGGTGTATCTTTCCAATCTCTACACGATCAAGTGCTTATACCCAACCTTTAAATTTTACTGTAAGCGTGTCATCGAATGCAGCACGTAGGGGCGAGCCTCCGGATATAACGAACTTGAGGATACGCCTAACGATTTTGTTCGCTATACACGTACATGCACATACTCTGTTAAATCGCGGGTTCGTTGTGAGGCTGTACATTCCCCTCGTTATATTCTGAGCTTACTTTGAATATTATGTTCGTTATATCGGGCGGGTATTGCGTTCTTTTTTTATCCTCGCTCCGTTATATCGCGGGGTTTATCGTAAGCATACATATTGCCGTCGTTATATGAAGGGTTTAGCGTGCGGTCTTATGCCCTGTCCGTTACATGGCGGGTTTATTACCTGTTTTCATATCCCGCCCGTGTATCGAGAATTCACCATGCTTTTATATCCCTTGGTAAATACAATGATCGCCGGCTTGTTTTTCATCCCCCGACACTCTCCCCGCAGCGCACGGCCTCCACACGGTTCATCCACCTGCCACGCGTCACGCCCCGCCCGCAGGATGGAGCTGTCCCGGGGCCGCGGCGGTGACGGAGGCGCTGACGGGAAATCAATACACGGTCGAGGCTCACCGCAACGGACGAGGCGAGACGTGGGAACAGACGGACGATAGGAACGGATGAACGTGGATAGACAGGTAGATAGAAAAAAAAAATAATAATAATAATAGCAATAAAAAAATAGGGTAGTTTGATAGAGAAGAATAGAGGAATGGACATACAGTCAAAAATAAGTAAAAAAAAAGTCAGACAGACAGAAATGAAAATATGAGGAATGACGAAGAAAGATAAGAAAAAAAAGCCAGATAAACAGTAACAGATAAATGCGTGTACAAAGATATGTAAAAATAAACAAGTAAATAAATAAAGACAGCCAAATAGACAGAAACAAATTCAGACGGATGGACGGACAAACAGAACGAAATAAACTGAAATGGATAGCCAGCTTGATGGAATCATTACGGTAAGAACAGACAGATAAGACAGGAAAAGGAACAAACATAGACAAACCCAACCAGATATAAATCAAGTCAGACACATATCAGAAATGGAGAGAGAGAGAGAGAGAGAGAGAGAGAGAGAGAGAGAGAGAGAGAGAGAGAGAGAGAGAGAGAGAGAGAGAGAGAGAGAGAGAGAGAGAGAGAGAGACACACGGACGAAGAGAAATAAAGAGGCAGATGAACAGTTCCTGCAAAGACGGGAGAGAAACAGTTCCAGTAAAGAGACAGGAGAAGGGCAGACCCAGACAGAAAAAAAAAGAAAAAATCAAGAAAAATTTACATAGCCAAGTAGACTAAGAGAAGAAGAAAGACCAGGAAGCGCGGCACGTAATCACTTCACAAAAGGAGTCCAGGAAGCTTTCAATCATTGGGAAAGCTTCACTCTCATGATTTCACGTTCCGAGAGAATTAATCACTTCCCTTCTCTCTTTCCTTTGCGTCTTCCATCATCCCTTCCCACCCCCTCCGTTCCACTCACCTCTTTCCCCACCCTCACCTCCCCACTGCCACCTGCCGTTCCCTCCAGCAGTACCTTCACGGATAGTCACTTTTCAATCCCTGAAGACCATATACCTGCATTCTGCTTCTTCTTCTCCACCTTCAGTATTTTTTTATTTATTTTTTTCCCCTTCTTGGCGTCTTCCTTAAAAATCATTGGGTTCAGTTTTATTTCTGCCTTTCTACGGAAACTACTTCGATCCTCTTTAATCACCTACTTTTTCACTCACTCCTCAAGGAAAATCACTTTCTTTGACTATAAAACTACCTTCTTCTTCCTCTTACT
>NC_087158.1:12593299-12628299 GCF_035594125.1 Scylla paramamosain
GTGTGTGTGTGTGTGTGTGTGTGTGTGTGTGTGTGTGTGTGTGTGTGTGTGTAGCTTTCTTTTCAATCCTCCTCCTTTCATATTACCAGTACACTTCTTTAACCTCATCCTTCCTGCCCCCCCCCACCCTCACAAGCCCCTTCTTACTAGCAAACCCTTCCTCTGCCGCATGACCTGACTCTTTCAACCTACATTCTTCATCTACCTTCCACCTTTTCCTTGATCCTTTTTCCAGCCTTCAATTCCCATTTATTCTTCGACTTCCCAACGTACTTTCCCACATCAAGCATTCGACATTTCCTTCTTCTTCCATTTTTTTCTTCTCTTTACTCCTCTTCTATTTCTCCGTTCTTATTCGTCCACCAAAACCACCCTTCATTCTACATCTCACTCAAGCAGCTCTCCCTTCCCCTTCCCCTTTCCTCATTTTATCCAGTCCTTTATTCCTTGTTTCTCTTTCCATTTTCCACCAAACAGAGCCTTCATTCCACACGTCACCTTGCATTTCTCCTTCCCTCACCCTCTCACCTCTCACCTTCTTCCACTTTTTCCCAGATCTTATCTTACTCTTTACACCTTCATTCCACATCTCACCCAACCTCTCCCCTCCTTTCCTCCTTCCCTCTCCGTTTCACACAAGTTCATACGGTTCTCCTCTTGTCCCCTTTCCACCATTCTTCATCCTATTTTCTACCACCGCCAGCAGCTCCAGTAGAAGCCAACCGCCAGACAGTCCCTTTCATTACCTTCCCGCCCACCACGACCGCCGCCACGACCCACGACGACTCGCTTGTGAGAGTCGTGGTCGTGATGGTCGTCTTCCCTTTCTCTCATGATCTCACCTTTTCCACGCACTTTACAACCTGTCCGTGCCTTTTTTTTTTTTTTTTTTTTTTTTTTCTCTCTTCTTCTCCTCCTTCTTCCCTCACCGGTGAAATGAGTGCGGAAAGTCCCCCTCCTTCCTTCCACTCCCTCCCTCCATTCCTCCTCTCTCCTAAAGCTTCTCCTTGCCTGGCTTGTCCTCCTCCGTCTTCCCATATCTCGTGTCCAAAGTATTCTTCACCTCTCGTCCTGCTCTTCTTCTTGTACCCTCCGTGTTTTTCTTCTTATCTCCAAGCTCCTTCCTTTCCCTTTCCCTCCTGTTTCTCAGTCTTCCTTTCTCATGTATTTTTCTTTCATCTAGTTTCGCCTCCTATCCTTCCGTCTCCTCCTCCTCCTCCTCCTCTGGGAAATTGACCGTAAACCTGCCCACCTGAGAGGGACGCGGCACTAAGCCCTAGTCTTGTCTCCTGTTCCATAGATATTTGACCAGCGCGCCTCTCGTGTGCGCGGCCGCGAGACTAAAATATGACGGTGCAGGAATGTCGAGGAGGAGGAAGAGGAGGATGAGGAGGTGGATACAAAAGGTGGTGATAACAGTAAGTAGACCAATCTGATGATAAAGGGATGGGAGTCAATGTGAAGAGAAAAGAAGGGTGTGAAGGAGAGGAGAGGTGTAGCGAGTAACATAGAGGAGTGAGGGGAAGAGTAGAGGAAAGACATGATAGTAAGTGGTTCTTGTGGGTGGAAGGTGGAGGGTGTGGAGGAGTGTGCTGCTAATGAGTGTCTGGTCATCTGTGAGCCTGCCGTTTAAAAAAGTGGTTAGGATTGAAATACCTCGAAATGCGACAGGCTGGCGAGAACTGACTGAGTGACCATTTGACCTAATTCCTCTCTCTCTCTCTCTCTCTCTCTCTCTCTCTCTCTCTCTCTCTCTCTCTCTCTCTCTCTCTCTCTCTACACACACACACACACACACACACACACACACACACACACACACACACACACACACATTACTATTCATGAGTAGGTTATTTATAGCTACCAGATCCCTTCATCCCTCTCTATCTCCCTCACTTATTCCCTCCCTCCCTCTCTCCCCTTCCCCTCCGTTCCCTCCCCGCCTCCAAATGACGACTATTGCTCTCCCTCACAGCCTGGTCATAATAGATAACTCGAGCGTAAAACCTGCAAAATAATGAAAAGTAATAATCTTTGAATTCGTTGTGATGCTACTTCGTGTATTTAGCTTGACAGTATTACGGAAAAGGAGGAAAGCACAGGTATTGACTTTCGTTTTTACTTAGTTTCATTTATTTTGTTGTTATAGAAAAGCGCATTATATATATATATTTTTTTTTAGGTATTTTTGAGAAAGATTCAATTAGGTTCGTTTTTTTTTTTTTGGGGGGGGGGGCTCAGGTTTGCACACTTTCACTTGCATTTCATGACGTTTATATTTCAATTTCTTTTTTTACTTATTAATTTACTCTTTTTTTTTGTCTCAACCTTCATTCATTATCATTTCTACTGGAAGGTTTTATTGATATATATATATATATATATATATATATATATATATATATATATATATATATATATATATATATATATATATATATATATATATATATATATATATATATATATATATATATATACGAGTATATATATATATATATATATATATATATATATATATATATATATATATATATATATATATATATATATATATATATATATATATATATATATAATTTTTTTTTTATTGCCAGATTTTTTTTTACAACTAATTAAATAGCAAGTTATATTTTTTCCCCAGTTTTATTATGGAGGAAGGATCGTTTAAAATGTTGTTGTTTTTGTGCATTGATTTGCAATATCTTCATCACCACTTACGGTCGATGGCAGCTTGGGGATACACGCATTTACATCAGCAAATAATGAACGCTGAAAGAAAGAAGATCGAGATAATAAGATTCACTGGGATGACATGTGGCATAGATATGTGAGATTTAGAGTATAGGCACGTGTAGACCTTCTGGTTTCTTGCAGCTTCCCTTATGTATCTGTACTCTAAATTACAAAGATCGATCTTGAAACTGGAGACATTTTCTGGTTAAAGGAACATAAAACTGTAAATTTTTTTCCTTTCCACCCTATTTCCATCCTAATCCAGCTGGTGTAATGTTACTTTATGTCATTCGTTGGCACTGGATGGCTAAATAATGGTTGTTATCAGCAAGTCTTTAAGTGGTACAGGGGATATAACAAGGGATCAATAATCAGGATAGAACAAGGAATAATGGGTTCAGCCTTGAAAATTTTAGGTTCAAGAAAGATACAGGAAGGAATGGGTTTTCAAATAGTGGTAGATGAACGTAATGGATTCAGTGATCAGGTTGATAGTGCCGAGTCATTAGAGAGCTTTAAAAGATTAGATACATTTATGGATGGAGATACTAGGTGGAAACAGGTAGGTATGTTTCGTACAGGGACTGCCACGTGTAGGCCTGATGACTTCTTGGAGCTTTCCTCATTTCATTATGTTATGTTCTTAAGTCTATCCAGCCAACATTACATGCCAATGATAATACGACATTTACTCACTGACTCATCGAATGGTACATCACAAGGCAGACTGCCACATTATTCGTTCTGGAAGATATGAACTTCTCCATCATTCCTTTCACTGCCGGTGTTGAGATGTCTGGCGAAGTTTTACTCCAATTTGCACAACATCCTTTTTATTACGCAGCTAAATCGGTCGCTGCTTCTGGCTCTTTCCTGGTTTATTTTACTTTATTTTATTTTGTTTTCTATGGGATAAGGGCGAAGTATTTTTTTTTCTTTTCTTTCTTTCTGAGCCTTTAACCTCCTTCATTATTAAAACAAACTATGTAAGAAAGTAACATAAATAAATAAACCTACAAATAGATAAACAAATAATGCTAATCTCTCTTTTGTTGTTGTTATTGTTGAGAAGAGCTAAAGCTTTTTCAATCCTTTCTTTGTGCCTTTGACCGACCTCGTTCACCTTAAACAAACAAACAAATAAATAAATCAAATAAAGACTTGTAAATAAAAAAATAAATAAATAAATAAAACAGCAGCAGAAGAGGATGAGCCAGTGCAGCATGAAGCATCTGAGTCGTCATCGCGTCAGAGGCAGTGATGTGTTCTAATTCCCGCCTTGTGTGGCTTCAGATTACCGCCGCTGATCTATTGGCCCCCCGCCACCGCCCACGTGGTGCCCTGCCGCCCCTGCGAGGCTTCCCGGCGTGTCTGGCGTGATTCGAGGCACACGGGCGATGGGGGAGGGAATTAGCCAAGGCATTCCTATCATTTGTGCTGCTATTCATATCACTGGCACGGTGACTAGTCTTGCTGACCACGCTCTTCTGCTCTCCTTCCCGTGGCTTGTGATGGTCTGCGTGTCTGTGTGAGTGTTTTGGTTCTGCTGCTTCTATTAGTAGTTGATCATTGTTTTTTTTTTGTTTGTTTCACGATGGTACTTTTTTTGACCACTACTACTATTACTAGTTCTACTACTACTGCTACTGCTACTACTACTACTACTACTACTACTACTGCTACAATTTCGACTTGTACGCTATTGATTCTACTACTGCTACTATTACTACTACTACTTCTGTCACTATTACTACTACTACTTCAACAACTACTACTACCACTACTACTACTACTACTACTACCGCTACTACTACTACTACTACTACTACTACTAGTTCTAGGTAATTTAAGAAAACATTTAAGATTTTTTTTATTTGTTATTTTTGTTCTTACTGTCTCTTCTAGTACAACTATTCTAATATTACGACTATCACCACCACCACCACTACTACTACAACTACTGCTGCCCTACTACAAATACTGGTAGGACTATTACCATTCTCGTCCACAAAAGCAACACCCACGCAACACACATGACACGACCAAACACGCTGTGAATTAAAATACTGTCAAATGTGGCCACAATTTTCACACTGGCTAAAAAAGGAACAGTGTGTACCGCTTCACTACACCGCCACACCACGCTGCTCTCTCTCTCTCTCTCTCTCTCTCTCTCTCTCTCTCTCTCTCTCTCTCTCTCTCTCTCTCTCTCTCTACTCATACATATGCAGCATTGTTAACGGCGCTATTAAATATGGATGTACTCGTATGCGTGTATGTATGTATGCATGTCTGTACGTGTGTGTGTATATGTGCATGTTTGTATGTATATATAATGATGTTTCTTGATTAATCTGTATGTGAATACTGCTATTACTGCTGCTGTTGCTGCTGATGCTGCTATTACTACTACTGCTACTGCTACTACTACTACTACTACTACTACTACTACTACTACTACTACTACTGGTACTATTGGTCTACTAGTTACAGTAATAATAAAAATTGTAGTAATAAGAACAACAACAACAACAACAACAACAACAACAACAACAACAACAACAACAATAATAATAATAAAACACAAAAACCTAGAAAAAATATATCAATGAATTATCTTTCTTCTCATTTACTTACAACAATAATAATAATGATGCAACTTCACCATCATCAGGCAAACATGACGGCCTGTGTGTGTGTGTGTGTGTGTGTGTGTGTGTGTGTGTGTGTGTGTGTGTGTGTGTGTGTGTGTGTGTGTGTGTGTGTGTGTGTGTGTGTGTGTGTGTGCGCGCCGCCCTCACCGTCTCCGCGGCAGCAATCACTTTACTGTCAGGGAAATAGTGGCGGTGGCGGTGGCGGCGGAGGCGGCGATGGTGACGGCGACGATGAAAAGAGGTAATATTAGAGTTACTGTTGGTGGTGGTGGTGGAATAATGGTGAAAATAGTAGTAGTAGTAGTAGTAGTAGTAGTAGTAGTAGTAGCAACAGAAGCAGCACAAACAATGCCAGAAGTCGGGCCAACACAGGCATAACAAGGGAGGCGGTGCAGGTAGCAAGAGGCAGGGGAAGCAGGCAGGCGGGTTACTTAAGGCTGGGATATGGGGCGTAACGAGATCAGGTGAGGCGGCGGTGTGGCGGCTGCGGCCCAAGTACCGCCTTCCCTTCCCTTCATCCACGCCAGTCTTTCCCTCACCTCCCCTCGCCTTCCTCCTCTTGTTTACTTTTCCTTTGCCTCTTATTGTGTTTCCGTTTCTCTTGCCTTTGCCTTTCCCAATGTTCCTTCCTTTCCCTCCTCCTCCCTCTTTTCTCTTCACTTTCTTTTACTTCCCTTCACCTCACCTCCCCTCTCCTTCCTGCTTCTGTTTTTGTTTTTCCTTTGCGTTTCTTCGTGTTTGTGTTCCCCTTGCCTTTCTAAATGTCCTTTCCCTCCGTTCCCTTTGTCTCCTCTTCAGTTTCCCTTAACTCCCCTCACCTCTTCTTGCCTTTCCTCACATTCTTTTAGCTCCACTCACTTTCCCTTATCTTTTTTTCACCTCTCGCATCCCCTCACACCTCCAAAACTCCTCAAGGCTTCCTCTCATTTCCCCAAGCCATCTTTTGCCTTCCCCTCGCCTCTTCTTACCTCCTCTCCTCTCCCCTCGCCTTCCCTCACCTTCCTAAGTCTTCCCATCACTTTCCCTTACCTCCTCCAGTCACCTCTCCTTGCTTCCCCTTGTCTCTTTTTATCTTTCCTCTTCTTTTCTCACCTCTTCTACCCTTTCCTCATCTCTGTTCACCCTATCTCTACTTATCTTTAATTAGAGTTGGAGAAGAAGGGCTGATGTAAGTAAAACCACACCCATAATTTAACCCTTTGCTTGCTTTATTTATTTATTTATTTTTTTTTTTTTTTTCAGCACGAAAATATGTCCCAAACTTGACACTAGGAGGAAGAATGGCAAGGAGAGAAAAATGGGGAGGCTGAAGGGCAGAGTCACGTCCCTCAATGATTGGAGGTACTGGAAGTGGTGGTGGTGGTGGTGGTGTGCTCTAAAAATTTGATCAGAGCCTTCAATTCCACCACCACCACCACCACCACCACCACACCACCACCACCACCACCACCACCACCACCACCACCACCACCACTACCACTACTCAACACAGAAACCCGGTCATCGATTGTTCAAGTGTGTGTTAGGACGAAGCCAACTTGTAAGGCTTCAATTATGAGTTGTAGTGGGCCTTTCCTCTGCTCTCCTCTCCTCTCCTTCCTTCCTCCTCCTCCTCCTCTTCGTCCTCTAACATAGGCCTTAATAATCCATCTCTCATCGCCTCACACCCCTACCACCACACGGCGCCTCAATAGCGTAGCGTCTTTGACTGTCGCTCGATTATACTCAATACGCTGAGTTAGGAGCCGCGACACCTTATTCTCCTCCTCTTCCTCCGCCTCCTCTTCGTTCCGCTCCTTCTCCTCCACCTCCTCCTCCTCCAGCGTTTTTCCTTTCTCGTCCCGCACTCAATATTCTTGTTCCTTTTTTTCTCTTCTTGTTCTGCTCCTGTTCCTCCATCTTCTCTTCCTCCTCCTCTTCTTTTTGTTCTTTTATTTTGTTCTTGTTCTTGTTCACCTTTTCTTCCTCCTCCTCCTTCTCCTCCTCCTCCTGTTTCTCCTCTTTTTGCTTTTCTTATTTTATCTTCGTCTTCGTCGTCGTCGTCTTTCCCTCACTCCTCCTTCTCCTCCTCTTTCACTTCCTTCTTATCTTCTTTCTTATTCTTCCTCCTCTTTTTTTTACTGTTTTCCCCTCCTCCTCCGTCTGATGCGTGACTCGAGCAAACCACACACACACACACACACACACACACACACACACACACACACACACACACACACACACACACACACAAAGACAAACACACCAAAAAAGAATAAATAAACTCCCATAGCTATTATTTCATCAAGAGGAATTATAGAAGCTGAAAAACTTCCTCCTACTCCTCCTCCTCCTCCTGCTTCTCCACCTCCTCCACCTCCTCCCCCTTCCCATACCCCTCTCCCCCTCCCCCTCGTAAATAAATGTATAACTCATCAAAGCAACAGTCTCATAAAAAGAAACAAAAGGCGAGGGATCGTAAATTCTTCCCCCGAATGACCGTGATTAGAAAGAAAAGGAGGGGAAAAAAAGTGGAGGGGGAAAAAAGAAGCATGACTATTTGGAATTAATCTCTCTCTCTCTCTCTCTCTCTCTCTCTCTCTCTCTCTCTCTCTCTCTCTCTCTCTCTCTCTCTCTCTATCTATCTATCTCTCTCTCTCTCAAGGATGAAGAGCAAGAGGGAGAGAGAAAAAAAGTGTGCAGTATGAAAGGAGGAGACCACAAAGGAAGATATTGAAAAGTAAAGAGAAAGATTTAAAGACACAATCAAATCTTGGCGACCTTAAAATTTTGACGGCGTCTGTCCGGGAAAGGAATGTGTGCGGCGGTATTCAAGAGACCTTTCCTTTTTCTTCCCTTTGTGTGTGTGTGTGTGTGTGTGTGTGTGTGTGTGTGTGTGTGTGTGTGTGTGTGTGTGTGTGTGTGTGTGTGTGTGTGCGTCTTTACACCAACTGCGTGTCTGCCTTTAACCCCAACACACACACACACACACACACACACACACACACACACACACACACACACACACACACACACACACACCTCACCTTTACTCAACTCTAAAAGAAAAAAAGAAAGTGGAGACGAAAGAAGATATGCAGAGGTAAAAATAAAGTCGAATAAAGATGAGGTGAATGAAAAGAAGGAATAAGTGGGAGGAGAAAATAAGGCGAAACAAGAGATATAGAAAGATCGGGAAAAAAAAAAAAAGGTTCGATGAAAGCCGAAGACTAAAATAGGCAAAGATAGATGAAAAGAGAGGAAGGAACAAAAATTACTTTGAAAGGAGATATGGAGGAGGGAAAATAAGTGAAAGAAGTGATGAAAAGAAAATACGACGAAACTTAAGACATGAAAACAAAGACGAAACAAGATAAAAAAAAAGAAAAAAGAAAGGAATGAAAAAAAAATGAGCCAAACAAGAAAAAAAACAGGACTTAACTTACAAGAAGAAAACAGAGGCGAAATGATAGAAAAAGGAAGAAAATATAACATTAAGATGAAAAATGAATAAAAATGCAAGGCCAAAGAGAGAGAGAGAGAGAGAGAGAGAGAGAGAGAGAGAGAGAGAGAGAGAGAGAGAGAGAGAGAGAGAGAGAGAGAGAGAGAGAGACAAATGATAAGAGAAAAAACAGGATTAAACTTAAGCGACGAAAACAGAGGAAACGAGAGAAAAGGAGAAAAAAATAACATGAAAATTTTAAAAAAAATCAATAAATATGAAAGAAAGCAAATGAAAAATAAAAAAAAGATCAGCAGGTCATAAGATAAAAAAAAAAAGAGTAAATTTGGATAAAAATAAAAAAGAACCGAGAAAAAAGTATAAAAAACAAGAATAACGTGGATGAAAAAAAAACAATAAATACGAAAGAAACAATAGAAAAAAAAATAACCAAAGCCATTTCATGTCACAAAAAATAACAATAAAATAATGAAAATAAATGTAGACTTCTATATGATAATGTTCTTTCACCTAACTAACCATTTTTTTGTGTGTGTGTGTGTGTGTGTGTGTGTGTGTGTGTGTGTGTGTGTGTGTGTGTGTGTGTGTGTGTGTGTGTGTGTGTGTGTGTGTGTTTTGTAATAATACATGAAACATATCCAGATTGGAACACTATTGAAAAGCAAAGCAAAAAAGTAAACAAGGAGAAAAAAGAAAGAAGAGGAAAGTAAAATAGGATGTGAGGAAAAGGGAAAATAAATAAACATGAAATGGGGGGATTCAGGAAAAAAACAAAAGGGGAAAAGAGGGGAGAAGGAAAAAGCATGGAGAAAGGAGAGAAGGAAGAAAGGAATGAGAAATAAAAAAAAAGAGATAGAGAGAGGGAAAGAGGGAGTGGAGAGGAGTAAAGACAGAAATAAAATGAAAGAGGGGGCAGGTAAAGGGGAATGGTAAAAAGGACAGAAAGAAGGAAGAAGAGGAAACAAGGAAGATGGCACAAAATAACGTAGAGAGAGAAGAGGGGGAAAATGAATAAGAGAAGGAAACAAAATTACACAAAATAACAGAGATAAGAGGGGAAGAGGAAAAAAGATAATACAAGATAATGGAGAGGGAAGAGAAGAAGAAAGAAGAGAAGGAAACAAGATGACAGAAAATAATGGAGAAGGAGGAAGGGAAAGAAGAAAAAAACAAGGATGGTATAAAATAACGGAAAAGAAAGAGGGGAAGAAAGAAAAGAAAATATGGAAGACTACAAAATAATGAAGAGGAAAAAAAGAAAAAGGATAACGTGCTTGTAGGTACATAAAAATGGGAGAAAATATACATAAAAGCTTAAAAAGACATTAAAAGAAGAGAGGAAAGGGGAGTGGAAGAGTGAAACGGTAGAGCAAAGGGTGGAAAAGTACTTTAATCATCCGACTGACTTCTGAATAATAAAGATCTGCAAATATGAGAGAGAGAGAGAGAGAGAGAGAGAGAGAGAGAGAGAGAGAGAGAGAGAGAGAGAGAGAGAGAGAGAGAGAGAGAGAGAGAGAGAGAGAGAGAGAGATTAGAGTCAGACAAGAGCATTCATTTAATTTCCATGATTCGTCAAACTGAGAGGAAAAAAAGTGTGTGTGTGTGTGTGTGTGTGTGTGTTGTTCATCCTCCCAGCGTACATATTAGACGTTTAAAATTGTGTTTTGCTTCCGATCATGCTAAGGTTTGTCATGAATCAGGCGACGTGTGCCCAGCCAAGGGTGTTGTGTGTCCTGCCAGCGCGCCTTCACTCACTGCGCCGCCATGCTATATATGCTTCCTATTACTGACCTTTTTACCCTCTTCCTCCCTCCTCCGGCGAGTCACTGACCCTTTCACTGCTACGGATGTTCTTTGCTGACTTTCAGAGCGCTGTTAAGACTTTCCTTCGACAGGGCAAGAAAATAATAAGCTATTTTTCTCATTCACTTCTACTGGTACCGGAAAGCTGAATTACAAGGAAAGTGCAGTAATACAAGAAAAACATCGATAAAGTTGACGATTATCGGAAAAATTCTCCAGCACTGAAAAAGCAAAACAATTCAAGGACAAGAAATAAGAGGGAAGGAAGTTTTGTGGATTGAATGCTTCCAAAAGAAAAAAGAAATCATAATCTTGAAATTGAAGTAAATTATAATCTTTAAATTGAGGTACAGAAAAAGTCCTGCTTCATGGGAAACGAGTATCCACTGACATACGTATAAGGTAAGTACGCAGATAAGGCAAAATTTAGATTGAGATGAGTCTGGAAAAATATATATATATTTCCGAAACGTTCTCGACAAAATATTCATCCGTAAAAAATTCTTTGAGAAGCACTCCTTGCAGAAACAAAATTAAAATACATTAGCATACAGGTGAAAAGACCAACCAACAGAAAACAGCAAAAATAATAACACAAATAACTACCATTACTACTACTACTACTGCTACTACTACTATTTTTCCTTCTGTTTCCTCTTCTCCTTCTTCTCTTTTCCTTTCATTTTCTTTACTGTTGTTGTTGTTGTTGTTGTTGTTGTTGTTGTTGTTGTTGTTGTTCTACTACTACTACTACTACTACTACTACTACTACTACTACTACTACTACTACTACTACTACTTCTACAACTACTACAACACCACTACTATTACTATAAGAATACTACTTCATAATGGTCCGACTACTGCTCCTACAGCTATTCAAAGTACAATATGCTTCCAATGATGCAGCTCCTCGTTCAGACTTCTCCTTCACAACCACAAAGAACAAATCTCAGTCAGTAAGCTACAACCACACCTTTAAATTTTCCTGTAATTAAACCTCTCTCTGCAAGGTACAGTTAACCCCCCTCTCTCTCTCTCTCTCTCTCTCTCTCTCTCTCTCTCTCTCTCTCTCTCTCTCTCTCTCTCTCTCTCTAACCCCCCACCTTCTCCCTGCCCACAATACAAATCTCGCTGGTCTGGCTTGCCCACTGGTCCAGAAATTAAATTAGCACGGGTCTGGGAGCTAAACCCGAATTATTAACCCAATTTTGATGGAATTAGAGCAACGTAATTAAACTTGAGTGGTTCCAGGTCACCTCCAAGGGTCTCCTCCTCCTCCTCCTCCTCCTTCTCCTTCTCCTCTCTTTCTTCGTCTTCTGAAGGAAAAAAAAAAGAGGAAGAGGTGCAGGAGCCTTTTCTTAATTCCACTCTGCTTGAGAAATGGTCAAGGAGGGAGGGAGGGAGGAAGGGAGGGAGGAAGGGAGGGACATCTAAGGGGAAATACATGAGACACGAGAGAGGAAGAAATGCAGGTAATAAAAAATAAGGGGAAGAGAGAGTGAGAGAGGAGAATGTGTGTGTGTGTGTGTGTGTGTGTGTGTGTGTGTGTGTGTGTGTGTGTGTGTGTGTGTGTGTGTGTGTGTGTGTGTGTGTGTGTGTGTTTCTTAGTAAATTCGCTTGATAAAGTTGGAAATACTAGTACGACGCTTAAAATATTAATAAGTAGTACGAGTAATTAACAAACAAACAAACAAACAAACAAACAAACACACACACACACACACACACACACACACACACACACACACACACACACACACACACACACACACACACACACACGCAACACTAATAACGAGAAAAGTTTCACATAGCACAAAACTTCCTCCGTTTCAAGGGTCTTTTGTGTGTGTGTGTGTGTGTGTGTGTGTGTGTGTGTGTGTGTGTGTGTGTGTGTGTGTGTGTGTGTGTGTGTGTGTGTGTGTGTGTGTGTGTGTGTGTGTGTGTGTGTGTGTGTGTGTGTGTGTGTGTGGTGGAGTTCCAGCGCTGTTGGAAACTTGGAAACTTAAACCACCACCACCATCACTACCACCACCACCACCACCACCGCACCTAGACACTAATCACAGGTAGGACACTGACACAATTACACACTGGACGAGCCTCCTTCCGCTACTCCTGCTGCTACTCCTACAGGAAATGCTCCATGTATAGTGTTCCCTGCCTGCGTTTCACTTAACTATTTATACTCCCTTGAATTGTGGGTATTCTTGTTAGTAGTGTGTGTGTGTGTGTGTGTGTGTGTGTGTGTGTGTGTGTGTGTGTGTGTGTGTGTGTGTGTGTGTGTGTGTGTGTGTGTGTGTGTGTAAGGAAGAATATATATGATTTTCAGAGAGAAGTTATATAAGTTGCAGGATATACTTAATTAAATTGTAAGATAAGGAATACCAATTAAATTCTCTCTCTCTCTCTCTCTCTCTCTCTCTCTCTCTCTCTCTCTCTCTCTCTCTCTCTCTCTCTCTCTCTCTTTCTTGTTCCTCCAGCTACCTTTCATCGTATCCCTACCTCTTCTCTTCTGCTATATCCTCCTCCTCCTCCTCCTCCTCCTCCTCCTCCTCCTCCTCCTCCTCTTCTTCTCTTCCTCATCTGCTTGTGTTTCTTGGGCAATGAAGGAACAACAAACTTGCTATGCTCTCCCTGGAAAACTCTCTCTCTCTCTCTCTCTCTCTCTCTCTCTCTCTCTCTCTCTCTCTCTCTCTCTCTCTCTCTCTCTCTCACACACACACACACACACACACGACGGCAGCGAGTCTACCATGGCAAGAGAGAGAGAGAGAGAGAGAGAGAGAGAGAGAGAGAGAGAGAGAGAGAGAGAGAGAGAGAGAGAGAGAGAGAGAGAGAGAGAGAGAGAGAGAGAGAGAGAGAGAGAGAGAGAGAGAGAGAGAGAGAGAGAGAGAGAGAGAGCAATTGGGATAAAAAAGCAAAGAAAAAAATACTAATAGTTCGCTTGCAGAAGGAGCAGAGCAAAGACTTGAGGCGTGAAGAGCAAACACAGTGAGAGAGAGAGAGAGAAAGAAAGGAGGAAGGGAGGTGGGGAGAGGAGGAGGAGGAGGAGGAGGAGGAGGAGGAGGAGGAGGAGGAGGAGGAGGAGGAGGAGGAGGAGGAGGAGGAGGAGGAGGAGGAGGAGGAGGAGCGAGGGAAGAAAGAGCAAGGTCTGGCTGATAGAATGAACTCCTGGTAATGTAGGGAAAGAGAACCGAGAGGAGAGAGAGAGAGAGAGAGAGAGAGAGAGAGAGAGAGAGAGAGAGAGAGAGAGAGAGAGAGAGAGAGAGAGAGAGAGAGAGAGAGAGAGAGAGAGAGAGAGAGAATTACACAACTGTCATCTATATTGCATCACAAAGAAAACTGATTATGGATCATACACTCTCTCTCTCTCTCTCTCTCTCTCTCTCTCTCTCTCTCTCTCTCTCTCTCTCTCTCTCTCTCTAAGATTCACAGGATGTATATTTCTTTTTCATCCTCCATTCCTTCTCATCTTTATTTCGCTATAGTTAACTTTCTCTCTCTCTCTCTCTCTCTCTCTCTCTCTCTCTCTCTCTCTCTCTCTCTCTCTCTCTCTCTCTCTCTCTCTCTCTCTCTCTCTCTCTCCTCCCCTAATGAAACACAGACCAAGAAAAACAAAAGCATGGAAAATTATACACACAAAAAAGAAAAAAAAATACCAGTCTTTCATTCCCAGAAGAGAAACTTTCCTCCCTTGCCACACCTAAGTAAAGCAAGAAAATAACGTAAACTAAGTACATAAGTAAAAATGAGAGCTGTGTTGGGAGGAGCAGAGTATATATATATATATTTTTCTTTTATTCTTGTTTTGCTCAAATAAAGGCGCACAGAGAGAGAGAGAGAGAGAGAGAGAGAGAGAGAGAGAGAGAGAGAGAGAGAGAGAGAGAGAGAGAGAGAGAGAGAGAGAGAGAGAGAGAGAGAAAGGTATATACATGAAAACATCCTGTCTGGTTCTAATTGGACTTCGCTACTCGGCTGCCTCGCGCACAAACACAAACAGGAAGAGAAAGACAGCGAGGAGAAAAACTAGAAATTCATTCTCCAACATACCGTAGCCACGAACACACACACACACACACACACACACACACACACACACACACACACACACACGAGGGCTTCTTGCAAATACTATTATCGCACATTACGGCCATTAGATGAACGGTAATTGGCAGAAACTTTGATCATTAATTTGACTTGGAGTGTTATGCTCATTATACAAGTCTGTTCACTAATATAATTTTCAGCATTCATTACGAGTTAACTGCAGAACAAAAGGTTTCCATAATATAAAGCTTTATGCCAATATTATGTGCTGGATTCTGCTTGTAAGTTACGAATCTCACCTTTACTGTTTTCTGTCTATCCTCAACTATGTTCATTACTCGTACTCTGCTAAGCTTACATACACTATAGTAATAATAATAATAATCTTCAGCATTCGTTACAAGTTAACATCAAAATAAAAGTCTCACGTGAGCTGTCCCATAACATAAAGCATTTGCCCATATGTGCTGAATTCCACTGAAAAAATCCGTAAATTCCACCTTTCTCCCTCTTCTCTCTATCCTTCCCTCTATATTATAACTACCTTCTCTTCACTTTTCAGTTCTTTTCACTCCATTTTTTTGTCTCCACGTCTCTCTACACATCCGACTCCTCCTTATCCATACACCTGCAATGTATATCTGATGGTTCAATTTTTACTTCAATATTCACGTTAGTCTCCTGAGTCTTTCTAGTCACGCGTAAAAACATGGACTGGCAGTGCCCTCCATTTCCTTAGCGGTGTTAGCGTTACCTCCACTTGTTTTCTTTCAGTTATAGAGCCTTCCTCCCCCAGGGACACAAGACCCACAGGAAAAATGTTGTTACTATTGCTGCTACTTCCTCGGAAATTGGTTCACCTTGCGGGGGAAAAGAAAGTACAGGTGACTTAACCCAATCTACCCCAGACCTTCCATCCTAAAAGAAAATGGGTAGAAAATGAAGGTACAAGTTATAAATACAATAATATCCACGTAGTAAGTTCTCTCTCTCTCTCTCTCTCTCTCTCTCTCTCTCTCTCTCTCTCTCTCTCTCTCTCTCTCTCTCTCTCTCTCTCTCTCTCTCTCTCTCTCTCTCTCTCTCTCTCTCTCTCTCTCTCTCTCTCAGGTCTCTGTAAAAGCACAATAAAGAGCAGACAAAACCAGCAAGCCGCAAAGGAAGACCCGCCTTCATCATTCCACCAGGTCGGGGTTTCTCACAGCGTCAGCCCCTACCGTTCCTGCTGAGTGCCTTGAAATACACTGGAAAGTTACAAAGGACTTCGGAAATAGCCAATTTAACTGGAACTGCGCGATATCCTTCAGCGAAATATAAACAAAAAAAAATCTGCTACAATTTTGGAAACCATGCCACCAAGTACTTGAAAAGGAACACACAAACTATGGGAACGATTAAAGAAAATCTAATTTCCTCATGTAAAAGATCTGACAGTTTTCTTCAGCAGCTAAAAGGAAAGACACACTAACAAATGAAGAGGCATGAGAGAATATTATTACTATCATTCCTGTGTCAAGTTGAGGTGTTCAAATACTTCAAAAGAGGTCAATCAAGGCATCTCCGCAACTAATTAACCCAACCCTCTTGGAATCTTCTATAATTAACTTTCTGAGGATGGCATATCGGGCAGTCCTTTTTTTTTATCATTTATTTTTGCGTGTGTGCGTGTGCGTGCCCTTGGCCTAACTCCTTGACACGTATGGAAAAAAAAAAAAAATAATACAGTACATCCCATGCACTCTCTCCACGTATCCATGACAGAACAAAAGCCGGACAAATCAAAACCAAGAAATAAAACAAAAACCATCATTATTATCCTATGATTCCTGCATATCCTTTGTAACCTCATGAAAAGACACGAGAAACACAGCAAGTCTGTAGGGGAGATAACGAAAGACTCACCCCTACGCAGACCCGAGTATTGAGACACCCCTGCCACGACAAGAACCAATCACCAACACACGGAACAAGAGGTGCACAATACTTACGTTTGGACATGAGGATGGCGGACACCATAGCTCTGGGAGGCCACGAGACGAAGAGCAGCGCCACCAGGAGGACGCGATGTCGTGCCGCCCATGGGCTGTTAGGGGCCAGTGCCGCCTCGCCCGGCCAGCCGATCATAGCGCTTTCCGCCCAGACACGCGTGGGCACCGGCGAGTAGGAAGCTTGGGTGTTCTCCTCTTGTCCTTCCCTCGCACCGATTGCCTCCACTTGGGGATGGAGTCACGTGATTACCCTTTTTTCTTGCTTCTCCTTCTCCTCCTTGTCTCATACTCGCTGCCAGGCATTGTCACCGCTCATTTTCTTTATCTCTGCACTTATTTCTCTTAATCTCTCTCTCTCTCTCTCTTTCTAGGGTTATGTTAAAGGTTAGGTGATTGTCACGAGTTTTCTCAGTGACTGGTACATAACACACCACTGCACATGATCCCCGGCAGGAGGGTTTTCAAGGAACTTCACTACTTCAGCGTCAAGGAGGAAGAGGAGGAGGAGGAAGATAAAAGTAGATGAAGAATTTGACCAGTACACCTTGTCACGTCAAGAGGGAAGATGAGAAGAAGGGGGAGGAAGAGGGCAAAAGAGAGAAAGAGAAAGAGGAGAAAGAGGATGAGGAGGTATGTAGGGACGTTCAGGGGCGGAGTGAGGTCCTCCCCACTCCTGTTGTAGCACCGCCAGAGTCACTGACCACCGACACCCGACCTGCAACACAAGAGGGAAGAGTGAGTGGATGGCGCAACACTTGTACTACTCGATGGTTCACACACTCACCATTTAAGTCACAACGCCACACTTTCCAATTACGACATACAAGCAATACTCGCCTAATTTATGACCTATAATGCAACACTTCACATTACACATCACACTCTCAGAAACACTCTCTACCTATAAGTTAGATAACCTAAATCACACAACAACACCCTCAGAAACACTCACTGCCTATAACTTTTATGACTTACAACACGCAACACTCCTCAACACAGGTTAAAAGACACCGCAACACTTCAACATTTCCCACACAACGCAACACTCACATAGCACAATACTTTCAGAAACACTCACACTCACTTATATTACTGACAACACGCAACCCAACCCAACTCGACACAAAATAAAAGACACCGCAATACTTATTATCAAAGCCTTCCCGCACAACGCAACACTTCCAGCACAAAACACGAATCACAACACAATTTCCTAATAAACGACAGGTAAAAATCATTCGAAACGCAGTAATGAAACGCAACACTACTCCGCAACACGAAATAATGGATGGAAGTCTCGCCACTATTGCTGCAAGGTTTGGAGAGAGAGAGAGAGAGAGAGAGAGAGAGAGAGAGAGAGAGAGAGAGAGAGAGAGAGAGAGAGAGAGAGAGAGAGAGAGAGAGAGAGAGAGAAACACAATATTTATCAATGGACGCTTTTGCAACACTGCTACCACCAACACCACCGTAACCACCACCACCACCACCACCACCACGACTACTACTACAACTAACCTCCACGATTACTATCACCTGTGTACTACCACCACCACCACCACCACCACCACCACCACCACCACTGCAACACATAAGTAACCCAAAAAAGTGAACATGTATACTTGAGTTTCGTTTGTTTTTCCGTCCTCTTATATTCAGTTCACACGGAGGAGAGAGAATGAGAAAATTGGATTCCTTGACTTTTCTTTTCTTTTTTCCTTGTAGTACATAAACACTCTCTCTCTCTCTCTCTCTCTCTCTCTCTCTCTCTCTCTCTCTCTCTCTCTCTCTCTCTCTCTCTCTCTCTCTCTCTCAACATTTTCGCAAGTGTTCCTAATAATGACTTGCAAGAAAAGAAAAAAATAATAATGAAATAAATCGCAAAAAATACAGTGAGGGCTCCAAAAATAGTTTACCAGAGTGCACGAACATCATATAAAGGGCTTCATATTCTCTCTCTCTCTCTCTCTCTCTCTCTCTCTCTCTCTCTCTCTCTCTCTCTCTCTCTCTCTCTCTCTCTCTCTCTCTCTCTCTCTTTACCGTAATATGTGTAAGAGGCAACTTAGGCCAGAACACCCATGCAGGAGATGGAAGAAGAGAAGGAGGAGGAGGAGGAGGAGGAGGAGGAGGAGGAGGAGGAGGAGGAGGAGGAGGAGGAGGAGGAGGAGGAGGAGGAGGAGGAGGAGTTGAGAAGGGCGAGTCAAAGTCAAGATACAATATAATAAAAGGAGAGAAAGAAGAAGAAGAAGAAGAAGAAGAAGAAGAAGAAGAAGAAGAAGAAGAAGAAGAAGAAGAAGAAGAAGAAGAAGAAGAAGAAGAAGAAGAAGAAGAAGAAGAAGAAGAAGAAGAAGAAGAAGAAGAAGAAGAAGAAGAAGAAGAAGAAGAAGAAGAAGAAGAAGAAGAAGAAAAAGAAGAAGAGTAGCAGTAGTGGTTAAACATAAAAGTACTTCGTCAATTCCTCCTCCTCCTCCTCCTCCTCCTCCTCCTCCTCCTCCTCCTCCTCCTCCTCCTCCTCCTCCTCCTCCTCCTCCTCCTCCTCTTCCATGCCTCAGTCCACCTCTCGATACGCTTCTGTTGATATAAATGAAGCCTTGTACACACACACACACACACACACACACAAGCGTTCCTCTCCCTCTCTCAATCCGTGTGTGTGTGTGTGTGTGTGTGTGTGTGTGTGTGTGCAGAAATAACAAAACGTAGTACATACATAAAATGAATAAAAATAAAAATGAAAGTAAAAAAAATAAAACAAGGAAGTAAATAAACAGAAAAGAGGAGGAAGTGCGTATGAATGAATGAATGTCTGCAAGATTGAATGCTCTCTCTCTCTCTCTCTCTCTCTCTCTCTCTCTCTCTCTCTCTCTCTCTCTCTCTCTCTCTCTCTCTCTCTCTCTCTCTCTCTCTCTCTCTCTCTCTCTCTCTCTCTCTCTCTCTCTCTCTCTCTCTCTCTCTCTCTCTCTCTCTCTCCCCAAACAAAGGCGGGGGGAAAAAGCATGGCGCATTCAGTCCAGGACGCGACCTAATGCTGCCTCAATAACAGTTACTGGAACCTGGAAGCTGGAAGAGGAGGCAGGCAAAGCAGGGAGGGAAGGAAAGCAAGGAAAGCAGACTGGGAGGAAAGGGAAGGAGGGAGAGAAAAAAATGAGGAAAGATGGGATGAAAGGGAGCTAGGACATTGGGAAAGGAAGCAGGGAGAGAGGGAGAAAGAGAGAAAAAACAAAGAGAATTAAGGTCGGGAGGTATGGGAACGTTGGCATGTAGGTTAGGTTAGGTTGCCAAATAAGTAAGCAAACAAGCAAGCAAGGAGGCAAGCAAGCAAGAAAGCAAGTAAACATCTGGGTGGGTAAGAAGGTAGGCAGGGAGGTACGTGGGAAGATGGGGAAGGGAGGGAGGAAGATAGGATTGGATGAAAGGGAAGGGAAAGAGGAACGATGGGAACATATGAAGCAAAAGAAGGAAGAAAAGGAGAGGAGAATGGGATGAAAGGAAAGAAGGGAGGGAGGGAGGAAAGAAGTATGGAACGAAAGAAGGAAGGATGTATAGACTGAAGGAAGGAAATAAGTACGGAAGTATGGATAGACTGAAGGAAGCAAGGATGAAAGATTAAAGGAAATTAATAAGAGAAAATTACATAAAATGGAAAAAAGGTACTGTAGAGTGAAATGTAATATAATGTCTCTTCCAATGAGATGCCCAAAAATAAAAAGGGAGGAGGAGGAGGAGGAGGAGGAGGAGGAGGAGGAGGAGGAGGAGGAGGAGGAGGAGGAGGAGGAGGAGGAGGAATGCAGGGATGATGCTGGTAAAAAGAAAAAAAGATATAAATAAACAGAAGGAAAGAAGTAAAGAGAAAAATATAAATAAATAACGTGAGATTGTGTAATTAAGTTGGAATGAAGAACAAGTCTCTCTCTCTCTCTCTCTCTCTCTCTCTCTCTCTCTCTCTCTCTCTCTCTCTCTCTCTCTCTCTCTCTCTCTCTCTCTCTCTCTCTCCATTTACGTGCTTCTGTTTTTTCTTGTCTCTTCAAGCTTTTTTTCCACTTCCTTCCTTCGTTCCAACGTTTCCTCCAGTCTTCGTTTTTCCCTCCTCCCCCAGTAGTCTTTTGCTGACGAACAAATCTCTCTCTCTCTCTCTCTCTCTCTCTCTCTCTCTCTCTCTCTCTCTCTCTCTCTCTCTCTCTCTCTCTCTCTCTCTCTCTCTCTCTCTACTTCCCTTTTTTTGTTTCATGTCTCTCTTCTCTTTTGCTTTGTTTTCCTTCTGTTTTTTTATTTTTCTTCTATATTTTTCCTTCATTACATATTTTTTTTTACTTTCTATTAACTCCTTTCACCTTTTTCCTCTCCCATACTTTTCCTCGTTTGTCTTATTTCTTATCCCTTTTGTTCTCTCCCTCCCTCCTGTCCTATCCTGTCCCGTCCTGTTGTCCCATAAATAGTTTCCTTATTTATATCTGACAGGTGAGCAAATACCCTTGATATGAATGTTGTACTAGAGACACAGCAACACGTATTTCGACATCCTGGTATCTATCTGTTCTTCCTTTACAATCCTAGGTAATCTTATTTAATCCTCCTTTCCCTTCCTCTCTTTCCTCCATTTCATTTTCATCATGCCTGCCTTTCTTCCCTCTCGTTTATTTGTATTGTTTTTTTTTTCCTCTTGGTTCTTATTTCTTTTTTTCTCTCTCTCTTTCTTCACCTTTTTTTGTTATGTTTACCTCATTTCTTCTCTCTTCTTCTTCCTTCACCTGTTCTTTCTTTATTTGCCTTTCTTCCCATTCTATCTCTTTGTTATGTCTATCCCATGTCCTCTATTTCTCTCCCTCCATTCATCCTCTCTATATGAGCTATACTTTCCATTCCCTTTCTTTCCTCTTGTTTCTCTTGTTCTCTCTCTTCCTCTTCTTCCATTTTTCACTGTAATTTGTCTTTCTTTCCATTCCCTTTATCATTACGTCTCTCTCAATTCCTCTCCTCTTGCTCCACTTGTCCTTTCTTTATGTCTCTCTCCCCATTCTCTTTTTGATTATGTTTATCCTATTTCCTCTCGTTCCCCTCTTTCTTTATCAGTCTCTCCTTTAATTCATCTTTCCTTCCATAACGACTATCTCATTCCCTCTCCTCCTCTTGCTCTTAATCCGCCTCCTCTCTTCTTCCTCCACAGGTCTCCCTTTCTCTTCCTCCACTTCCTCTTCCTCCACCTCCCCTCCCCTCCCTGCCAGGTGAGTGATGAGCGTCCTTAATATCCACCTACGGTCCATCTCGGCGGCGTCTCCGTCTGCAGATATTATCCAGCAATATTGGCGCGGCGGGTTCGGAGGGAGCGAGGGAGGGAGGGGGGATGCGAGGCCCTGCATTGTGAAGGCTAGGACACCTTCAGCACACCTCAGTCCGCCTCGCCTCGCCTCGCTTCACCGGGTCTTGTCTTGTCTTGCTTTGCCTTGTCTTGCCCAGCCTCCCTTGCCTTGGTTTGCCGCACGCTCTGCTTAAACCTGACTCAATGACTGTGTTTGTATGTGTGTGTGTGTGTGTGTGTGTGTGTGTGTGTGTGTGTGTGTGTGTGTGTGTGTGTGTGTGTGTGTGTGTGTGTGTGTGTGTGTGTTGGGGGGGGAAAGATAAGGGGGCTTTCCTCTTCTTTCTCTTTCTGTTAATGTTACTCATCCTCTGCCTCGCCGTCATCGTCTTCCTCCGTTTCTTCTTCCTTCTCTTGTTTTTTTCTTCTTTTTCCCTTGCTATTGTTCTTGTTTTTCTTCGTCTTTTTCATCTTTTTTCTCCTCTTCCTCCTTCTTCTTCATTTCGTCCTTTTTTTCTTTTCCTTTTTCGTAATCATCCTTATCTTTCCTTCTTTTCTTTCCTCTTTTCCTTTTCTTTCTTCTTTTCTTCAATCCCTATTATTTATTTTCTATTATATATTATTCTTATTATCTAACTTTCATTACACCTATCAAATTCTTAGCTCATCTCCACCTTTACTTTTCGTTCCTTCCTTCCCTCTCCCCTTCCCTCATTCCTTTCACTATCATGCCTTCACCCGTCCTCCCCCCTTTCCCACCTCCTCCTCACTTTCTTGTTTTAACCCTTTTCTTTTCATCTTTTTTTCATATTCTTCCTCTCTTGTCTTTCAACCACCCCTTATTATCTTTTTTTTATGTTTCTTCTCTTCCTACTTTGTTTTTGCACCTGGCTCGGTAATTTAATTAGTTAGGCAAGAGAAGAGAGAAGTACTTGTACCTCGTGTGTTGTGCAGAAAAAATAAATAAATAAAAATCCATCCTTTGTCTCTTGTAAATGTTCATATATGTTCCTTACTTCTTAAGATACTGTGTTCAAAAGTTTGCCTCGCCCGCAGTGTACCGGAGAGAGAAAGAGAAGGGGGTGGGGAGCAGACAAGGGGAGGAGAAGGTGGGGAGGGAATGTTCTTGCTTCCTTTAACCCGCTGTCTAGCACTAATAACACTAAAAAGCGCGTGTGTGGGACGCAGCGGTGTACACAAGGCTTGTAATCTTGTTATAAGCAAACACCTTTCCTATTACGTGTCCCTCCTATATTCATATGCCCCAGTGTTCCTCCTCTTCCTCATATTACTGCTCTCCTCCAGTTTATCCTTCCTCTCTTCCTGCTCCTCCTCCTCCTTCTCTTTCTCCGGTCTCTCTCTCTCTCTCTTCCTCCTCCTCCTCGTTCCTCTCTTCCTCCGGTCTTCCTCCTCCTCCCGCGGCCTTAATTGCTGCCACACTACCCTTGACTCACAGCCACGGAGCCTCCAAGGAATGTTGCAGTACTAATCGGAGCCCCTTCACTTAGTACCAGTTGTCTCTCCTCCTCCTATTCCCGTTTTCCTTTAGCCAATACAACTCTTATCCTTCCTTCCTTTCAGCCATTACTACATCCTCGAATATTTTCTTCCCTTGAGCTAATGCGACTCCTAACCTTTTTTCCTTTCACCCAATGAGACTTGTGTATATTACTCCTTCAGCTACTATGTAATATAACAGGTTTAGTTCTTCCTTCTTTCCTGCAATTAATACAATTTCTATTCTTCCTTCCCTTTATCTAATATTAATCCTCTTATCTTTCCTTCCCCTTCATGTAATGCAAGTCTTCCAATTCCTCCTTCAGTCAGTACCTCTAATGGCTCTTCTTCCTTCTAACTAATACATCTATTTCTCCCTTCCGCCATTCAATACGACTCCTATTTCTTTTTTTTTTTTCCCTTCATTTAGCACCACTTCTGTTCCTCTTTTCCTTCACTACAACTTTTCTTAATCTTCCTATTCCTCTTTCAGGTCAATATTTCTTCTAATGTTCCTTCGCTTCAGTTAACACAACTCTTATTCCTTTTCCTCTTCACTAAAATAACTTCTCTCTTTACGTTCCTTCACCTGCCCTTTCTTTATTTATCTTTCTTCCCATTCCCTTTATTCTTAGCTCTGTCCCGTCCCTCTTACTTCACACGTCCTTTCCTTAATTTAGTTTTCCTTCCTGCCTCTCCTATTCCTCCCTCAGTCAATACCACTCCCATGCATCCTACACACAATACTCGTCCCTCCCTACATTGCACTGCAGGGGGTAAAGCGAGGAGCGATAGGGATGTCACAGCGGTCTGACTGAAGCTTCCCTCGGCCATTACAACGATACAGATGCACGGTGGTAGTCGAGGAAGGTGAGCTCAGGTGGAGACGCGGCACGTGAGCGGTGTGAGTGTAGGTGAGGGAAGGCAGTCAGGCATATTCGGTTCATAGAGATGAGTGTGTGAGTGTGTGCGCGCCATCTCTCTCTCTCTCTCTCTCTCTCTCTCTCTCTCTCTCTCTCTCTCTCTCTCTCTCTCTCTCTCTCTTACCGGTTTTGTTTTATCAGCCGCTCAATCAATAATGAGATTAACAATTACATAAAAAAATGTCTATATCGTCTGGAATCACACCTCAGTTCAGTACATTAATCATGTTCGTGTCAGATTTAAAATACAGATAAGAGGAAATTGCTCTTTTAAAACGGATATGAAAGTGATAGGAGTACTCTCAATAATCAGGTTGCTACTGTTAATCTGCCTGCTGGCTTCTTACAGCTTCACTCATGTTCCTATATTGTTTTCGGTTTTACGTGCGGTTTAGATTAATACCTATAAATATCATTAATACAAGCTACGTGCACTCAGCCTTCACTCACTTGGCCACACAGTCTATACAACACAGTCTGATGCAACACAGATTCAACTTTACTTTTTATTTGATTTTTACATCCGGTTCCGTAAGTGTGTCAGGGGTAGGAGGGTGCCTCTTAACGAAGGACTTTGGAATTGGCATTTGGGAACCGTTACTCCCAGTGGATGGATGCCTTTCCTACCCTCAGACCGTGGCCAGGATTCGAACCCCTGAGCCTGAAGACCCCTCAGCCCCCAAAGCGCGCGTGGTCCCAATGCACCACAGCGGCCCCAACTCATGTTCCTAAATATAGGTGATTATAAGTGAAAATAGGCTTGGTACCTTTAATCTATCTACTTACCCACATACATAGAGACACAGAGATAAGCGTATCTATAGACCTACTGTACACACATCAATATAAACCATACATAAAACAAGCGTGCAAAACAATCAAGGACGATTATGTGACTTGGGTAAACCTAAGTAACATTCACACCTACAACTTAATTAAGGGAAGTGTAGAGCCGTGGACAAGTTAACTGCCTTACACTCACTTCCTCTGTGTTAAGCCTGTCCCTCAATCTGAAGTCACCTGATTTATTAAGAATCCATCCATCGTTACGTTTTAAAAGAATATCAGAGGAACTTATGACTAAAGGAACACACGAAGCATAGCGGGAGTGCAGGAGGTTGCTCGGCTTATGACCTCGACTGCACGAGTGTGTGCTGGTAAAATTCAGCTCAAAAATCCAGTGAAATGATAAAGTGCTAACACCGCTTCCACCCACCCACGCCTGAAAACATTAACGAAGCATACATTAATAGCTCTCTCTCTCTCTCTCTCTCTCTCTCTCTCTCTCTCTCTCTCTCTCTCTCTCTCTCTCTTGCTTTTTTTCCGAAATATGGACTAAAAGCTGGAAAAATATAATTTTGTACCATTACGAAAGAATATGAAATTTCTACCAAAAGACGTATTTCAGTTTATTTTTTATTTATTTTTTTCATTGGCCCTTTTTATTTGCCTCTCCCTTCCTTTTTTTCCTGAGAAGTATAAATACAGACTAAATGTTGGAAAAATAACTTTACCATTACATCAGACCGAGTGTTATTTCTATAAAGTAACATAAATGAGTTCTTATCTTATTTTTCCCGCACTGACGTTAAATATTTCTTTCTCCTGCAGAATTTTCCCTCCAAATATATGTATATATATATATATAGAGAGAGAGAGAGAGAGAGAGAGAGAGAGAGAGAGAGAGAGAGAGAGAGAGAGAGAGAGAGAGAGAGAGAGAGAGAGAGAGAGAGAGAGAGAGAGAGAGAGAGAGAGAGAGAGAGAGAGAGAGAGACTAGGGGAAAAAATAAGTTGATCTGTTGCATAAGGACGTATATTATTTCTATGAGACAACAAAAAAATAACTCTCCTCAGTTTTCTGTGATCACTTGCTTTTTATATTTTCTCCCTGGTTTTTTCACCTCCAGATATAGAGAGACAGGTTAGAAAAATACGGTTTCGATTACATAAGAGTGTGCTGTGTCTATAAAACAACACTCGAAAGTTCTTTCTTGTACAGATTTTTTTTTCTAGTTCTTCTATATACGAAAAAAAATAGTGAAAAGAAAATAGTCATTCAAACTTTTCCTTCTCACGCTTGATATAAAAAAAATGCGAAATAGAAAAAAATAAAAGTGAAAATTGGGAAAAAAATAGAAATAGTGTAAATAGAAAATTGTCATTCAAACGTTTCCTTTTCATGCTACATAATAAAAAATCGTAAAATCTCGTTTTATTTACTCATAAGACAAAAAAAAAAGTAAGAACACGAGCAAAAACATCTTACGGTCACACGTTTTCATCACAAGTAAAAAAATAAACAAGTCAAAATTCTAGATTTAATAAATCATAATAAAGGTGAAAATAAAAAAAAAATCAGTAGCATTCAAAACCCTAACTCACTCTCTCTCTCTCTCTCTCTCTCTCTCTCTCTCTCTCTCTCTCTCTCTCTCTCTCTCTCTCTCTCTCTCTCTCTCTCTTTCTCCATCTGGTCCGTACTTTACCTCCCGTTCCCTCCATTCCTCCCTCCCTCCATTAGATTATTCCTCCTCATTTTCCTTCCTCCCTCCTTCCATAATTCTTCCCCTCCTCTCCATTCCTTCTTCTTTATCTTCCCCGTAACACTAATTCTTTCTGCATTTTCCTTCCTTCCTTTCTTTCTCCCTCCCTTCTTTTCTTGTGGAAGTTTATTATCATCACCTTCTGCTCCTGCTCCTCCTCTTCCTGCTCTTCCTCCTCCTTCTCTTCTTCCTCCTCCTCTTCTTGCTCCTCCTCTTCCTCCTCCGTTCAAGAATTGCATAATACTTTCTTTTGTCACTTGTTTTAAACTTCTTCCTTTTCTCTCTCTGTTTCTCTCTCTCTCTCTCTCTCTCTCTCTCTCTCTCTCTCTCTCTCTCTCTCTCTCTCTCTCTCTCTCTCTCTCTCTCTCTCTCTCTCTCTCCTCACAGTAGCGCCAGGTCCATTTTTTTATTCATTTGTTATTTTTCCCTCTTTTCTTCACGTTTTCTCTTCCTTCCTTCCTTCCTTCTATTTTGTTTATCACCATTTGCTTCTATGCATTCTTTCTTTCACCTTTTATTCCTCAATTCCTGTTCTTTTATTTCCTCATTCATTCCTTTTTAGTCCCTTTTCTATGTCGTCTTTACCTCCTTTCTATCCTTCTTTTTTTCTTTATTCGTCGTATTTTTTTCCGGTTTTTTTTTCTTTTTGTTTCTCTATTCTTTCCAAGCCTATCTTTCACCTGCCCTTCCTTCTTTTATTCATGCTTTCTATTTCCTTCCTACCTTACGCCTTTTTGCTTTTATCCACCCTTCCTTTCTTCCCCCTTTTATTCTGCCCCTCCTGTTCCTCCTCGTCCAGCCTTCCTTGCTTCCTTTTGTCCCTCCCTCAATCTTCCTATCTTCCTTTTTATTACCCTCCTCCTGCCATCCTATCTTCCTTTTATTCTCCTTCGACCTTCCCTCCTTTCTTCTTTCCTTCCTTTTATTCCCCTCGCAATCTTCCTTTCCCCTTCCTTTATTCTCTTCTGTTCGTTCCTCCTTGTATTCTATTCTTCCATTGCATTTTGGTGTTCGCAATATTAAATCAGTGAAGTAATGAAAGAAATAGGAGAAAAAAAGGCATTTATTTATTACTATTGAAAATCTGTATCTTTAAGCTTTAATATTCCCAAGACGCGTTTCAAGACCAACCGGGAGGGAAAATTAGGAGGAAACTTCTCTCCAATAGCAAGTTAGGTCACAGGCACCCTCGGCCCAGCACTCCCAAACACATCCCTCAGCTCCCACGCCTCCTGCTGCTGCTCCTCCTCCTCCTCCTCCTCCTCCTCCTACTCTGCTTCTTCTACTCCTCTTCTTCCCCTTCGTCCTTGTCGTTCTTGTAGTTGTATTCCTCCTCCTTCTTTTGCTACTCCTCCTCGTCCTCCTCCTCCTCCTGCTCCTCCTACAGTTCCTGCATCTTCTCCTTCTCTTTCTCCTATTCCTCCTTTCATCTTCGCTGTTGTCTTCTTCATCCTTCTAATATTACTACTGCTACTTTCTTCCTCCCTCCTCCTTCTCCTCCTCCTCCTCCTCCTCCTACTATTACTACTGTTTTTTTATTTTTTCGTGTGTGTGTGTGTGTGTGTGTGTGTGTGTGTGTGTGTGTGTGTGTGTGTGTGTGTGTGTGTGTGTGTGTGTGTGTGTGTGTGTTTACGTTCTTTCCTTTATTCCTTTTTGCTTTCCATCTTTTCCCATCTTCCTCATATCTCTTCTCTCTCTCTCCCTCTTTCTTTCTTTATCTCTTTCTGCCGGCATCTCCTTTCTTTCCTTTCCTCTTTCATGTTTTCTTTATATTTTGTTTATTTTAATGCATTATTCTATCAAGTACTAACATCATTATATATTGTATCTCTCTCTCTCTCTCTCTCTCTCTCTCTCTCTCTCTCTCTCTCTCTCTCTCTCTCTCTCTCTCTCTCACACACACACACAGAGGCCTATTGACGTGTCTGTCGATGCCTCAGTAGACAAAGGGGGTGTGGGGGCCGTGAGGTGCCGACAGCGGGACGAAACACAAAAGGCGAGGACTCCACCTGTGCCTCCTCCTGTGATTAGCAACTCTCTCTCTCTCTCTCTCTCTCTCTCTCTCTCTCTCTCTCTCTCTCTCTCTCTCTCTCTCTCGCTTCCTCATTTTTCGATTTTTTGTTTTTAGTTTCTTACGTTCTTTATTTTCCTTCGATTTTATTTTTTTCTCTTATAATTTCCTTTTCTTTATTTTTTTCGCATTCGTTTCTTTTCTTCGGTGCCTCTAATAACTTCCTTTCATTATTTTCTTTTTTTATCTCCTTTCCTTCCATTTTTTTTGTCTTGTCACTTCTTTCTTTCCTTATTTCCTCTTTATCTCCTTTCCTTCGACGTCTTTCTGATATAATTTCCTTTTCGCTATTACCTCATTAATTCTTTTCCCTGTTATATATTTTTTTATCATTTATTCTTTTATTTCCTCTTATTTCCTTATTTTCTATTCTTTTCTCTCATCATCTCCTTTCCTTACATCCTCGTTCAACCCTTTATTTCCATCTTTCTATTTTCATCTCCTTTCCTTATTCACTCATTTTCTTTTCTTCGACGTTTTTCTCTTGCCATTTTCTTTCTTATGTGTCTCTCTCTCCTTTTCTTCGATTTCTTTTTCTTAGCATTTCCTTTCTTTCCTCACTATTTTTTTATTTCCTTTAGAGTCTCTTTTATCGCGTCCTTTTCTTCTTTCTCGATTTATTCCTTTCCCCCGCTGTATTTCTCTCATAATTTCTTTTCTTATTTTCTCTATTTACTTTCCTTCTATTTCCTACTCATATAATCTCCTTTCCTTACCCTGTCATTCATTATTTCTCTCTCTCTCTCTCTCTCTCTCTCTCTCTCTCTCTCTCTCTCTCTCTCTCTCTCTCTCTCTTATCTGGTCTTCTTCCATTCCTTTCTCTTATCGTCTCCTTTCCTTACATCCACATCCATTCCTTTCCTTCAATATTATCCTCTTATCACCTCCTTTCCTCATTCTTCGTTCTTTTACCTCCTTTCCATCCTTTCCTGTCCAATAATATACTTTTTTATATCCTACAACCTGCAAGGATACAGGCACGGACAAAGACATAGACAGAGACGCAGACACACGCACACGCACGTCTGGTCTGCCGTGTCCTCCGGATGTCCCTCTGGCCTGGATCACTCGCCAATAAGCTTAGTCGGATCAGACGGATCAGGAAGGAGGTCCACTTTTGATGATCCGTCAGACAATGGACGTCCAGTGAATACAAAGCGCCATTCTTTTTCCGTTCCTGCAATATTTCACCGCCGCAATTTTACCTCCGTCGAAACAAAACACCGCCGGTACAAAATTCAGAACTTCCGTGAGCGCTGTCTGGCCGGCTGGCTGGTTGTCTGGTCGGGCGGGTTGGGATGTTGGGGAGGGTAGAAAGAGGCACTTGCTCGGAAAGTGAAGAAAATCACGTCATGCAAGAATACATCAAAGTATAGATGGGAATAGAGATGTACATACAAATAACATTATTTAAGTCATGATATATATTTGTATATATATATATATATATATATATATATATATATATATATATATATATATATATATATATATATATATATATATATATATATATATATATATATATATATATATATATATATTTTTTTTTTTTTTTTTTTTTTTTTTTTTGTTTTTATGTAGGAGGGCCACTGGTCAAGGGCAACAAGAATCCAATAAAAAAAAAAAAAACTCACTGAAATGCCGGTCCCATAAAAGGGTCTAAGCAGTAGTCAAAAAATTGATGGATAAGTGTCTTGAAACCTCCCTCTTGAAGGAATTCAAGTCATAGGAAGGTGGAAATACAGAAGCAAGCAGGAAGTTCCTGAGTTTACCAGAGAAAGGGATGAATGACTGAGAATACTGGTTAACTCTTGCGTTAGAGAGGTGGACAGAATAGGGGTAAGAGAAAGAAGAAAGTCTTGTGCAGTGAGGCCGCGGGAGGAGGGGAGGCATGCAGTTAGCAAGATCAGAAGAGCAGTTAGCATGAAAATAGCGGTAGAAGACAGCTAGAGATGCAGCATTGCGGCGGTGAGAGAGAGGCTGAAGACAGTCAGAGGAGAGGAGTTGATGAGACGAAAAGCTTTTGATTCCACCCTGTCTAGAAGAGCAGTATGAGTGGAACCCCCAAGACAAGAGAAGCATACTCCAAACATGGACGGATAAGGCCCTTGTAGAGAGTTAGCAGCTGGGGAGTGAGAAAACTGGCGGAGACGTCTCAGAACACCTAACTTCATAGATGCTGTTTTAGCTAGAGATGAGACGTGAAGTTTCCAGTTCAGATTATAAGTGAAGGACAGACCGAGGATGTTCAGTGTAGAAGAGGGGGACAATTGAGCGTCATTGAAGAAGAGGGGATAGTTGTCTGGAAGGTTGTGTCGAGTTGATAGATGGAGGAATTGAGTTTTTGAGGCATTGAACAATACCAAGTTTGCTCTGCCCCAATCAGAAATTTTAGAAAGATCAGAAGTCAAGCGTTCTGTGGCTTCCCTGCGTGAAATGTTTACCTCCTGAAGGGTTGGACGTCTATGAAAAGACGTGAAAAAGTGCAGGGTGGTATCATCAGCGTAGGAGTGGATAGGACAAGAAGTTTGGTTTAGAAGATCATTAATGAATAATAAGAAGAGAGTGGGTGACAGGACAGAACCCTGAGGAACACCACTGTTAATAGATTTAGAAGAACAGTGACCGTCTAGCACAGCAGAAATAGAACGGTCAGAAAGGAAACTTGAGATGAAGTTGCAGAAAGAAGGATAGAAGCCGTAGGAGGGTAGTTTGGAAATCAAAGCTTTATGATATATATATATATATATATATATATATATATATATATATATATATATATATATATATATATATATATATATATATATATATATATATATATATATATATAAAGGAATACAAATATAATTATAGAGAAGTATATACAGGTAAGATTATTTTATTAAAGGGTCACGCAAGAATGCGTAAAGTATACAGGGTGTAAGACGAGTTTCTGCGGACATTGCCAGAAGTGAAAGTAGAGGTAAAATGTAAAATGTTCTATGCACATATGCATTTTAAGGCGTTGTTTAGCTGTGGTGTGAAATTCAAGTGTGGCGTGGCACAAGATACAACGGCCGGGCTGGACGGGTAACCATGGCGGAGAAACACCATACACACACACTCCACATTACTTTACGTTATGTAATACAACCTGAACGTATTCACTGTCACTGTCTCGGAGGGAAACTGTGTGACTGACTAGCAATCAGCTGATTTGCTGCTAGCCTCCTCCTTCCCGCTCTCTGCCAGGCCAGGCAACGCGTGGTGCCACGCAGTCATTTAATGCAGTCATTTAATGCATCCATATTATTATTGTGTACTGTTTATCGGTAAATCACCAGTACGTTGCTATCACTGGAAACCTCCAAACCTTGTACAAATCATGACTGAATAATTCACTATTTCACCAATGGACATCCAGGTCTACACGTTCCGCCATGGTTACCCGGCCGTTATATCTGGCGCCAAGCCACACTTGAATCTCACACCACTGCTAAACAACGCCTCAAAATGCATACCAGTAGAGAACGTTTTCGACTTAGATTAAGCTGCACTTTCACCTGTAGCAATACCCGCAGGAACTAGTGCTACACTCTTGTAAACAGGTATAGTGAAACAAATACATACTGATACGATTATTGAAGTGATGCACAATAAAAAGAAAAAAGACAAGTACAGAGAAGTAGATAAAAAAGTATTCATCCAGCCTGGTTCCTACGCTCCCTTGTCACCCTTCCTTTGTTCCCTCGCACTGTGGCCGCCTTTCACTCACTCAGCGGCCAACCTTCACACTGGACACACACATACACAGCTACTGACTCCCGCTTGTGTTACTTTAATAATCAATTCATACTGCCGCATTTGCTGTGTTTAATTACTACTGATAAAGTATAGATAAGCAAAGATCGACCAACTTTTTCCCTTTATTTTACGGCATAGAAAATGAAAATGAAAATAAATAAACAAATAGATGAATAAATAAATAAGTAGGAAGAAAAATAATGCATATATTTTATCATTAGAGTCGCGAAGCAGTTGAAAATATTTTGATGTTTTAATTCAATGACCAATCTTCTTAAGTCCGAAAAATACTATTACCGTACCAATTTTTCATTTATTTATTTATTTATTTTATCTATTATTATTATTGTTTTTTTTTATGTCATTCATGTAAGTCTGGTGGAGAATGAAAAGTGTGTAAAATTTAGCTTTTAACGAATTACATGTTTCCCCGTATGGTGTGCACTAATCCCAGGGAAGGAAACAAGGAGTTATGATAAAAATATAATAACAAATAGCAGGAGATTACAAGAAAAAAAAACACCAAGCAAAACAACATGAGCTTAATTAAGAATCCAACACGTGTGTGCATTATAACAGCAGAGCAGGGGATAAGAAAATACCTGGAAATATAAGGAAAACAACATCAACAGTGGAAAAAAATAATAAAATAATAAAATGCCACACTGAAAAAAATAAAAAGATAAAAGTAAATAAAATGCTATACCAACCAAACGGAAATAAAGAAAAAATACAAGACGCTCCACAAAACACAAAAAGCAATGAAAATGGACAGAAAAATCAAAACCTATCATTAATAACCTGAGAGACAGTAGTAGTAGTAGTAGCAGCAGCAGCAGCAGCAGCAGCAGCAGCAGCAGCAGCAGCAGCAGCAGCAGCAGCAGTAGTAGTAGTAGTAGTAGTAGTAGTAGTAGTAGTAGTAGTAGTAGTAGTAGTAGTAGTAGTAGTAGTAACTAGCATGACCCGCGGATATAGCACGGTACGATAATTTAAATATTACGTTTGATATGTGTACTCAAGAGGAGGAGGAGGAGGAGGAGGAGGAGGAGGAAGGAAAGATGTGTAGAGGATTTAGTAAAAATGTGTAGTGTAAGTAATACCAAGACATGACAAAGGAAGGAACGAACGAACGAATACACAAACGTATTAATATAGATACTACTATTATTATTACTACTAGTACTACTACTACTACTACTACTACTACTACTACTACTACTACTACTAATAATACTAATAATAATAATAATAATAATAATAATAATAATAATAACAACAACAATAACAAAAAAGCGAATAAAACAATAATAACAGTAATAAATAAATAAAGATGCAATACCATAATCCCTCGAAAAATGAGAGAGAGAGAGAGAGAGAGAGAGAGAGAGAGAGAGAGAGAGAGAGAGAGAGAGAGAGAGAGAGAGAGAGAGAGAGAGAGAGAGAGAGAGAGAGAGAAATATGTGTAATAATACCAGATATCATTTATAATTAGCAAGGCTTTCACAGCAAAAAGGGGAAAAAAAAAACAAAAATCACCAAATGTTGCAATAAAACGTACTGTATAATTAGACATTACATCAGCCTGTGAGCCGCGGATGTTTTATGCAGTGAAAGATATATTACTTTTTTTTTTTTTTCATAATGTGCTCGTGTGAATTCCTGACACATCGCCCATTGATTACCGAGCATGACTAATGTGTTGTTTGTTTCGTGCATGACTGATTGCATCGGGATTCGGTTTTCACACCTCTTGATATAAATTCGCTTTAGTTTCGGGGGATGAGGAAGAAAGAGATGGTAGGTAGTTAGGTAGGTAGTTAGAAAGAAAAAGAAAGAAAGAAAAAAAGAAAAAAGAAAGAAAAAAAAGGAAGGAAGGAAGTTGGATGGAAGAAAAGGGAAGAAAGTTCAAGAAGTGAAGAAATAAAACCAGACAGACAGACACACACAAAGAAAAGAAAGCTTCAAAAAAAGAGAGAAAGAAAGCATATAAAAAATTATGGAAGAAAAAAAGAAAACGTTAAAAAGATATACTATACACATATTACGTATCATAAACTGAGGAAAATTGTTGAAGAGAAAATGAATAAAAAATCCAGCATTGCAAAACTATTACATAATTAAAATGCAGAGGCCATTCGTTACTTTTGGCGCACTTTGTCACTTCAATGGCATTCTTCTCCTGGGATATACTCTTTGCCTTTCCTCCTGGAGTGT
>NC_087158.1:12638299-12640799 GCF_035594125.1 Scylla paramamosain
CAGCTGCGTAGGAGCGGGGAGTGGGTGGTAATGAAGGAAACATTGGAGATTAACGAAAGAACAGCTATATTTCTATCTAGTGAGAAAGGAAGACTCGAGGCTAAATAAGGTCTGGGCGAGCCGTGAACGAGTGCATGGCCACCTTGCCTCACGACCTGTTTCTTGTTCCACTGGCCTAAAAAAAAAGTGTCCTGGTGTTCGAGAGCTGAGACGTGAATGGATAGGAGTTAAGCGTGTAGCAGAGAATGTGTGTGTGTGTGGGTGTGGATAAGAGAGAGAGAGAGAGAGAGAGAGAGAGAGAGAGAGAGAGAGAGAGAGAGAGAGAGAGAGAGAGAGAGAGAGAGAGAGAGAGAGAGAGAGAGAATTTACTTGCTAAACACACACACATCCACACACAGAACCGTATCCTAAAACACTTCCGCTCCGCCCCTCCACTACATTCAAAAAAGCTCTACGTAAGGTTTTTAGGGGTGTTTTCATAGTTCTAGCGGCAGATTAGGAATATTTCAACATTATTAACAGGAGAAACACTCTCGAACCCAACTAATCATCTATGTAGCCTTTGAAAAAAAAAGTTGTGGTGAGAGAGCAAAGGATTTCAGAATGAGGGCCTTAAACACACACACACACACACACACACACACACACACACACACACACACACACACACACACACACACACACACACACACGAAGACTCTTACTCAGACAGGAAAAGAAAAACCAGACAGAATATTAGACGAAACGATGATGATGATGACGAGGACCGCTATTCTCCGCCTCTTGGACGTGCTGATCTCAAAGACGAGGAGGGAAAAACGCCCGAAGGAGAGAGAGAGAGAGAGAGAGAGAGAGAGAGAGAGAGAGAGAGAGAGAGAGAGAGAGAGAGAGAGAGAGAGAGAGAGAGAGAGAGAGAGAGAGGGACATACGAACGAGACAAGATGGAAGGAACGAAGAGAGAGTGAGTATGATAGTGAAGGAAAATGCTACATAATGAGGAAGAAAGGAGGAGATAGTTAGATGTTGGTGAAAAATAGGAGACTGAAACGTGATGAAAGAAAAGCATAAGAGGAAGTAGTATGAAAGGAAGAGGGGAGAAGGAAAAAATTGTAAAGAGGGAAAAAAGCGAAGACGAAGAAGATGAAGAAGAAGTGCTGGGAAACAAAGGGCGGAAGAGGAGTTAGAGAAGAAAACTTATAACCAAAAAAATATACGAAAGAAAAAATGCAACAAGAAGGGAAGGAGAGAGAGAGAGAGAGAGAGAGAGAGAGAGAGAGAGAGAGAGAGAGAGAGAGAGAGAGAGAGAGAGAGAGAGAGAGAGAGAGAGAGAGAGAGAGAGAGAGAGAAAGAAAATAGTGCGACAAAAAAAAACATGAGCGAAGTTGGAATGTTTAAAAAGGAGACTTACAAGGATGAATATTAAAGACTAAACTATCCTCCTCCTCCTCCTCCTCCTCCTCCTCCTCCTCCTCCTCCTCCTCCTCCTCCTCCTCCTTCACCTTCATTCCTCGTCTATACTACAAGTCCACTCTTCCACAACTCTCGTCTCCTCTCCTCACATAAAAATTCACTCCACTCACGTCCACCTCTTTCTCCTTTCCCTTCCTTTCCTCCCCTCTTCCACCCTTTCTTCCCTCCCTCACCTCTCCTCTCTTCACCCTTATAGATTTAACATCCACCTACATCCACCCACCTTACCAACCTTTCATCACCCATCTATCCCACCCATCCACCTGCCTTAGCAACCTTTCTCACAAACACATCCACCTACCCATCCACCTACGAACCAACGCCACCCGATCCACACCCACCTAGCCACACACATACGTCCAATAACGTGACTCAGCATGGCAGCTCGTACATTCAATAACCCGCGTTGTGAAGCCAATCCCACACACGCACAAAGGAGATTAACAAAAACTATGTTACTTCTCACCTCACGAAATAAATATGACACGAGTAGGAGAAAGAAAAATAAAGTAAAATATAGAATGACTTATTTTTCTTTTGCTCCTCTTTTTCTTTCTTTTTTTTTTTTTTTGTGTGTGTGTGTGTTCTTTGCTTCGAATTACGAGCTTGTATTTACCGTCTGGCCGTGTTTAATTAACTAATTGTAATTACCTAATTGCTTGCAAGTGTCTGGGATCAAAGAGAGAGAGAGAGAGAGAGAGAGAGAGAGAGAGAGAGAGAGAGAGAGAGAGAGAGAGAGAGAGAGAGAGAGAGAGAGAGAGAGAGAGAGAGAGAGACTACAGACACCATATAGTTTGCTCTGTGTCTACTACGAGTGTTATCTAGCCTAACCAAACATCCTTTCTCCCTCTCCTCCTCTTCAGCCATCTCCTTCTCCTCCTGCTACACCACGACCACCACATCCTCCTCCTCCTCCTCCTCCTCCTCCTCCTTCACGAACACACATCTCGTCTCCTCCACACATTTCATCCCCCTCCTCCTCCTCTTCCTCCTAGAGACACACACACATTTCCTCCTCCTCCTCTTCCTC
>NC_087158.1:12645799-12648299 GCF_035594125.1 Scylla paramamosain
CTTTCCTTCTTTCCACGAAGCTATTATATTTCTCATCACCTACTTCCTTCCTCCCTTCGTTTGTTCTTTCCTTCCTTCCTCCCATCCTTTTTCCCTTCCTTCTTTCCTTCCTCAAAATAATACATCTCTCTCAGCATCACCTTCTTTCCTTCTTTCCTTCCTTCTTTCCTTCCGTCCGCACGTCCTTCTGCAAGCCACGATGAGTTCTTCAAAACCTTTATACTTAAAATGCAGGACAGGAAACGGCGCCAGAAAACGTAAAGTCAAAATAGCCTCAGAAAATTCGTAGTCATAAAAAAAAAAAAAATCATCACAAAAATCAGAAAAAAAGGAAAAAAAGAAAAAAGGGATAGACAGGTAGAAATAAGAAACAGGAAGAGGGCGAAAGAGGGCGAGAGTACAGAGAAAGTGTGGAGAGGAACAAGGCACAGAGGAGGTGGAAAGAGAAAGAGAGCCGCGAGAGGGGAAAAGAGGGAAAGGGATGTGAAAATAGAAAGAGGGGAGAGCACAGGAAATCCAGAATAGAAAGAAATGTCAAAGGGAGGTGACCTAAGAGAGAGAGAGAGAGAGAGAGAGAGAGAGAGAGAGAGAGAGAGAGAGAGAGAGAGAGAGAGAGAGAGAGAGAGAGAGAGAGAGAGAGAGAGAGAGAGAGAGAGAGAGAGAATCAAATCAGACAATCATGGATGGGAAACTTGTCAAAAGAAGTGAAAGGAAAACAGATACACAAAAATACAAAAAGAAAAATAATAAAAAAGTGTTGCGAGTGACAGGAATGTCGAAATCTCTCTCTCTCTCTCTCTCTCTCTCTCTCTCTCTCTCTCTCTCTCTCTCTCTCTCTCTCTCTCTCTCTCTCTCTCTTCAGACCTAAAATTGGATCAACGAGTAAAAAAAAGACGGAAAATACTTTAAATCTTAAGACACGTGGAATGAAAATATTGATTCTTTTTTTTTTACTTCGTTTGGCTCGATGTTCTTTTTTTTCTCTCTCCTTTACTTTTCCCTTGTAAAGATGGACGCCTTTCCTCGCCTCCCTAACCATCCAGACGCATCAGTTCAGGTCACATAATGATAAGGAAAATAACTATGTGTGGACTTCAAAATTAAACAAATACAATTGAAATATGTTTGAATTTAGTTTTATAATCGTAACACTTTTTTTTTATCATTACCTTACTTCTGTTCACCTCTTTTTAATGTTTTTCCTTCCTTCTTCTTTTCCTCTCTCTCATCCTCCTCCTCCTCTAACTCTCATTCTTCTTTCTCAAACTCTTCCTCCTCTTCCACTATAAGGCAAAACGTTTCCTCCTCACCAGTCTCTCTCTCTCTCTCTCTCTCTCTCTCTCTCTCTCTCTCTCTCTCTCTCTCTCTCTCTCTCTCTCTCTCTCTCTCTAAGCATACATCATAATAGAAGCAACCCATATTTTTTTTCTCATCTATATAAACAAAAAAATATAAAACAACAAAACCCGTCAATAGACAAATAAAATGCTAACATTCACTAATATTACTCTTCATAAACATCTCCATTTTTTCCCTCGCCTTTGTTTATTTTATTTTTTTTACGAGAATCGAGAACAAAGAGAGATAAAAGAATAAAAAAAAAAAAGAGGCGTGAAAAGCGCATGATTACATGTTGGGTTTTGATGTTCGATGGAGGTGGTGGTGGTGGTGGTGGTGGTGGTGGTGGTAGTGGTGGTGGCGGAGGTGGTGCTTCCACCTGAAATAGCATGGCAGAATATTTCACGCTGATCTTTGCTCTATACCTGAGTACCCGGTGTGTGTGTGTGTGTGTGTGTGTGTGTGTGTGTGTGTGTGTGTGTGTGTGTGTGTGTGTGTGCCTTGTCCTAGATTTGGGATACATTCTTTTATTTGTATTTATTCGTTTTTTTCTTTTTTATTTATTATTTATTTATTTCTTATTTATTTTTTTAATTTTATTTTTATTTCTATTTATTTATTTAATTTTATTTATTTTTATTTTTTTATTTATTTATTTTATTTATTTATTTATTTTATTTATTTATTTATTTATTTTTTTTTTTGTGGACAGGAGACTAACCAAGGCTAGACCAGAACAAATAAATGAATGAGTGTACACAACCCACTCAGTCTGCTGCTCCCAGAAGGCGAACACACAGCTCTAAAAATGCTGTGCAGTGAAAGATTAGCGAAAGTTAAGAATGAGTTTAAAATCTTCTCGTGCCTCTAGTTATATTCTTACGTTTATAAATTCCGGCGCCATGTTTGAAGATTTTTTGGTATTTTCTTCCACTTTTCTTCTATTTACGAACATTCATGAGATTATAACCTTTCTTCTTTGACTGCACAGATTCTAGTGCCAGTCAAGTACGTATGATTTTTTAGCTATTTACTTTTTTTTTTTCTTGGAAGATTCTGATACAATTATAAATATACTTTTCTTACTGGCCCTCATGCAATATTTCAGTATTCTTTTTTTTTTTTTTGGAGCGATATGCATTTTAGATCAGTTTTTTTTTTT
>NC_087158.1:12653299-12660799 GCF_035594125.1 Scylla paramamosain
CAACAAACGTTCAAATTTCACCTTCATTTATGCAGGAAACATTGAAAACACAGAAGCAAACGTTCATATAAAACAAGAAAAAAAACACGGTAAACGTCCATTTTCATCTTCTCTTAATGCACAAAACCAAAAAAAAAAAAAAAAAAAAAAAAATATCCCTTCATTTAATCTCTTCTTTTTCGCATCTGTATAAACAAGAACACACACACACACACACACACACACACACACACACACACACACACACACACACACACACACATCCCAACGTTCATTTTCTCCTTTCATTCATTAAACAAAAAAATAAATGAAAAAAAAAGAGCAGCATATTTGTGCTCACTTCACTCTCTCTTGGTCTCATCGGCAGAGCATTTATATTGGCGAGAAGCAAGCAACCAAACAAGAAGAGACGTGCCTGTGTGTGTGTGTGTGTGTGTGTGTGTGTGTGTGTGTGTGTGTGTGTGTGTGTGTGTGTGTGTGTGTGTGTGTGTGTGTGTGTGTGTGTGTGTGTGTGTGTGTGTGTGTGTGTGGCCGAGAGCGTGTTTTGCTTCTTCGTACCCCAACTAACGTGACTGGAATAGCAATATGCGCAGGACGGTGAGCCAGGTGTGACTTATTTACCCGGCCTATTATTGGTGGGAGCTTTTGTTCTATATAATTTACTTTTGAGGATGCTGTTTAACTCTTTCCCTGCCACACCAAACAATTACCAGCATCAGAAGCAATGCGTGAAATGTTTACAAGCATACATCTATGAAAAAAGAATACATTTCGCAGTTTTTTTTTTTTTCAGTTCAAAGATTGGATGCGGCTGCAGAAGAAGTAAAGGTGTCTCTAAGTGATTGGTAATTAGGGAAATGTGTACCAGGTGGCAGCCAGAGGGTTAATATATCTCCTTTTTTTTTATATGCAAGGTTTCAAGACACTTATCCTGCAATTTTCTAAGATCCATTTCACGTTTCTCTAGGGAATGGCATCACCAGTAGGCTTATTATTTTTTTTCCTTCTCGTTGCCCTAAGCCAGTGCCCTCATACATAACAACAAAGGAGGGGCAAAGATCACAGGGAAAATTCAGGAAAGACCAAAGGAAAAAGATGAAGAAAGACCGATGTTACGTCTTGATACATTTATTTCCAGACCTGTGGCGTGTTTTTCTTAATTCAGGTGTGCTGCTAAAAGGTGAAAAACAGTATTACCTTACCTGTTAGTCTGCCTACATCTCTCTCTCTCTCTCTCTCTCTCTCTCTCTCTCTCTCTCTCTCTCTCTCTCTCTCTCTCTCTCTCTCTCTCTCTCTCTCTCTGCAGTCTATAAATAACACAGTTTCGGATAGCCAGACAACACCCATCAATCAAATTTCCATGTGATTTGTATGAAAATATCTCCATAAAGCATAATGAAATGTGTGTGTGTGTGTGTGTGTGTGTGTGTGTGTGTGTGTGTGTGTGTGTGTGTGTGTGTGTGTGTGTGTGTGTGTGTGTGTGTGTGTGTGTGTGTGTGTGTGTGTGTATAAGACAAACACCCACACATCCCCTCCCTCTCTCTCTCTCTCTCTCTCTCTCTCTCTCTCTCTCTCTCTCTCTCTCTCTCTCTCTCTCTCTCTCTCTCTCTCTCTGGTAATATTTCCCCCCCAAAAAAAAAAAACGAAAATATGGAAAAAAAAACTCTGCCTAGACTTTCCAGAGTTGCTGTAAAAAGAAATCCACAGAATTCTCAAAATTGAAGAAAAATATCCATGCAGGAGGAGGAGGAGGAGGAGGAGGAGGAGGAGGAGGAGGAGGAGGAGGAGGAGGAGGAGGAGGAGGAGGAGGAGAGAAGGAGGAGAGAACACACCTGCCCTCGCCTTTTAATCAAGTCCAATCACACCTGAAGTCGAAAACAAAGGCAATATTTCTTTTTTTTTCTTTCTTTCTGCCAAGCTAAATGGAACGCCCTTTCCCGCTCTGCCCACACTAAGCGCCCCCTCCATTCACCTCCCTTCCTTCCAACATCCGCTTTCTCCCCTTGTCCCTCCTCCTCTTCCTCCTCCTCCTCACCTGCACTGAACCACAAACACCTTCAACCTACCGCCACAGGTCAAACACACACACACACACACACACACACACACACACACACACACACACACACACACACACACACACACACACACACACACCTTCTAATTATTGAAAAAACGCTGTCATAGTAGTAGTAGTACTAGTAGTAGTAGTAGTAGTAGTAGTAGTAGTAGTAGTAGTAGTAGTAGTAGTAGTAGTAGTATACCCACAGTAGTATATACCAACAATAGAAACTGAAATTATGACGCTAACAACAACAACAACAACAACAACAACAACAACAACAACAACAACAACAACAACAACAACAACAACAACAAGTGTGTGCGTGGGAAAGTAATCACATACCCAGACATTTTTTTTTTTCCCCTTCTCGGTTTCCTTCTCCCACACAATAATGATCCTCCCGCAGCGTGATGGCGTGGGAGGAGGCCATGCTACGTCTCTTCCTTTCACTATCCACAGCCAGGTCCTCCTATTAGGTAATGTCTCTGGTAGCCCTTTCCCTTCAGCAAGCCTCCTCACAAGTTTAGTACAAAAATATTATCATCATTATTTCCAGGTTGTTTTTTTTGTTACGTAAATCTCCTTTCGTACTTTTTTTTTTTTTTCGTGTTAGTCTACTGATTTCTTTATTTTTGTTTGTTTATTTTTGTATTTATTTTTTTTCCGTGTGTCTGTGTGACTTTTTCCCTCCTAAATGGCTAAGTTTCTCTCTCTCTCTCTCTCTCTCTCTCTCTCTCTCTCTCTCTCTCTCTCTCTCTCTCTCTCTCTCTCTCTCTCTCTCTGTATGTCTAAATTTTTTTTTTTTTTTTGCCTCTTGTCAGATTTTCTCCCTTCTATCTATATTTTTTTCCTGTTCGACATCTTATTTTTTTTCTTTTTTTCAGTGTAAAAGTTTAATATGATTTACTAAGGATTTCTTCCCTATGTTGATATTTTACTTGTAAGCTTTTTTCTTTTCCTTGTAAAAGTCTGCTTTGATTTCTTATTTTAAAGATTTTCCCTCCGCTATATTTACCGATAAGTTTTTTCCCATTCTGTGGATCCGTAACTATACAAGTTTTCCCCTACTGCACCTCTTAGAACTTTTCCCACTGTAAATTTACCTGTAAGTTTTTTTTTTTCTCCTACGTACTTCTACCAATAATCTTTTTCCCCTCAGGCTTCGCTCTAAGCTCCTCTTCTTCTATGTTTCCTGGAATACAGTTTCCTCATCACCTTTCCAACACACTTCCCCTTAGGATGTCTAGTCTGTTTTCCCTTCGTTTTTTACCGATTTTTCTTTCCGCCTCATCACTCCTCAGGCCGTGGACACCTACACCTACCACTTCTTCCCTCTAGCTACACGTCTTTGTCAACCTTTTTATTATCCTCCTCCTCCTCTTCCTCCTCCTACTGCCCGCCATACTATCCCTTGTCGTCCTCTACTTCGTCTTCCTCTTCCTTCTTCTCCTCCTCCTCCTCCTCGGGGAAAGAAGTTATTGACAGCCGCCCCTCAGAGCTCCTCGTCTCCCTTTCGATAGGTTCCCCTCCTTTTTCCAGTCACGTTCCTAATCTGTCTGCCTCAACCCTGGACTTGAATCCGTGACCCTCATTCATATTTACGGATGGGTCCCTTTGTCGATTTCGGCGTTTATCGTCTTTAGGAGTTGGTGTTGTTGTCGTTCTGTTTGTGTTCGATTTTTTTTTTCTACTATTATTATTGTTATTATTATTGTCGTTCTTTTTTTTTATTTTGGTGCCTGCATGAGTATAGGATGGTGTTGTTATTGTCTTTGATGTCTTTTTTTTTTTGTCGTCGTAATTTCTTGTTGTTAGTTATGATTGTCGCCTTCAGTTATTTAGTTTCATCATTGTTGTTGTTTTTTTCTTTTTTATCACGTCATTTTTTGTTCTCGTCTTTTTTTTTTTTTTCAATGCTCTTGTCATTTACGTATGCTGCTCTCGTTGTAATTTTGTTGTTGTTACCATTCATAACAACAACAACTACTACTACTACTACTATTACAACAATGCCCCTCCACACTTATCACCACTTAAATAACCAAACATTTACACTAAAGTCCCCCATAACAATGTTTTCCAACTCACACACACCCACACACACACACACACACACACACACACACACACACACACACACACACACTCCTCTACACTTCAAGCTTCCTCCCTATCCCCTCTCTACTCCTCTCTACCCTTATCCCACCTCAAACACCCATTTCAGTATTATTCAACATTCTATTCCAGTCCTTTATCCTACATTTAACCAAGGCAGAGTCTGTTCCCTCTCCCCTCTCCATTCTTTCCATCCATCAGCGATTCCATGAAATACTGACGATGGGAGAGGAAAGGGAGAGAGTTTAGACGTAATTTATCGTTATGGGATGCTTATTTTCGCTATTTTTTCCCTTATTTTCTTTCCCTTTCATTTGTTTTTTTTTTCATTTTTTCTCCTCGTTTCTTGTACTTCGTGAAAACTTTCTGGAAATCAAGACTCGTGATGGAAACTCCCCAATTAGGTCATAAATATAATTCCTCCTCCTCCTCCTCCTCCTCCTCTTCTCTTTCCTCCTCCTCTTCCTTCCTTCCTTTCCCCTATTTATGGCTTCCATTCAACACGTTTTTCTTTTTACCTTTTTTTTTTCTGAGGGGGGAAACGAAGGTAGTTTTGTGGGAGCTATCTAACGCCTCTCTTTTTTTCTTTTCTTTTTTTTTCTCTCGTTTTCTATATTCTCATGTGTTCTTCCTCCCCTCTTCTCATCCATTCCCCACCTCCCTCTAGTTTTTGCTATCCGGCTACTACTTTTTTTTTTTTCTTTCACTTTTTGGGGCGATGTTTACTGCTCTTACTGCCTTACTTTTTTTCCTTGATTGCCCCCTTGCCTACCTTAACGCGCTCCCTTCTTCCTTTTTTTTTCTTCTCCCATTTATCCTACTTCTCCCCTCTTGTGTTATCGTCCACCTTTTTATCACTTTTCCCCCGTCACTTCTTCCCTGAGTTCTTATTCACCGCTGCCGAATTGGACCCATAACCTGCTGTCTTGTTTGTGTGTGGATAAAAACACAGCCAGACAGCCGAGATATAAAGTGAATGGTACTCGAGCACACCAGCACACCAGCACACCAGAGAGAGAGAGATAATGAAAGGGACAAAAATAGGCATGTTGATTCCTTCTTTTCTTTAGTCAAGCCGGCAAAGGTCGTGGAGATAAAGAAGAGAAGATGGGTGAAAGAAATAAAGGGAAGAAGGAAGGGGAAGTCATAGAGATTGAGGAAGAGGAGAGGAAAAATGGCTTGAAAAAAGGAAGGGAAAAGGAAGGGGAAATATATATTATGTAATCGTCTAATTGAGTTTCACAGAAGATCAACAGAAACTTAATATAGATCAAGAAATGTGTCACTCTGTTACTCGCTCATCTCTTCACCATGAAGCTACTTTATGCTTTCATGTTTCCTGATCCTCCTCTTTCTCCTATTTTTCCTTTGCCACCGTCATCTAGTATTCCTCCTTACATAAACAAAAGAGAGAGAGAGAGAGAGAGAGAGAGAGAGAGAGAGAGAGAGAGAGAGAGAGAGAGAGAGAGAGAGAGAGAGAGAGAGAGAGAGAGAGAGAGAGAAAAAAAAAAATTATATATATATATATATATATATATATATATATATATATATATATATATATATATATATATATATATATATATATATATATATATATATATATATATATATATATATATATATATATATATATATATATATATATATATATATATATATATATATATATATATATATATATATATATAAGAGTATATAAGTAAACTGCAAATAAACAAGTCTTCAATCCATAGCAAATAAATAAAAATTGTGCTGTGTATTTATCATGTTTAACATTTCCGGCAACTTTCGCGCTGTATAAAGAGTGTGTGTGTGTGTGTGTGTGTGTGTGTGTGTGTGTGTGTGTGTGTGTGTGTGTGTGTGTGTGTGTGTGTGTGTGTGTGTGTGTGTGTGATTCTCCGGATTCTCATTGTTTGCTTATTTTTTTTATGATCAATGACTTGCCTGATGTGTCACTGCTTACTCTAAACTTTCCTTTAGTACATGATTAATACTGTCAATACGAATTAGGCTGAATCCTTCCCCAACTTCAGTAAAAAAATAAAATAAATAAAAAAAAATAAATGTAGTTATTTTTTATGTACATGGTGTCAAAAAATCAAAACATCTATCAGTCATCCAGTGTGTGTGTGTGTGTGTGTGTGTGTGTGTGTGTGTGTGTGTGTGTGTGTGTGTGTGTGTGTGTGTGTGTATGTGTGTGTGTGTGTGTTATAACTGCGCACGCACCAGGTAAAGCCCTGAAGCTTGAAGGCTGACAAATATTTGCACCGGCGTACAGACTGCCGGTGACTGCATCTACATAAATGCATAATTCGCTGCTATGTCAGTAATTACGTGTGCAGATGGCTCTGAAATATTTGGGCCAGGTGGGAGGGGGGCATAAAAGTATAGAATTTCAAGTTGCGAGGGACTACAAACGCCACGCAGCCCGGGAAGATTAATGGGTGGCTCACTTTAGCACCACTGCCACCTCTAGCCTTGTGTTCTCATATGTTCTGACAGCTTGAGGGAAATTAAGGGGGCAAAAATGATAAATAAATGTAGTTCAGTTGTAGACAGAGGAAAATGATGGCTGGGAAGTGATGAATAAAGCACTGAAGAAAGGAGTGAAAATGTGGAAGATAAATGGAACACGAGAAATATTAATTAGATAGGTCAATATTCTGAAATGACCCACGGAGACCTCACCTGTTCATGTTCACTAAAGAAGAGCTACAAAGACAGACAGAAAGGTACACTGACAGACAGACAGACAGACAGACAGACAGACAGACAGACAGACAGACAGAGAGACGAACAGAAGAACAAAGGCCCATTACACTGACACACACACACACACACACACACACACACACACACACACACACACACACACACGTATAATACATACCACGAAAAGAAACCAAAGCAAGAAAATAAAACACGTTACATTTTAAAAATACAGACATCATATAAAAGGAGAAACTGACAAAAGAGACACGAATAAGCTGACACTGGAATGAAAACTAGACGAAGGAATGTTTGAGGGAGGGAGGGAGAGAGGGAGGGAGGGATTAAAGAGAGACGACAGTAGAGGCAGCTGGGAAGGAAAGGAAGGAGAGACGGAGGAGGGAAGGGAGAGGAGGGAAGGGAAGGAGGTTGGGGAGATAATTTCAGGAGAATTACCAAGAGACATGAGAGAGAGAACTGACGGAGGCTTACGTGGCGGATTAGAAGGGGGAGAGAGGCGCTGATGGATGGAGGAGGCAGGCTAGCATAAGCACGAAGGAAGGTGTGGTAGAGGAGGTGAAGCAGGGAGGTGAGGCAGGGGAGGTGAG
>NC_087158.1:12673299-12705799 GCF_035594125.1 Scylla paramamosain
TCATTCAAATTATCAAGCATACTTACTCCTTCTATTATGTTCATTACGGTGACAATTCATTTCACAATCCTGAATCCATATATATCCCTACCTTCCTAAATCATTAACTTCAATTCATTCTTCACTTATTTTTCGGCTTCAACTCAACCCCTGGGCGGACTGAAACTTGAAAAACAACGTAAAATTAAATCCTTGTACTGCACTGACTCATCCTGCTTCCCTCAAGGCGCAGAGGTTCATAGGAGCTGGAGAGAGTGGTGGAGTGGAGTTAGTCTAGACAGGGAAGACACAAGCAAGGATCGGGTTGGACTCACTTCCCTCACTCACTCCTTACCTCACGCCCTTAGTCCAGTCTCCTTCCTCCCTGCTAATACCTTCCCTCGTGCTGACAACACCCAAAGGCCTGAGAGCTGCTGCGTCGTGTTTCCAACAGCCTCACAGAACACTCAAAGCTAGGATCAATGTTACACACACGCCCGTATTCTTAACCGCTCTGAACTCTCGAAAGGGACTATTCTCAAAGACTGCGGGGATGATTAGTACGGCTCTCATTATGTTTTCTCCTGTTTACGATACTGAAACCTTGTTAAGCTATCACTGGAATCACGAGAACTTCCGGTTATTTCCACTATGGACTGTTAAGTGGAATCGAGGTAAAATGCACAAATGTTTCAGAATACGAGTCTTGTAGTTAAAGTTTCCTCCTGCAGAGTCTGACCTCCTACAGAATCCACTGATTACCACACCTGATGACACTCTTCTGGCATTTCCTGGAAGCATGAACGGTTCCTGACGGCTCCTGACGCCTCCCATAGTCATAAATAGAAAGAAAGATATATATTCAATAGTAATCATTCCACACGAAAGCAAAAGATCTTGTCCTGCTACATGGCCGCTGCTTCTGCCCCGCATTGGGTCCAGGTTAGTATTGTACTGCTTGGTTCTGGGCTGGGTTGGTTCCTCTTTCTCTCCTTCTAATGGAGCCTCGAGACGGGTGGTGCACAAGTCATGTTTGAAATACTGCGAGTGAGTGTTCTCCGTGAAATAATGTCCCGTAAAGCAGCCTCATGAACATAATATTTCCCCAGAAGGTCCCGGACAAGCACCTACTTTCTCTCTCTCTGTGTGTGTGTCCCTCTCCTTCTCCCTCCTTCTCCCTGGCTGCTCCTCGGGCCAAGTACCAAGAAAAATTCAGCTGCTCTCTTGCCTCTGCTGGACACAACCCTCGCCAGTGCAGCAGAGTGGCCAAATCTCAGGGGCATGAATTTTTAGTAAGGTTCGTCGTGCAACCTTTGGGAGTAGCGGCGAAATGTCATAAAGGCGTAATATTGCATTCACTCTAACATTTACTGGGAGGTCGGAAAATACGTCATAGAATTCGGTTATGCATTTATCCTTTAAGAGTGTCAGGAAAACGTCACAATCAGTCGTGCAATGTTACGGCCGTCACAACACACACACACACACACACACACACACACACACACACACACACACACACACACACACACACACACACACACACACACATCACAGCACTGAGGTATGCATCCACGATGATGCCTGGCACACAATGGACAATGTTCAGAAAGGCTCTGCTCTCACCACGATTATTTTCAAAGGCCACAGGGGTGATCAGTCAGGTTTTCAAGAGAGTTCCTCCTATTCATATTGTAGAAATTTTATCAATCTGTCAGTATAACCCTAAAAACACCCTTAAAAACTCGTGTAATTTCAATGAGGGCCTTTTGAAACTAGTGGAAGTGCAGGCAGGAGTGTTTCTGAATATGGCCCTCTTAAACAGACACACCCTAAACACACGCACTAGTCTCGCAGTCTCTCAAGTCGCCCTCTCACTCTCACTCGAAGACTTGGGCAGCTAACCAGACTATCTTTTCTCTCTTTTCTCTCCTTCCCTGGCGTCGCGGGAGAGAAAAGAACCTTGGGAAGTCCGCAGGTGGTGTTGGGCCTCTCGGATTGAACTTTAAAGCAGAGGCTGTCCAGATCAATATGTCTATTAGCAGAACGAGAGGAGTTAGTGTGTCTCCCTGCATTATTTATCCCGCATGCGTCGGTATACAGAGTTAAGGTTTCAATTACACCCAACTTCGGTTCCTGCTGGCGCTGCAACGTAACTCTATCTTCCTTCCACTCTAATGCCTAACACTGGAAGGTCCTCCTCGTTCTCGTCTAAGTTCCAGAAGCTCTCCCGGACATCTCCATCCCTCCTGGGCCAAGTTTCCTGGACCCATGACCCTCATCAGCACTCACACACAACTTGGACAAAACTCATGAGAACAAGTTAAAGGACGGAAGGAGAGAACGGATCAGTGAAGGGCGAGAGGGTGACAGAGGAGTGAGAGAGAGAGAGAGAGAGAGGGCGAAGGCACCCCCTTCTCCTCCTTCGTCACCACCTCCTTCGTCCCCCAGCAGCAGCAGCAGGAGGAGGAGGAGGAGGAGGAGGAGGAGGAAGAGGAGGAGGTCGCCGTTGCCGCTCCCGATGGCGATGGATTTTCGAAGTTCGATTCTGCGGCAGCTGGTGAACGAAGGGCTGGTGGGCGCGAGGTGACCCACATCCTGCGTGACTGAGTGCCCGCTGTGACGCCCCAGATTCACAAAAGTTCAAGACACACACAAACACACACACACACACACACACACACACACACACACACACACACACACACACACACACACACAAGCAGAAAAACCAGATGATCAACTCGGCTAATTATGAATGCCTGGCAGCAGAGTAGCGGTCGGTCAACCCCATTAAAAACTCAGGTGGAGGCTGCGACATACCTGTGTGGTCTCTCATGGACGTGGGAGGAAAGGCAGGCAGGCAGGCGGCAGGCAGCGGGCAGCGAGTAGCTAGGCGTGGACAGCACCAGCGAGTCACTACAAGTCTACTGAAGCTGTACTGGTCGCGGGGACACACTCACGGGGACTACTAGCATCCCTCCCGGCACATTTAACAGCACTCCTGCACACTGAAGGGAATGTAAGGAACACGCACGTGAGGAAAGGTAAGTACGCACACCACCACAGCTCCCGACACAGCACCGCGCGAGGAGGGAGGGCCACACGCCACGCCTCGCCCCGCAGAGGAGTGCCACTCGGCGGAGGGACGAAGCGATCTGGACAGCGCACGAGACACGCCCGCTCGCTACTCGCTTCGGGCGGCAACTGAAGCTAACACCGGTGGCAGGCGACCTCCACTCAGGCAGCCGCTCTCCTCGCCTCGCCTCCACCCAGTTCCATACCTCCCTTACTCCCTCCTACGTTCCCCTGTACCTCTATATCCTTACAGTTTCCATGACTTCACTTATCTATGTCCTTTTCTCCTCCTTACCTAATACCATCCACTCAGCATTCAACTCCTTCACAAGTCTTACCTTCCTGCATCCTGTTCCCTCCCTATGTTCATCTCCTATCTTACTATTTCCCTCACATCCTTATCTTCGTGCTTATCTTTCTTCTTTCACGTCTCAATGCACTCACACTACAAACAAATCTGCACACCTTCCTTCCTCATCCTCCTCTGCCCTTCATTCCTCTCGTCCCTCAATGCCTTACTGTTTCCCATCCATTCCCATCTTCAAACTACCTCCTCCATCTTTCCCTCTTCCACTCCTCACCTCTCTCGTAAAGTTACCAAAGCCTCGAAACCTGCTCTGATCTACTACTGCCTCTCTCTCTCCCTCTTACCCATACCTCTTTCCTCTTTCCCAGCTGCCGACTGCTTTGTTTATTTTTTCCCCTCGAGTGGCAGTCAGCAAGTTATCTATCTACCTTCGGCGTCGACAAATTGTTTCAGACCAGCGCACTTTCCCTCCCTCGCCACCGTCGCTGTTGGTGTTTGTTGTGAAAGGACCTCGCAGTTTCCACCCAATGTAACCACCAGGGACTTTATTTCCCCCTGCCTCACTCCCTCCTCCTCCTCCTCCTCCTCCTCCTCTTCTTCCCGCTACTGTTACTGGTACTGGTTTAATCTCTTTCATGTCGCTTCCTATCTTCATCCACCTCCCTGCGTCCACTCCCTGCCGCCCCTCACTTCCCATGCACCTCATACTCGTACAACTCGTCCTCGTCCTAGTTCTCGTTCTCTGTCTGATTCACCCTCTAATTGGTTCATCGTCGTTACTGCCACCTGTTTCTCGTCTCGTCTCGTCTCGTCTCTCTCTCTCTCTCTCTCTCTCTCTCTCTCTCTCTCTCTCTCTCTCTCTCTCTCTCTCTCTCTCTCTCTCTCTCTCTCTCTCTCTCTCCACTACTGTCACGACTATACGTGTCACCATCACCAATGCCACTCTAACCTCGGCTGTTCTCTCTCTCTCTCTCTCTCTCTCTCTCTCTCTCTCTCTCTCTCTCTCTCTCTCTCTCTCTCTCTCTCTCTCTCTCTCTCTCTCTCTTTCTTTAAATTGAATAATTCCCCAAAGTCCCAGGAAAATCTTTAAAATATATATTTTTTTTGAAAAGTAAGCACTGCCTGGAGAAAAAAAGAAAAAAGAAAATTAACACTCCAGTCACCATGCACCACAATCACCACCATTACTACCATTACCACCACAACCACCACCAAGAACGAGCACCAATCACCCATCATCATTACCATCACCACCATAAAAGCAAACAGAACAACAACAACAACAACAACAACAAAGAAACAAAGAAACAAACAAACAAACAAACAAACAAGTCATCTCACTAGTACGTTTCAAAGCCCAAAGCAAACCAACCCGCCCCCTCAAACAGGAAAAAAAATAATAAAGAAAAACCGGCGTGGGGAGGGGAGGACGAGGGGAAGGGGGAAAAAGGAAACACCGCAGTCCCAGGGCGCGCCGCTCCCCCCAAAACGCGACCCTTTGAGGTGCGGGTCAGCCTTTGGTGCTCCGGGCCTCATATTTACACGGGGGGCGTTTTTCCCTCGAAAGGATTGGACACTTGGAACCAGCAGGGAATATTCGGAAATCAGGTCATTTTCTGGATCACTTTCGCAGGGGATGGCAGTGGTGGTGGTGGTGGTGGTGGTGGTGGTGGTGGTGGTGGTGGTGGTAGTGGGGAGGGGCATGTCACATTTTCGGTATCCCGTTTCCTCCACACTTCCTACACGACACATCTACACATCTACAAGTTTCTTTTTTTTTTTTTTTTAAGTAGTAACGTATTTCCTCCAGAGATCCAGCATACATATTATACACAAACATTTATAATTCCTATAAACAAATCTCTATTATTTTCTCACAATCCCTATACACAAACATTCAGTATTCTCTCATAATTCCTATAAACACTCATAATTCCTAGACTTTCATAGCTCCTATACAAAAATTTCTCTTATTCCCTCACAATTCCTATGCTATGCGGTTCCAGTCCTGCCCACCACACCAAAAGAAGGCACAGAGGTCGAGTCAAGAAACCTTACCCACGAATTGATCCTAAATATTGATAAAGGTCAGTCACGTGGTGGTGGAGCGTGCATTATACCTTAGAAATATGAGGACAAATGTGAGATGCACTGTCGACAGAAGAGGAGGCAAATGGGTGTAATAAAAAGGATGGTAAATAAGTTCTAGAGCTGCCCTAAGTGGTCATATATAAGGAAATGTTTCAGACAAAAGAGAAGCATCAGACAAGTACACTTAGCTATAATATATACCAAGATTTTTTTTTTTTTTTTGTCTTCGCGGAATTCTTACTATAAATCAGTTCATACTCCCATACGATAATGTCTAAGAATACAAATCATAACATAAAAAAAAAAAAATAGGGAGATCTGCAAGAAATCATGAGTCCTACAAGTGGCATTCTCTGTATAAAGAAATAAATAAAAAGATAATAATAATAATAATAATAATAATAATAATAATAATAATAATAATAATAATAATAATAATAATAATAATAACAATAATAATAATAATAATAATAATAATTCCTACCTATTGCCATCTCTCATCCCCATGCATAAATTTGTCCAATCACCTTTTAAAACGAGAAAATTATGAGAACAAAAGAAAATAAGGGACAAGAACATGAAAAAAATACGAGATTCTACGCACTTTACAGACATGCACTTCACTGGACTTTACGATATCACTACCTGAGACACCTGTACTGCAGTATATACTTCACTTGCTCTGAAGGTAGAAGTGTTAATGATAGTAAAGTACTTCTACTATATCTATCGTCCTTTTTTTTCTTCTAAACCATGAACTCCCCCAAGATGTATCACGGAAATAGAAGTGACGGAGGAGATTCATTTCTTTCGTGTTGGTATGCATGTTATATCCTCCTCTAATTACACCGTACCTTGCCGCTCATAAATTCATCTCCATTCTCGCGGCGGTAAGTGGAATGTACAGTATGAATACTCGAGTGTGATAACTGCAGGGAGGGAAGAGGAGCGGGAGGACTTACTACCCCCCCTACATCACGCGCTTAAAAGTGCTGTTAGTGCTGTTCAGTCTTAATTTTTCCAGGCAGTGGCGGCTGCGGTGGTGTTGGTGGTATGTTTGGGTGTCGTTAGTTAGCCGCAAAAGGCGTCTCAAGTTATCGAGGCTGTACATCGTAAGGCGTAGGACGCAAGCTGCTGAAATGCACAGGAACTCACACCTAGTTATTATAAGTTGAGAGCTGCAGGTAAGTGTGAGCGAGGTGCGAGTTGTGGGTTCTAAAAGTGCCGAGTTAGTGCGAGTGTGTGCTTGGTGTGCCTGGCTGCGGCGCGAGGCGAGGCGAGACGGCGAGCAGGGCGTGTGGTGAAAGATGTGCAACGTGGCTTTTAAACGCTGAGATTTAACTAACTGGTTTGAGCTTCAAGGCGAGTGTTGCGCCGGGAATGTGCTGGTGGTGGTCACGCTTGGCCTGCTGCCGCGTGAGACATGTGATTGTGTTGTGGTGCCTTAATTCACTCAATCAAGCAATCGATCATAAATTTAATAGTTCACTTAATCCACTCATCCATAATTCATTCATTTATTCAAATCTATCAATTATGTAATAGTATGTATATAACCATTTTATTTCATTATTATGATTATTATTATTACCATTCTCATTTATCATTTATTTATTTATTCCCAGACGCTTCTCGTCCCCCGTTCATACTGGCGGGATCACTTGTGGCGTCTCCCAGCCATTCACTCAATAAATTTATTATTTTAACACTTCATTTATTCATTCAATCAATCAATAAATAAACCAATCTTTCACTCAGTACATTTCATCATTTAATCATTAATTCACTGAATCGGTCAATCCATCAATCACTCACTCCATCAACCAATCAGCGAACATAACACAGCCCTTCACCAGACAGAGGGAGTGAGTCTGGTAAAACGTCTTCCACACTGTCATGAGGTGGCGCGCCAGTGACCTACGCTTCCCACTCACTGCCGCAGCGATCACCTTACAACCGCAAAGTACACGCGCTGATTCAAAGGACGAATTTCAGGACGCCTCTGAATCCAAACAAACCGGATTGGTTTTGTTTTTCACTCAACATTTCCCTTTCTCATGGGAAAGCAGCGATCAGATTTGTATTGATCTATTTTTATTTATTTTTATTTTATTATTATCATTATTTATTTATTTATTTATTCTTATTTTTTATTATTTATTTATTTATTTATTATTATTATCATTTTTTTTTTTTTATCCCTTCGCCAGCCTCCGTCACGTATAAAATATAATCCATACATCAACGAGCAACTCCTTGACCTCGGTGCCTCGAGTGTCCTTCACGCCGCCACGTGACTGTCGCGGCGAGACACGGAACCTCCCTGCCATTGTGCGTATCAGGATCCGCTACGCAGCCCCTCACGAGTACGGTTCCAGGAATGCGATTCACACCACAGCAGTGAGTACTAACACCCAATACTTCCGCGACTTTACCTAGACCTACTTACCTACAAACCCCCGTTACCCAGCGAAAATTATGTAAGACTATGCTACACACCTACCCCAATCAGTCTTCTCCCACGTATTCGAAGGACTTAACTTTGTATCAGATTGTGTAGCAGACCACAAACAGCCTTGGGGACACAAACAGGTTGTATGTTGTTGTTTGTTCTTCCTTTGTCATCTTTTGTGTTTGTCATTCTCCTCTCACGTTTTTCAAAGATCTCTCCCACAGACAATTTACAGGACGCCTCACAGAAGACAGAAGTCATGAGGAGATTCGGCAAATCCTTATAATCTGGTTACAAATACTACATTCCGGAACTCTAGCCTCTCCAGTCTCTTTCTGTACCCGTCCCTCAGACTCCCGCCACCCCCCCTACAGATCCAACCTAACCTAACCTAACAAACCTAACCTAACGTAACCTAACTCAACGTAACCTAACTCAACGTAACCTATCCTAACCAGCTTCCAAATACTAACCAATCTCTGTTTTTTTTTTTAATATCTCTTCCTTCACGGCCGCGTCCAGACCAAAATTAACCTAACCCAATCTAACCAAATTCAATCTAATCTAACCTAACCTCTACCTAACCGCCCTTTCAGTCCCGTCTAGTCCCATGCCGTCCCGTCCTGACCCGCTGTTGCCCCGCTCCGTGTTTTCCTGTCCGCCTTACTTTGCATGTTCCACCTCCACCTCTCCTTCCGCCTTACCTCCCGTTTTCCTCCGTCCGTCCCATTCCTTTCCTCGTAACTCTCCAGTACACTCACACTGGTTTCGCCCCGCTCCGCCTTCCACTCTTCCCACTTTGACTACCTTCCACCTTCCCCCCGCCCAGTTCCGTCCACTTTCACATCCTCAGTATCTTCAATTTTCATTTTTCCCATCCTACGCTTTCGTTTTCCTCTCTCTCTCTCTCTCTCTCTCTCTCTCTCTCTCTCTCTCTCTCTCTCTCTCTCTCTCTCTCTCTCTCTCCATCTCTTCCATCCCCACCTCCCCTGACGCCCCTCCTTCATCTTCATCCCCCCCTGCCCCAGGCCGCCGCGTCCCCCATCAAGTCCCCGTTCTGTCATTCATTTCAAACTGGCGTGATGAGAGTCCGCGGAATGAAAAAGTTCACCTCTGACACACTGGACAGGTCACGCCACGCCACCCACGCCACGCACCTGCCCCGCACCTGCACCGCGCCTTTAATATGCTGTTGAGCCGTGTCTTGTACTCCTAACCACCTGTAACACAAACCGCGGCTGTAACACTGTACCTTGATGATATAATGAATGGAAGCATGAAAATCGCTGTTTATCCGTGAGTTAAACAAACGAATGTTTTTTTTTTATTGGGTAAGAAAAGCGAGGGATTATCGTCCAGTTATCCTGAACAGATTACACAAATTTTAATGTGTTCATGATATGCATGAGGTGACATGAAAACCGCTGCTTGTCTGAGGTTAATCTGTGACGGAATTTTTTTTTTTATAGGAAATGGGAAAAAAAAAGGTATTAGCCGCCTTGTCCTTAACCGATGATCCCACTTTGCTTTGCATTACTTCATTATTGCCTCTCAACTATGTATATTACGATAAAGTTGACTGGAAACATGCCTGAAGTTTATATTAAATCAAATACCTAAGGGTAACATTGAGAAAACATTGAGGAGAGCAACTAAACCAGTGATAAAAAGAGACTCATTGAACAAAACATGAGGAGAAGATTAAAAGGACGAATGGATGAAAGGTGGTTGGATAGCAGATTGAAATGAATGAATGAGAACACTGTAAGCAAGAGAAAAACAGGGAGTGCGTTTGAAAGGGACTGAAAGAGCAAATGAATAGCAGAAAGAGCGATAACAAGAAAAACAAGAGTTATATTTAGTAGGGACACCACGAATAAATGGAAGAGTGAACGAGTGATGAGAAGAAAAACAAGGACCATGTGTAGCTATTTAAATTTCAAAGGAAAGCGGAATGCCTGAAGCTGATCCATCATACTCACATTTTTTACTGGCAACTCAAACACACACACACACACACACATACACACACACACACACACACACACACACACACACACACACACACACACTAAACTACATACATACCATCCTCCCGACCCCCAGTGACCTCCAAAACTCACGTAGCCACTCATTAAAAATTACGTACATACATACACAAACATACATACACAAGGCAAATATGACAAAGCAATGCGAAATAAAAGAAAAAAAACTACTACTTGTCACTATAAAAAGACACCGTTGTTTTGGCGCCACCGTAACACCTGCGTGGATGTATATTACCTTCCCACATATAACTAATTGCTGCACCTGTATGAACGCCACATGTCTCTTATCACCTGTGCATTATAACACTTACAGATGAGGTGACGTGACCTGCTGGAATTAATGTTCTAGTCATTTTTTACCAGTTTTTTATTCATACAAAACATACCGATTCCTTCTTTTATTATCGAGAATTATTAATATTGAAGTTGATCTCAGCTTACCGTTAACAGTATTAATATTATTATAATTTGCTATTGCTGTTGTTGCTGTTGTCATTGCTACAACTAAAACTAATTATGCATCATATTTAATTGCAGTTATTTTTACTAAAACTAATTATGCATCATATTTAATTGCAGTTATTTTTACTATTATTCGCGTTTTTTTTTTTATACTCAAAGATTTTTTTTTCATAACTTAAAGATAAATCTTATTTGCTGGGTTCACTTCATTTACTCATCATTCTCATCCCGTGTCTCCTTAACAGGTGTCACACTTTCTCACACATGAAGGTTGCAAAAGCCAAACTCTCCTCCTCCTCTAGAATTCACCGTAAGGTGAATAATAAAACTTCCTTTTATCCCTTCCTATAAAAATTCCGTCATTTTTTTTTTCATACTGCATGGTAATTTCCCCAACTCAAGATTGAGAAAGCGGTGGGTGGGGAGGAGCCTTCTGTTGTACTGTCTTGCTCTCTACCCTGTTGCTAATTATGAGTCGTTACCAAACAGCCTTGCAAGGACTTAAAGATCTCTTGTTGCTTGGCTTTCCTTTGTATTCCTCCTCCTCCTCCTCCTCCTCCTCCTCCTCCTCCTCCTCCTCCTCCTCCTCCTCCTGACATCCAAGGTGAACAAGAATCGAGCTCTGCACAACTAAACTGTCTGTCCTTGCAACCCATCCTGCTTAAGCCGCTATTTATTTTAATCATCAAACTGCCCAGCACGAACCGAAAGAAATATTGTTGTTTGTTTTCCTCTGTATTCCTTTGTGTTCCTCCTCCCCCTCCTCCTGTTCCTCCTGCTGTAATCTGCACCGGTTCGCTCACGTAAAGTTACAACACAACGCACACTCGATCTATATAAATTAAACATTGTAGGTTGGTGCGAGTTTCAAATTGAACAATCAAGTCGCCTCGCCAACGCTGTGAAGCTTTTGTGTGTGTGTGTGTGTGTGTGTGTGTGTGTGTGTGTGTGTGTGTGTGTGTGTGTGTGTGTGTGTGTGTGAAGGTGAAAGCATTCCTATCGCACTCATAAAATTATTGATACGTAGAAATAATACCGCGTGTCTTTATCGAATATTTCCCTTCGTATCCTTGCGTATCAGATAATCGCGCGCGCACACACACACACACACACACACACACACACACACACACACACACACACACACACACACAGAGAGAGAGAGAGAGAGAGAGAGAGAGAGAGAGAGAGAGAGAGAGAGAGAGAGAGAGAGAGAGAGAGAGAGAGAGAGAGAGAGAGAGAGAGAGAGAGAGAGAGAGAGAGAGAGAGAGAGACGGGTGGTACTGACCAATCACATATGAAGGTAACTTTTGCAGAATATCTGGGTTTGTTAGTCTATACACATTAGAGCTCTACAGCGGAATAAATAGGTAAATAAAAAAAAAGTAATTAAAATAGATAAGTAAATATATAAATGAATGAATGAATGAATGAATAAAAAATAATATGTAAGTAAATTAATAAATAAGCAAGTAGATAAATAAGCAAATCGATAAAAAAAGATTGAGCGGGTAAATAAAGAAAACAAGGGAAAAAAAGGAAAAGAAATGTACGAGTATACACATCAAATAAACGATAAAATAAATAAAATAATGAGAAGACAAATATGAAAAGGAGAAATATAAACAGAGACATTGACGAGAGAGAGAGAGAGAGAGAGAGAGAGAGAGAGAGAGAGAGAGAGAGAGAGAGAGAGAGAGAGAGAGAGAGAGAGAGAGAGAATGGGGTGGGGTGGCAATCTATAATAGTCACCAATATATGTTCCCAAATAACCCAAACCAAAACCACTCAAGCCTCAATAAACAGCATCAAAAGCAAGGTATTGTCCCTTGAAACTCAATTAACCCCACAAGCTTTTTCTATTTTCATTTTCATTATATTATTTCCACACAAAAGGCATGGGTGGAGGTGGAGGAGGAGGAGGAGGAGGAGGAGGACGAGGAGGAGGAGGAGGAGGAGGAGGAGGAGGAGGAGGAGGAGGAGGAGGAGGAGGTGGTGACGGTAGTGGTGGTGAACTGTATGACTCTCTCTCTCTCTCTCTCTCTCTCTCTCTCTCTCTCTCTCTCTCTCTCTCTCTCTCTCTCTCTCTCTCTCTCTCTCTCTCTCGCTATATTAAGATGCAGGATACACATGAATAAATGATACAGAAATAGAATAAGATTGAATGATGCCAGTATAAAATTATCAAGCTTTTCTTTGAGACCTTTATTATTGCAAGCTAAATTTGGACTCGACAAACTGCAGGAAATGTTTCAGTATAATACAGACGAAAAATATATCGTCGTAAAATAGATAACGCAAAGATAAAAGGGTAGTGACTTATCTCATATTAATAATGTAAGAATATAGAAAATACGAGTTGAGGTTTTTTTTTTCTCTCTGTTTTTAGCTGTAAGAATGTTTTGTTATTAACGGAACTCTTACTTAATAGTATAGGTAAAGAGGAGATTGATTTTTTTGTTGTTTAATGGAGAGGGATTTTTTTTTTTTCGTGGAAGTTACTGAAGGAAAAACATGTGTATCTGTTATTAAGAAAATTACTGTTAGTTGCGAGAAAAATACGTATGACGGTTAGGTAAAAGAAAAGTGTATAAGAAATTGAAAAATACTATACTATACTATCCTATACTATACTATACTAAGTTGCTGTGATGATGATGATGATGATGATGATGATGATGATGATGATGATGATGATGATGATGATGTTGATGATGCTGATGATGACGACGACGACGACGAATAATGATGATGCAAATAATGATTAATCATGTCAGCAATCCCACAGTATTCTTTAACAGACACGATATGGAAACAGTTAATGCACGCGCGCGCGCATGCACACGCATGCACGCGCACTCGCGCCCGCGCGCGCACACACACACACACACACACACACACACACACACACACACACACACACACACACACACACACACTAACACCAAATCCTAGCAGTGAAAAAATAGCGACGGAGGAGGAGGAGGAGGAGGAGGAGGAGGAGGAGGAATAATTAAACCACAAATTACTCCCTGCATTCCTCCTGCCCCTCCCGCGCCGGAGTTTCATCCTGACCACCACCACCACCACCACCACCATCACCATCACCATCACGAGCACACACATGCACACACACACACACATACACACACCTGTCTCCCCTCGCGCACCTCTCCAACAATCACCTCCAGGCTCAACACACCTGAACATCTGCAACAGCCCCCATTACCTAACCCTTAAGTACAGGTAACACACAGGTAACACGCAGATGACACGTGGGGCAGTATTACAAGTGTTACCAGTGTTACCAGTGTTACCAGTCTCATATCGAAGCATGGGAAGCGAAATGCCAAGAGTTCACAACCTTTTCTCACCTTTCACTCCTCCACCGCCCACCGCCCACTTCCTACTGGCCGCCACCTGCGCTTCCTCCCACGCCCATGCAGTAACCTTCCTTCACGCCCCCGCCCACACCTGCACCAGCCACTCATCACCGCTAACCGGCTCCCACGCCTCTTCTATAACTTAGCCTCCTATCTGCTCGTCTGTTTCACCCGCTACAGCTCTTCCTTCCTTCCTTCCTTCCTTCCTTCCTTCTTTCCTCCAACATTCTCCACCTATTCCTTTCCTTCTCCTAACATCCACTCTCTCTCTCTCTCTCTCTCTCTCTCTCTCTCTCTCTCTCTCTCTCTCTCTCTCTCTCTCTCTCTCTCTCTCTCTCTCTCTCTCTCTCTCTCTCCCGCCCACCTCTCACCACAAGGAAAAATAGAAAGATATTGGAGTTTTAGTAATCTAAGTATTTTTTTCAATGTCTAAACTTTTCTATGGCTGTTCTTGGTATGTTATTTCTTGCGCTGTTCTTTCCACACACACGCGCATGTGCACACACACACACACACACACACACACACACACACACACACACACACACACACACACACACACACACACACACACACACGAACCCCATAGCAAAAAAAGATAAAAAAAACACGAAAAACCACCAATTTAAATAAAACAATGAATAACGAACAAAATCCATTCAAACAAGACAAAACTACGTAAATATATCTCTCGACAAATTTATAAGCTCCGATGATGGAGGGAAAAAAAAATAGAAGATAAAAGATGACCTCATTTGATTAGAAACGTAAGTGAGCGTGGAGGGAAATATTTATTCTTCTATCTCTTCATCCCGTCCAGCTGTTTATCTAGCCATGGATCTATCGACCAGCAGTTACAGCCACCGAGTGAAATATAAATGTGCACCGAAGGAGTGTTTTATAATCCTTTGATGTGTTCTAATACTTTAATCTCTAATACGTAATATGCCTTAATTTTTTTTTTCCTGGGGCGAGGGTAAATTTTAATACAGAGAGAGAGAGAGAGAGAGAGAGAGAGAGAGAGAGAGAGAGAGAGAGAGAGAGAGAGAGAGAGAGAGAGAGAGAGAGAGAGAGAGAGAGAGAGAGAGAGAGAGAGAGAGAGAGAGAGAGAGAGAGAGAGAGAGAGAGAGAGAGAGAGAGAGAGAGAGCCACACAAAAGACATAAAGATGAGAGAGGATGAGAGAATCATTGCAGTAGCAGCAGCAGCAGTAGTAGTAGTAGTAGTAGTAGTAGTAGTAGTAGTAGTAGTAGTAGTAGTAGTAGTAGTAGTAACCCAACTTAATCTAACCTAAGCTAGCCTAACGTAAGCAAACATCAGCTAATCAAGTCTAACACAAACTAACCAAACATAATCTTATTTAAACTGAACCTTACCTAATCTAACCTACATTAACAATCTGACTTAACCTACCTAACCTAACGTACCCTAACCTAATCTAAAATACCTTAACCCAAGCCTAACCTAACCTAACGAACCCTAAGCAAACCTTGAGGCGATGCGAGACGAGGCAGAGACCGAGACTGGCAAAACCACAACACACCTGGTCCTCCCACTGCACACACCTTGTATTTTCCCACACACCAATAAACTCTTACCTGCCCGTCATTGGTGTGCCGGAATGTAGATATGACGAAGAGAGGGACGAAGGGAGGGAAGGCGGACCGAAGGAAGGAAGGAAGGTAAATAATTAGAAAAGAGGTGCAGGAAAAAGTAAGGAAAGAAAAAACATATTAGAAAGGAAATAAAGGGAACAGACAGGTTACAGGTACAGGTAGTGGTGAAGAAGTAAGGAGTAAGTACACACAGGTAAGGCAGAAGGTGAGAAAAGTGATCATAAGAAAGGGAGGAGAGATTTTGGGAGAGGCAAGGAGACAGAGAGAGGATGAGATGACGATGGAGGCCGGAGAAAGGAAGGAAGGAGGAGGAGGAGGAGGAGGAGGAGGAGGAGGAGGAGGAGGAGGAGGAGATGAAGGAGGAGGAGGATAAACTAAAGATAAAAATGAGTGAGAATAAACACATAATAAATTACAAATAACAAAACAAACATTGAAATACAATCAATCAATCTCTCTCTCTCTCTCTCTCTCTCTCTCTCTCTCTCTCTCTCTCTCTCTCTCTCTCTCTCTCTCTCTCTCTCTCTCTCTCTCTCTCTCTCTCTCTCTCTCTCTCTCTCTCCCCACTAATACAAAACAAATCAATTAACACAAAAAGACAAAAAAAAGAACAATGATGACCCAAACAATGAGAGAAAGAGAGAGAGAGAGAGAGAGAGAGAGAGAGAGAGAGAGAGAGAGAGAGAGAGAGAGAGAGAGAGAGAGAGAGAGAGAGAGAGAGACCCCACACACAAACTTCAGCATCTCTTGAGGATTTACAACTTTGAACTTCGGAGCAAAATTAGAAAGTTGTCGATGGTTTCGTTTATTTTGAGGGTTTGTGAGCCACTGGTGAGGCGGAGACTAACTTGATTCTCTCTCTCTCTCTCTCTCTCTCTCTCTCTCTCTCTCTCTCTCTCTCTCTCTCTCTCTCTCTCTCTCTCTCTATGGACAGACTAATTTTTATTGCACTTAAAACTCTCAATATTAGTTCAGTGATTAGAGGAACGCATTTCATCAGTTTTACATTCCATACGATCCCTAGTGTGTGTGTGTGTGTGTGTGTGTGTGTGTGTGTGTGTGTGTGTGTGTGTGTGTGTGTGTGTGTGTGTGTGTGTGTGTGTGTGTGTGTGTGTGTGTGTGTGTGTGTGTGTGTGGGTATAATCGACAGCATATACAGATACAGTGGAGTTTTTCAATTCAGTTGCATATCTATTTTATTTTTATTTATTTATTTTTTTTTTTAGCATCATTTTCACGTCTGTCATTATCACCTATAAACTTACTTTTTACCATTTTAATGATAGCGTGTTGTGAGTGCTTTGTCTGTCTGTCTGTCTGTATGTATGTATGTATGTAAGCACTGTATGTATGTATGTATGTATGTATGTATGTATGTATGTATGTATGTATGTATGTAATTACGGCAATAGTAAAAGTATGCAAAAAAAATAATTATAAAATGTTTGGATGAATATAATTAAACAAAAACTAATGCACAACAAAACATGATCTCTCTCTCTCTCTCTCTCTCTCTCTCTCTCTCTCTCTCTCTCTCTCTCTCTCTCTCTCTCTCTCTCTCTCTCTCTCTCTCAGGCGTTTAATCATAGGCCTAAATTGTCAACGGGCTTTTGTATACATTTATAATTGTCTCCCCTCCCTAATTAATTCTCTCTCTCTCTCTCTCTCTCTCTCTCTCTCTCTCTCTCTCTCTCTCTCTCTCTCTCTCTCTCTCTCTCTCTCTCTCTCTCTCATTTCACTACCTTCCCTTTCATCTCATCCCCTCACTTCCTGTCCACCATCATTTCCTCCTCCTCCTCCTCCTCCTCCTCCTCCTCCTCCTCCTCCTCCTCCTGCGGCCATAATTCCTTCCATCCTTCTCCTCCATCACTTCTCTCATTTCCTTAAAACCTTCCATTACCCTTTCATTTTTTTTAAAGCTCCCTCACTGCCCTCTTCTCCCCTTTAACTTCCCTCTCTTTCCCCCCTTTTACTCTCTTCTATCTACCTTTCCCTTCCTTCTCTCCTCCCCCCTCTTTTACTTTCTATCTCCCTTCCCTTCTTTCCTATCCCTATTTTCCGTTTCCCCTCTTTTCTCCTCTCTCCCCTTCCTTCTATTCTCCCTCTCCTTCTGTCTCACTTCTCTTCCTTCTTCTTCTCCTCTCTCTTTTCTCTTGCCATCATTCTCTTCACACGAGTAACAAAACGAAGACTAGAGAAGAAAAGATATTCAGTGCATCTTCTTCTTCATCTTTTCCTTCTTCCTTGTTCCTCCAGCCGTCACTCTTACTAAAGCTTAGGGAATCGAAGACAAGGTGATGAGGATGATGGTAATGGAAGTGATGGAATAGGTGATGTCTCTGAGGGTGAATAAAGAGCATGAGTAAGGGAAGAGTGTGAGTGGATGAAGAGATTAGGTTATATGAGGGATGAGTAGGTGAGTTAGTGTTGAGGGAAGTGAATGAATGAGTGAGCGAAATGATGATGAATGAATGAAGTGAGTAAATGAATGAACTGTTATTAATTAGATACTAGTAAATAACGCATGGAAATGAATGAATGTATGAGATGATTATTTGAGTGAGTGAACGAGTGAATGAGAGAATACATGAGTGAGCAGGTGAGTGAGGGAGTGAGTAAGTAAATGCCTACCATAACGGACGGATACAACACCCCTTCGGATCACTGCAGGCGGGATTCCTAACGCCCGTGTGCTTTACTGAACAAACATCCCCTAATTACAAAAGACAACGGTGAGATAACGCGGTGGAGTCGGTTGGGGGACGGGGATGGGTGGTGAGGAAGTGGGGAAGGAGTGGGAGGGAGATGGTAGGGAAGGAGAGAGGGGAGGCGAGAGGGATGCGAGTAGGGAGTGACGGAACAAGGTAAAGAGAGAGGGAGGAAGGGAAGGATGGAGGGAGGGAGGGAAAAGGGAGTGCTGGAGGGTGGGATGGAGAGAGGACGGGGAGGAAGGAGGACGAGGAGGAAGGAGAGGTAGAGGGAGGGAGGGAAAGAGGGAGGAAGGGTGGGAGGAAGGCAGGGAGGATGGCTTGGCATTCTATTCAGAGGGATTACTAACATTATATACATGAACACGTGGTAATCTGTGCTGCTTCCACTATTTTTTGGTGTAACAACAGTACGGCTGCTAATACCACCGCCACCCACTACTACGCTACTCTACTACTACTACTACTACTACTGCTACTACTACTACTACTACTACTACTACTGCTACTACCATCCCACTACTATACACTAACAACTACTACTAATTTTACTACTACTACTTTCTCTTGGTAACCTTAATTTAGTTTACTCTCATCAGAAAACGAGATAAATTCAAATCTTATTTACCTTAGAAAGAGATAAGCCATTTCGAACGCTTTGTTTACTTTCTTGCCGTTACCTTACTCAATTTATTTCCTTGCGTAATTTCAACCAGTTTTTTTTTTTTTTTTCTTAGCGCGCACTAAAACTCTATTTGCTGTAGTACCAGATGAAGGGATTCTGTTCCAGGCACTTCTAATTAACACATATCGCAAGAAAAGTCAACAATTATTGACAATCGAGGCAATTTCTCTCACTAAAATATCTGGTTTATCTAACGATTTCTACGTAAGACCATCCTTTCTGCGCAAGTCATTGGGTTAGGTTAGTTTGATTTTTTTTTCTCTCATTTTTTAGAAGATCTCAATACCAGCAGATTATACAAAGCAAACTTAATATAGAAGCCTCGAAGAGTAATGCTAGTGTCGAATTCTCAGGCAATTGAGGGAGCAGAATAACATGAAAATAACAATGGTTAGGTGTGTCTCTCTTAGCGTGTTTCCATTGCCGTTAAGTCATAATGGAAATATTGTAGAGTTAAAGCAGAAGTCACGAGGTAAGACTAATGCTAGCCACGAGTCATTTCTATAAGGGTTACGTGACTGAGACTTTTCCAGACTAGCGACGTCCATTCATTCATAAATGCTAAATTGTTAACAAAGCGCATTTTATTGTTCATCTTATTTTCAGACACATCACTGAGGTACTGTGTTCTGACATGCTACTTCTACATCATTCATCCTTTCACTGCTATGGTCGCCCCTTTGTTAATATTGAAGCACTGTGACTATAAAATAAATAAACAAATAAATAAATAGAATAAGATTGTTTGCATGGACACACAAAGAAAAGACATGATTTATTTCTGTCTTCACAATGTCATAGAATCATCGAAGACACTGCACTACAAAAATAAAGGCGCATTGAAAACTTGTGATTACGGAAAATTTTGTCTAAGAACTGAAAGAGCTAACCACATTCACATTCACAGGACTTATGGGAATCGAACCGAGTGGGGATGGAGGCGGATCTACACACTCACCAACGCACCACTAAGTCACCAAACGGAGTAGCGCAAAAGGGGAACAAAAATGCTGAGGGTGGAGGGAAGGCAAGGGGCGGCACTCCCTCAGCGGCCGCCATCACCCTAAAAATGTGCAAGAATTTTTACCCCCCCCCTCCCTTGGAACCGCAAAGCCACTGAGCTCCGCCCCTGAGCCAGATTGCCGCCCTCACCTCGCCCTGTAGAGAAATTGTGACTTTGTTATTCCACATAAACCCCTACACACTCCGCCGCCACCACCACTGTCATGACTACTGCTACGTGCTACACCCAATCGCGGCTACTAAGATTATCACTAAGACTACCACTACCAATATCTTTACTAAATCAACCACTACTACTACTACTACTACAACCACCACCACCACCACCACTACTACTACTGCTACTACTACCACTACTACTATACTGCTTCTGCTGCTGCTTCTACGGCTACTGCTGCTGCTTCTACTACTACTGCTACTACTTCTTCTACTACAACTGCTGCTGTTGCTGCTGTTGCCACTACTACAACTACCACCACTACTACTGCTGCTGCAACTAGTACTATCACACCTACTACTACTAAAACTATACTTAACAATAATAATAATAATAATAATAATAATAATAATAATAATAATAATAATAATAATAATAATAGGTAATAATGATAATGATAATACTTCATTGAAAACGTGATAAGGGACGGAGTTTCATAGGAGGAGGAGGAGGAGGAGGAGGAGGAGGAGGAGGAGGAGGAGGAGGAGGAGGAGGAGGAGGAGGAGGAGGAGGGGGAAAGAAGAGGAGAAACCATGATAGGGAAGAAAAATCAAGAACATATAAGAACAGAAAGGGAGAGAGCAAGCAATGAAAATAAAACACATAAAAGACATAAGCGGGAAAAAAGGAGGAAAATGTCAAAGGTAAAACAAGTGACAGAATAAGAAAACCAGCGCAGGATGACGAGGAGGGTAGAAGGAAAAGGAAAAGAAAGAAGAGGTCAAGAGGAAATGAGATAATGGTAATGTTTTTAAAGGTGGAAGATAAGAAAGCATGAGGTCTTAGTGAGGAGGAGGAGGAGGAGGAGGAGGAGGAGGAGGAGGAGGAGGAGGAGGAGGAGGAGGAGGAGGAGGAGGAGGAGGAGGAGGAGGAGGAGGAGAGGAGGAATGGAGATGGCAGAGGTGAGAGAGAAAAGGGAGGAAGTAAAGGAGAGGTGAAAAAGAAAAGAAAAAACGATTTAGGTGACTCAGCAAGAGAGAGAGAGAGAGAGAGAGAGAGAGAGAGAGAGAGAGAGAGAGAGAGAGAGAGAGAGAGAGAGAGAGAGAGAGAGAGAGATTACTTCAGGAAAGAGGAATGGGAGAAAGAGAGGAAAAGAGTAAAGGGAGGAGGTGGACGATAAAATAATAATGAAATTAAGAGAATAAAGAAAGATGAAAAGCGTGGAAGGAAAAGAATAAATTAATGAGGTAGTAAGTGAATTACTGAAAGAAAAAGAAAGAAAACCTAAATAAATAATTAAGGAAAGGAAAGGAAAGGAAAGGAAAGGAAAGGAAAGGAAAGGAAAAGGGGTAAAGGGAGGAAGTATGCAAGGAAAGAAAGAAAGAAAGAAAGGAAGGAAGGAAGGAAGGAAGGAAGGAAGGAAGGAAGGAAGGAAGGAAGGAAGGAAGGAAGGAAGGAAGGAAGGAAGGAAGGGAAATTAAAAAAATACATGAAGATAAAAATGAAAGTTAATGGAGACGGAGAAGCCTCGAGAAAGGAGAAAGTTGGAGTAAAACGATGGAAAGGAATAAAAAAATACTAAGGAAGACACTTAAGCTGCGAATAAAAAAAAGAATAAGAAAGAAAAGAGGAAAAGGAAGAGGATAAAGCTAACATCAGATGGAAGGAGAGATGGAGATGAAAGAGAGGAAAGAGAAAAATGGGGAGAGAGAGAGAGAGAGAGAGAGAGAGAGAGAGAGAGAGAGAGAGAGAGAGAGAGAGAGAGAGAGAGAGAGAGAGAGAGAGAGAGAGAGAGAGAGAGAGATGCAGGGAAATATGAAGGTGTGGAGCCACGAGTCAGGATTACCGCTTGTCTCTAATATGAGCAGCTGTCGTGTGTGTGTGTGTGTGTGTGTGTGTGTGTGTGTGTGTGTGTGTGTGTGTGTGTGTGTGTGTGTGTGTGTGTGTGTGTGTGTGTGTGTGTACTGTTTCAACGTTCCTGCAGCTGGTGGCGATGGTGGCTCTAATGTTTTGTTGTTGTTGTTGTTGTTGTTATTTCCTCTTCTTCTCGTAGGGAAAGGTGAGATACTCGCATATAATGAACCCAAACTAATCAATCCCCTTCCACATTAAGCTTCCGTCCACTCCATCCACTTATACACCGCTCCATCCATCTATTCATCAGCTAATGCTTTGAGACCATACTTCACACAGACAGACAGACAGACAGACACAGACAGACAAATCTACGAACGAAGAAAAAATGGAATCAAGCACACACACACACACACACACACACACACACACACACACACACACACACACACACACACACACACACACACAAATAAGCATCCTGCAACTCAGCACTATGTAACTCCCTCCTCCTCCTCCTCCTCCTCCTCCTCCTCCTCCTCCTCCTCCTCCTCCTCCTCCTCCTCCTCCTCCTCCTACTCCTCGTCTTCCTCCTCCTCCTCCTCCTCCTCCTCCTCCTCCAGGCCACTTCATTATGCATGTGTCGGACGCGATCGAACAAACTTTGGCCGCAAATTAATTACTCAGAGAACAAATTCCTTCCAGAAACGATTAAAGCAACATGCCTCCTTCCCCCCTCTCCTTGAGACATTGAGGAGGAGGAGGAGGGAAATGATTAAGACATAGAGAGGAAATGGAGAGAGAAAAAAATGAAGAAGAGGAGATGCAGGTGGTGGTGGTGGTGGTGGTGGTAAGGAGGAGAAACGAGATAAGATAAAAGCAAAGATGAAGACGAGAAGAGGACGAGAGAGGAAGGACGAAAAGACGTGATGATGAGAAAGAGCAATTGGAAAAGATACAGAGATGACGAGAACAAGAACAAGATCAAGAACAAGATCAAGAACAAGAATAAGAAGAACAATAACTAGAAAAACGAGATAAATGCCACTATGACTTATTTAACCATCCAATAAGGTCATGTATCTCAACCCTTCATCCCCCACCACCACCACCACTACCACCAGCACCACCACCACCACCACCACCACCACCACCACCACCACCACCACCACCACCACCACCACCACCACCTGCTGCTGCTCCTAAGACAATACCTAAACAAATATCCCTGACTGGCCCTGATTTCCCGGTGAAGTTGGGAGACTCGTGCAGTTACCCTGATGGGAGCGAGTTTGGCCGAAGACAGAGGCCTTTGCGAGTTGGTGAGGCAGACGAAGGGAGACGTGAAGGGCGTGATTGTGTCTGTCTCACTGTCTTCAGCTGCCGCCCTTGCTGAGAACTGTTAACTGTGGCGAAATGTGGTTGTGGTGGGGGAAGTGGAGGAAGGAAGGGGTGTTGGGGAAGGAATGGAAGGAGGAGGAGGAGGGTGTGCAAAAGTGATGATTGTGGCGGTGGAGTTGGGATGCAGCATAAAGGTTAGGGATTAGGAGTCGGAGGTGGAGGAGGAGGAGGAATACAAAGGAATACAAAGGAAAGCCAAACAGCAAGAAACCTTTTGGTCCTTGCAAGGTTGTTTGGTAACTACTTCTAACTAGCTATGGGGAAGCGAGACAGGACAGCACAGCAGAAGGAAGAGGAGGAGGAGGAGAGAATATAATGGGCCGGGTATCTTCATAATACAAATGGGAAGAAAGAAAACGAAGTAACAGTAAGCAACATATCAAAACGAAAGGAATATGAGACGAAAAAATAGTAGAGAAATAAAAAAAAACGCAATACCAAGAGATATGACGAATATACGTTCAAATATATAAATACTTAAAACAGCCAAAAAAAAAAGTGTAAAACAAAGACGGACGAGAGGTAAAAAAAAAAGAGGCAACTGAAAAAGAGAAGAGAAAGAAAGAGAAGAGAAGAGAAAGAGAAAGAGAAAGAGAAGACAATGACCTGACCTGCGCGGCATTAGAGGAGCGTCATGCATAGCTGAGGTCATCTTTAAACACACATAACGAGGCCAGGCCAGGTCAGGTCAGGCGGAGTCTTGCCTTTTTCCTTCCTTCCCATTCCCAATACTTTTTTTTCAAGGTCACAGGAGGAAAGACTGGAAATAAAAGTTGCAGGAATTGAGCACCACCGCCCACGCTGCCCGCCTTCCACGCCCACCACCTGCGCTCCTCGGTCCCTCCTCCTCCTCCTCCTCCTCTTCCTCCGTCTCCTCCTCCTCCTCCCACAGAACTCAGCCAGATAGGATGATTTTTTGTAGACCGTCTCTCTCTCTCTCTCTCTCTCTCTCTCTCTCTCTCTCTCTCTCTCTCTCTCTCTCTCTCTCTCTCTCTCTCTCTCTCTCTCTCCATGACTAATGGCATACAAATGAGACACGGCTCGCATTCACACGAGAGAGAAAGAGAGAGAGAGAGAGAGAGAGAGAGAGAGAGAGAGAGAGAGAGAGAGAGAGAGAGAGAGAGAGAGAGAGAGAGAGAGAGAGAGAGAGAGAGAGAGAGAGAGAGAGGTGATGTGTGAGTGGAGTCAGAGGGTGAAACATGATAGTACAGTGCCATGTGTTACACTGCGACACACAACGTCATTTGCAAACACCCACCACCACCACCCACCCACCACCACCACCACCACCACCACCCACCCACCCACCCACCAACACCACGACCCAGCACTCCTTCACTCCTCCCACCCACACTCCCTCCCTCCCCAGCACACACGTACTCATCCCCACCATCTATAACCTTCACACACCACCCTACCACACAGATAGCTGGGTACTGTGAATAGATAGAGTGATACAGATAGATTAATAGATAGATAGTGACCGTGACTGACTGCCTGCCTAATTCACTGACTGGTTCATTAACTAATAGGTAGATAAATAAATATGGATGGGTATTTAATATATATTTCAATTAACCACAGCTAAGGTTCGAATACTACATTGGATAATAATCAAGTATACCTCACTCCACAGAAGATATAAATACCTTCATAATAAAATACTCGTATATGGAATTACTAAGACGCACAGTCCATAAAATCTCATTAAATCAAGCAGAAATAAACTACAGCAAGATTCTACACATGCAAACTGTTTCTATCTCCCTTTATTACTACTACTATTACTACTACAACAAAAACAACAACGACTACCACTACTACTATACCTACTATTACTACTACCACTACTACTACTACTACTACTACTACCACCACCACTACCACCACCATTCACTATTAACAGCCCTCCACAAATGAACTGAAAGGAAGAACAAACACCAGCAAAAATTTTAATCCTTACGAGTCTGTGATAAAACTTCCCTTCCAAACCTTCCTCTCTGCACTCCACTTTAATAAGCCTTCACTTTTTACAACCTCTTTTACATCTACACCTCCATTCCATACCCCCCACCCCCACCACTTCAACACCCAACTTATAATTTCCCCCTTCACTCCACATCTCTATACCACACTACACTACTTAACCCATACGCCAAACTCCAACACCCAAACGTACTATACCAGTTCCCCTACACTCCACAACTCCACCATGACACCACTACCTATTCCACTCCAATCTGATATCCCTCCACTTTAATGTCCACCCCTTAACCTTACCTGCAGTATGGCCTCAACTCCACTCTATATAACACAAAAAAATAAATAAATAAATAACATCACAGACTGTCACCCTCCATCGATTACACACTACAAGAATAACATTTTCTTTACATTAACAAGTAAAGGATTCTTGTCAAACGATACCTCAGAAACGTCACAGGAATTTGCCTACACCCACCACTACACCCAAAAATACAGCTCCTACCTACTAATTCCCCTCCACAACCACCACCACCACCACCACCACTCAGATCCCGTGACAACCTGGTGCGGCCTTCATCCTTCCGTCCTTAAGGGGGGTTTCGTGAAGCTGACGTAGCACAGAACATTAGTAAGAGTGATGCATTTAAGTGTTGTAGGATGCATCAGGGTGTTTTTTGGACATTTTTTTTGGGGGGGGGGTATTTTATCAGAGGACAGAGGGAGGTAGAGTGGTGGGAGGGAGAGAGGGAGGGACCTTAAACAATAATTTTCTTCCTCTCTCAATTTTTTTCCTCCTTTCCCTCTCTCTCTATTCCTTTCGTTCCTTTCCTCCATCTAAGCTTTAGCATTTCTTTCCTTCCTCCTCCTCCCTTCATTCATACTTTTTTCTTCTCCTTCTCCTGTTTTATCGGTCTTTCCCCGTCCACTCTTCCTTTACCTTCCTCCTCCTCCCACTTCTTTCCTTTCACCTTCTCCTTATTCTTTCCTTCTCCTTCCTTTACATGTTCCTCTCTTCCTATCCCTTGTTCTCTACAACTATCTCTTTTTTTCTATTCTTTTCCCTTCACTCATCGTTACTCTCTCTCTCTCTCTCTCTCTCTCTCTCTCTCTCTCTCTCTCTCTCTCTCTCTCTCTCTCTCTCTCTCTCTCTCTCTCTCTCTCATGAATATGCAGTCAGGCGTTCGTCTTAGCCTTCCTGTCAACCTTCTGTCCTTGTCTTGTTCCCCGGAGCCTCCCTGTCCACCCGTCAGTCCACCTGTCTATTTACCGGTTTGATACCATATTCTCTCTCTCTCTCTCTCTCTCTCTCTCTCTCTCTCTCTCTCTCTCTCTCTCTCTCTCTCTCTCTCTCTCTCTCTCTCTCTCTCTCTCTCTCTCAAGCTTTTCCTGTCATTCAAAGTTTGTTTACGAGAGAGAGAGAGAGAGAGAGAGAGAGAGAGAGAGAGAGAGAGAGAGAGAGAGAGAGAGAGAGAGAGAGAGAGAGAGAGAGAGAGAGAGAGAGAGAGAGAGAGAGAGAGAGAGAGAGAGAGAGAGAGAGTCGTCTTCTAAACACCATTAGCATAATCTTTATTCTCTCACACCTCCACTTCTTCCTCTTCCTCTTCCTGCTTATCCTTCTTCCCTCCCTTCTGCTCTCCTTTACATTTCTCCATCTTTCATCCTTATCTCTTTACATTTTCTTTCTGATCTTGTTATTGTACTTCCTTCCTTTACTTCCTTCTCTTTCGTACCTTTCCACTTCTCTTCCCTCTTTCGTCTACCTATTTTCTTATTAATACATTTCCTTCTTTTCTTCCCTCCCTTTTTACCTTCTCCTTTAAACCTTTCCTCCTCTCCTTCCTTTCTCATGCATCCCTTTTTTTGGTTTTATATTATTACTGTACACCTCTCGTTCCTTTCTTCGCTCTCTCTATCTCTCTTTCTCCTACTCATCTCCATCATCTGCATCTCATCTCCTCCTCCTCCTCCTCCTCTTTACCTTCACGGGACAGGTGACAAACAGCTAAGTTTTGTCTCATTAAGCAACATTTTTACTAATAAGTGTCTTTTTTTTCTGCGTCTCGCCAACCCTTGTGTGTTTTGGAGACCATTATGCATATGATGTTTATTATGTACATTGATGCCTTGTTAATGACGCTGATGCAATGGTAACAATATATGTATGTGTGGAGGAGGAGGAGGAGGAGGAGGAGGAATGTGTGTCTGTCTGTGTGTGTGTGTGTGTGTGTGTGTGTGTGTGTGTGTGTGTGTGTGTGTGTGTGTGTGTGTGTGTGTGTGTGTGTGTGTGTGTGTGTGTGTTATTCACTGTTATATTTTGTGCTATCTTTCGTCTATTATATTTTTTCTTTTTATTTTACCTTTATTTTACACAATACATAAATAACATCGCTAAATTAAAAACTAAAACTAATACGAAATTATGCGCGAATCCATGTCATTATCTTATTAATGATCGCAAGGCAACGTTTCATTTTTTTATATCATCATTACCATCATTATCATCATCATTACAATTTCCACTAATTTCGCTTATGGCTCTTCACGGATTTATCATTACGTATCAGTCTCACCTTTCGTCACAATGTGTATAAAAGACTCCATACATCTATAATACATACATATTTTGCATAATATTTGAATAACATCAGCTTTTCCATCAGCGGCGTAGGTTAGGTTAAGTGGCTTGCTTAAGTTAGGTTAAGTTAGGTTAAGTTAGGTTAAGTTAGGTTAGGTTAGTTTTAGATTAATTTACTTCATTAATTTCACTGCTAATCCCTTCACTGTGCAGATCATGACTTAAAAAAGCATCATATATATAGTGAGTGTCTCTAATTTAGAAAGCTAGGACTAAAACACAAAACAAACCCATAATTTTACCTCACTCTACAAACAGGCTTAGTTACTCATTTATTTCCTTTGCGTCAGCCGAGTTACCAATTCTTTCTTTCTCTTCTCTGTGTTTCCCTAAGCCATATTATTTCTACCCTTCCAGACATTTATTTCCTTCTTCTGTGAAAGTTACTAATACCTTCTTCTGTCCTGCATCTTCATACTGTACTACTTCTACTCTTCCAGATACTGACACCTTACGGGTATCCAAAACTGATTCCGAATGATCCCTCGTCTTTTCGTGTCAGTAAATAAAAGAACAATGTATCCTTTTTGTATGACAGACCTATCGTGTCCTCCTCCCCCCCCTCTCTCTCTCTCTCTCTCTCTCTCTCTCTCTCTCTCTCTCTCTCTCTCTCTCTCTCTCTCTCTCTCTCTCTCTCGTTAATGAAAAGGTAGTCAAGGTTATTATTTTTTTTTATGTAATGAATCACTTGTTACATTGATCACGTATTACTGGGACAAAGAAAGATGGAGAGGAAGAGGAACAGAGAGAAGGATGGTAGGAAAGAGGGAGAGGAAGAGGAATAGAGAAAGGGATGGGAGGGAGAAAGAGGGAGAAGTGGCAATACATAGCAATGAACACTAGGTGTGAAAAAGGAAGGAGGAGAACGAGAAGAAGAGAGGAGAGTAAAGAAAAGGAATAGGAAAAGAAAGGAGGGAAAGTAAAGGAGAGGGATGGGAAAAAGGAAGGAGAGAAGGTGGGTAGATTTGTAAGGGAAAAGGGAGAATGGGAGGGAAGGAAAGGAATGAGAGGAAAGAAGAAGGAAAGAAATTGGAGACGAAAAACAAAGACTGAGTGAGTGAGTGAGTGAGTGAGTGAGTGAGTGAGTGAGTGAGTGAACAAGTGAATGAATGAGTGAGTGAGTGAGTGAGTGAGTGAGTGAGTGAGTGAGTGAGTGAACAAGTGAATGAGTGAAGGAGTGAGTGAGTGAGTGAGTGAACAAGTGAGTGAGTGAGTGAGTGCGTGCGTGCGTACGTGGGGACAGGTGTCACATCTAAGCTGGACTTACCGTTGACCTGCCTGGCTTCCCACACAGGTGAACGTGTGTATGATTAATGAGCTATACTGGCTTACCTTATGCCCCTCCCTGCCCCCTCCCCTCACCTGGTCATATAATTGTTACTCTTGTCACTACTGCTCTCTCTCTCTCTCTCTCTCTCTCTCTCTCTCTCTCTCTCTCTCTCTCTCTCTCTCTCTCTCTCTCTCTGTGTGTGTGTGTGTGTGTGTGTGTGTGTGTGTGTGTGTGTGTGTGTGTGTGTGTGTGTGTGTGTGTGTGTGTGTGTGTGTGTGTGTGTGTGTGTGTGTGTGTGTGTGTGTGTGTGTGTGTGTGTGTGTAATCTGCTCTTATATATTTTCTTGTTAATATGGAAAATATAGTAAGAGCAGCAGCAGAAACAGTACCACCACCACCACCACCACCACCACCACCACCACCACCAACAACAACAACAACAACAACAACAACAACAACAACAGTAACAAGCAGTAAACACTATCACCACGCAAACAATAAATAATACCACCACCACCACCACTAACACCATCACCACCGCCACCGCCATCAGTGATTAATAATAATAATAATAATAATAATAATAATAATAATAATAAAAATAATAATAATAATAATAATAATAATAATAATAATAATAATAATAATAAACACCAACAACAACAAATACATAGATAAATAAAATCAACCACCACCACCGCCACCACCACACACCACCACCACCACCACCATCACCACCACCACCACTACTACCTAACGTACAATATTTATTCATTAACACAAATTTCGCATGACACATGAGTCCGGATCCCAACTGTCCGTCCGTATTTTGTACCAAAGAATACATTCGAATCACTATATATATTAATGGAGTGTTTTTTTTTTTTTTTTTACTTTTTTTTTTTTTTTTTCGTGAGTATCCGTTTTTTGTAGGGGTTGTACTTTTTTTTTACACACACACACACACACACACACACACACACACACACACACACACACACACACACACACAGGTGCCTCTATTGCGGTGGAAACGAAGCCCAAATAAAATTAATGACGCGCCCGATGATGCATTGTTGGCCTGGTGGTGGTGGTGGTGGTGGTGGTGGTGGTGGTGGTGGTGGTGGTGGTGGTGCTACATAATTGTCACCATTCCCATAGCTCTCTCTCTCTCTCTCTCTCTCTCTCTCTCTCTCTCTCTCTCTCTCTCTCTCTCTCTCTCTCTCTCTCTCTCTCCCTATTAACCTCTACCTTTACAGCTTTTTTTTTTTTTTCATTCTATAATTCTCCCTATTCTTTCCTCTACGTACCTCTTGCCCTCCGCATCTTTCTCTCTTATCCTTTCCATCATCCTCGCTCTTGTACCTCACCTGATTAACAACTCTATAAATGCCAACCCTTTTCCGTCACTCAACTATCCCAAGTACAAAAAAAATAAAATACAAGGGCGCAATATGACACTTGTTGCGGGCGCCCTCATTCAATCAATCAACTTATCTATCTATCTATCAATCAACCAATCACACTGTCAGTAACTCGTCCCGTCAGTCAGTCAATCAGTCAATCAAATCAATCAGTCAGTCAGTCAGTCAGTCAGTCAGTCAGTCAGTCAGTCAGTCAGTCAGTCAGTCAGTCAGTCAGTCAGTCGATCAGTTACTCACTCAGCCAGTCTTCCTCCTTCTCCTCCTCCTCCTTCTCCTCCTCCTCCTCCTCGTCGTCGTCGTCGTCGTCGCATTATCGTATAGAACAATGAGTAACTTCTAAAATATATAATCGTCTCCCTTACGAAAACAAAGACAATAGGAAACCCCTCGTCGTTTTCTTCCTCCTCCTCCTCCTCTTCCTCTTGCACTTCCTCCTCAACAACAAGTCTTCCCTGCATAACACATCTGAAAAAGACATTTCACCCTCAAAAAAATGCAATCATTGAAAAAAAAAGTTATCGAACAGATGAAAAAACGTAAATGGCCTTTTCTCCTAATTTCAATGCATTTCCTTTTTCTTTCATCGGCAGAGAGAGAGAGAGAGAGAGAGAGAGAGAGAGAGAGAGAGAGAGAGAGAGAGAGAGAGAGAGAGAGAGAGAGAGAGAGAGAGAGAGAGTTCTAATCAGCTCTTTAATATATGCATTTTTTAAGTTTCTTTGACTTTTTATCTTTTAGCTCCTTCAATTCCCCGCATCATTATAATTTTTTGACTGATCTTTTTCCTTCCCCTTTGCCAATGCTCAATTCTTTTCTTTTACTCCATTTCGTAATAACTAATCTACGCGCATTTTCCAAAGGTAGATTTTATAATAATCACTTAGGAAAAATTGTAAAAAAAAAAATAGCACTGATCTAAAAACCGATATATATATATATATATATATATATATATATATATATATATATATATATATATATATATATATATATATATATATATATTTTTTTTTTTTTTTTTTTTTTTTTTTTTATTATCTCTGGCTACGAAAGGTTATAAATTTTTTTTAGTTTTCCATCGACTGCGTGAGAAGCAGATACATACTAAAAGAAATAAAAGACAACTACAAGAATTACAATCAGTATGGTCTTTTGAATTTTGCTGACTGCATGCCTATCCCTTCCTCAATCTCGCTACACTAGAGTTTCTAAATACTCTGAGTCCCATTCTGTCCACCCCACTACTGCAAGAGTTAACGAGTACCTTCACTCTTTCATCCCTTCACTGACAAACTCTGTAATTCCCGTCTCTGTTTTCCCTCTTCCTATGACTTAAATTGTTTCAGGAGAGGAGTTTCACGACATTTACGAAACTAAACTGGTCTCTGAATGCGAAGTTTTTTTTTCTTTTTATTTAACTTTTTTTTCGGATCAGCAACTTTGCAGGCGTATTTTTTTTATTGTTTTCATTCCCTAGAACTAATTACTTTTAACCCTTTCACTGGTATTCGACACACATCTCATTCATAAAATATTCTGCAAATTTATTCATTCTTGTTCTCTAGTCACCTTTAAACATTATACAGGCGACAAATAGGAAGATCTACTCTTGTAATTGCATTTCTTCCTTATTGTAGGCGCTTATGAACATTCTGTACAGCGCCCTGGTGCCTGGTGCTACACATCGCAAGGAAAAGGTTAATGCATGACACTTAAGGTTTCACCGTCTAATTGTTTCATTCATAGTTAGGAGATTCGCACTAGTTTTCAAGTAGAAGTTTGCCTCGTCACACACTTGTTTACACTTCGCCTCCGTCTGCCTCACGCCGCTCCCTCACATCTCTATCTGTATTTCCCTTCACTTGGGACACCTACAAGCACGATCCGATTAAGATATAAAAAACCGAGGTGATGCTGTAAATAAAAGACCCCATCGTTTTAT
>NC_087158.1:12730799-12740799 GCF_035594125.1 Scylla paramamosain
TTTGGAGAGGAAGAGGCGAAGAGAAAACGAGAGGAGAGGAGACGAGAGGGAGCAGGGAGAGGAGGTGAGTGAGTGAGATTACAGTGTTTGAGGAGATATACAGGAGAGAGAGGAGGAGGATGAGGAGGAAATATGCAAGAGTGAGTGAAGAAGAAAAAGGATAGAATAAAACATGAATAAAAGAACACATGCAGCAAAAGAGAAATAATAATAATAAAAAAAAACGGAAAAGCTACATAAAAGAACAAACCTGACAAAGAAATAATCTAGTAAGCAAACAGACAAACCAATAAATAGAAACGCCAATAAAAGAACGACAGAGAGCAAAGATAAACACACACACACACACACACACACACACACACACACACACACACACACACACACACACACACACACACAAGAAGAGAAAAAAATAAATAAAACTAAACGTACAAAACAAAAACAACAGAACACGTACAAAACACAAACCACAACGGAACAACAAGACAACACAACACAACCTGACCCAATTAACACAAAACACATATTCCATTACCACTGCAATCTTTGTGGCACCGAACACAGCCCAAAACTACCACCACCACCACCACCACCACCACCCCAAATCAAAAATAGTAAAACGAAGGACAGAAGTTGATAATTTTCCCTTCACTCCCAACAAGGTCTGCTTTGATAGGTATTTCCGCCTCGTTCCTCGCCACAATGAGGGTGTTGAATGAACGTAATTAGCTTCTATGTCCCCGTGAGAGTGGCGGCGGGAGAGGAGACAGGAAGCATGACCAGGGGCAGTAGTGGAGGGTGATGTGGTTAGGAACGTGTCAGACGGGAGAGGGAGGGGGGCGTGGTGGCAGGCAGTGGCAAGGCAGAATGCGCTGTAAATAAGTGTTGACAGGGAGGCAACAAAGGGCGGAGAGGAAATAACGGAGAAGGGACATGGCGGAGGGGGAAGGGAGGACGGGAAAGGGAGGAGAAAGGAGAACATAAGAACATAAGAAATAAGGGAAGCTGCAAGAAGCGACCAGGCTTACACGTGGCAGTCCCTGTATGAAACACTCCTACCTATTTCCACCTATCATCCCCATCCATAAACTTGTCTAATCTTCTCTTAAAGCTCTCTAGTGTCCTAGCACTAACTACATGATTACTGAGTCCGTTCCACTCATCTACCACTCTATTCGAGAACCAATTTTTTTCCTATCTCCTTCCTAAACCTAAATTTTTCAAGCTTGAACCCGTTATTTCTTGTTCTACCCTGGTTGCTGATCCTAAGAATTTTGCTTACATCTCCCTTGTTATAACCCTTATACCACTTAAACACCTCTATCAGGTCCCCTCTTAACCTACGTCTCTCTAGAGAATGTAAATTTAACCGCTTCAGCCTCGCTTCGTAAGGAATACTCCTCATCCCCTGTATCCTTTTAGTCATTCTCCTCTGTACTGATTCTAATAGACCTATATCTTTCCTGTAATGTGGGGACCAGAACTGCACAGCGTAGTCTAGATGAGGTCTGACCAGCGCCAAGTATAACTTTAATATTACCTCCGGCCTTCTACTTTTAACACTCCTAAAAATGAATCCTAGTACCCTATTTGCCTTGTTTCTGGCTTCTATGCATTGTTTCCCTAGACGGAGTTCAGAGCTAACTATAACTCCTAAATCTTTCTCGTACCCTGTACCTACCAGAGTTTGGGTGTTTAATGTGTACCTATTGTGTGGGTTTCCTCTACCTACGCTAAGCACTTTGCATTTATTGATATTAAATTGCATTTGCCATCTATCCGTCCATTCATTCATTCTATCTAAGTCTGTCTGCAAGGCGATGGCATCCGCTTCTGACCTAATTAATCTACCTATCTTTGTGTCATCCGCAAATTTACTAACATCGCTATTAATTCCACTATCCAAGTCATTGATATATATTAGAAATAATAATGGCCCTAATACTGATCCCTGTGGCACCCCACTAATGACATGACCCCACTCGGATTTCGAGCCGTTTATTAGCACTCTCTGTCGCCTGTTACCAAGCCATGACCCTATCCAACCTAACACCTTCCCATCTATCCCGTGCGCCCTAACCTTTCTCAGGAGCCTTTGATGGGGCACCTTGTCGAATGCTTTACTAAAGTCCAGATATAAGATATCATAACTATCTCCATTATCTACTGCCTCGTACACCTTACTGTAAAAACTTAACAAGTTTGTCAGGCAAGACTTCCCCTTCGTGAAGCCATGCTGTGACTGATTTATCAAGTTATGTTTGTCTAAATGTTCCCTAATGTTCCTGGCTATTATTGACTCTAACATTTTACCTACAACTGAAGTTAAGCTGACCGGTCTATAATTAGACGCTAAAGTTTTATCCCCTTTCTTAAAGATGGGTACTACATTAGCCTGCCTCCACATTTCTGGTACCTCACCCGACTCCAGTGATTTCCTAAAGACAGAAACTAACGGCTCACTAATAATCTTTTTACATTCCTTCAGTACTCTGGGATATATTTCATCAGGTCCTGGTGACTTGAACTTTTTTAGCCTATCTATCTCCTGCTCCACTATCTCCCTAGTTATGGAAATATCCGTCAGCTTCTCATACTCATCTGCTCTAAACACCTGTTCACTATCTGGCATATCCTGCATGTTTTCCTGAGTGAAGACAGTTAAAAAAATAATCATTCAGAAGTTTACTAATCTCCTCCCCAGAACTAACCAGCTCCCCATCTGCTGCCTTTAATGGACCTACAGTATCCTTATTTTTCGTCCTGTATACCTGATAAAATCCCTTGGGGTCCGTCTTCGCCTGGCTGGCTACCTTTAATTCATAATTTTCCTTAGCTTTCCTCGTTAACTTCCTGACTGTTCTAACTAATTCATTATACTGTGTCCTTAAAACTTCCTCACCTGCCCTTAATCTCTTATATATGCTTCTCTTACGCCCTATATAATGCTTTAACCTAGCAGTCATCCATTTAGGGTCATTTTTTTGTGATCTTATTGTTTTATACGGGATATTTGCTAATTGACCTGTATGAACTTTATCTACGAAATATTTATACAATTCATCTACATTTACTTCACCTAAGGGAGGGGAGGAACAGAGGCGGAAAAGGGGAGTGAACTAGGGCACTGGGGCAGCGGAAGGAAAATAAGGAAAATAGAAGTAAAGGGAAGTAGACAGAAGAAAAGGTGATGCAGGAAGATGGAAGAAAGAAAAGGAGGATCAGTGAACAGGGTGAAACAAGATGAAAAGAAAGAGAGAGATAAGGGAAATGAGGGATAGCAGCTAAAAGGAGAAGAGAGGTAAGAAGACTGAGGGTAAGGAAAGAGGGGAGGAAGGGAAATGGAGGATAGCAACTGAAAGAGAAGAGGGAAAAGGACATATGAACGGATGGAAAGGAGAGAGAGAGAGAGAGAGAGAGAGAGAGAGAGAGAGAGAGAGAGAGAGAGAGAGAGAGAGAGAGAGAGAGAGAGAGAAACTAGTATAACCCTCACCACCACTACCTACACCACCCTCACCCCCGTCACTGTGTTCCCCTACCCACCCCAACAAATCCTCCACTCTCTCCCTTTCCCTCCTCCAACCCTCCCTCCTCTCATCCCTCCCCTTCTCTCTCTCTCTCTCTCTCTCTCTCTCTCTCTCTCTCTCTCTCTCTCTCTCTCTCTCTCTCTCTCTCCCTGTACCCTTTCAGTGATTACCTCTCACCGCTCCCTGGCATCAATTATATGGCGACTAAGTGTTAATGAAATACTGTATTTTTGTAGCCTTCTTCCCAGTGCGTTCCTTGCCACAGTGGATAAGTTTTGCTTGGATGTTTTTTAAGGAAGGTTTATTTCATACTGTGGTGGTGGTGGTGGTGGTGGTGGTGGTGGTGCTGGTGGTGGTGGTGGTGGTGCGGAGGTGTGATAGTGTGAAATCTGTATCCTTCTCCTCCTCCTCCTCCTCCTCCTCCTCATCCTCCTCCTCCTCCTCCTCCTCCTCCTCCTCCTCCTCCTCCTCCTCCTCCTCTCTCTCTCTCTCTCTCTCTCTCTCTCTCTCTCTCTCTCTCTCTCTCTCTCTCTCTCTCTCTCTCTCACGTAATACACCTTTGTAGATTACAAAGCATTAAGAATATAACTAGAAAATATATTGTTATCCTGGAAAAACTGAAACACACACACACACACACACACACACACACACACACACACACACACACACACACACACACAACTGTCTCACAAATCTTATGATACGCCAACGGAGTTAACAGTTATACTACCAATGGAGGAAAAAAGTAAAATTTCGAAAAAAAAATCGGTATGTCAAAAAAAATACAAAACAAAAAAAAGGAAAAGTTACCTCCAATGATTTTTTTTTCTGGTAACAGGAAGAAAACGAGAGGGAGGAGGAGGAGGAGGAGGAGGAGGAGGAGGAGGAGGAGGAGGAGGAGGAGGAGGAGGAGGAGGAGGAGGAGGTGAAAACTGGCTTGTGGTTTACCAGCTGAGGGAGAAAAGAGAAAACATGGGAGAGTGGGAAATAATACTAACGGTAAGCAGTGTTAAGAGAGAGGGAGGGAGGGAGGGAGGGAGGGAGGGAGGGAGAGAGAGAGAGAGAGAGAGAGAGAGAGAGAGAGAGAGAGAGAGAGAGAGAGAGAGAGAGAGAGAGAGAGAGAGAGAGAGAGAGAGAGAGAGAGAGAGGGAGACAATTACTATCATTTTAGTTTGTTGACAAGAAACATTTACAGCCATACACACACCCCTCACATTAATATAAGCACGGTCCAAATATCTATACTCCATAATAATAACATTCCTGGCAATCTGACTGGACATTTACAAGCAATACTTCTGGTGACGCGCCCATTACAAGTAGATCCTTAGGACATCATTTGCATAATTACACAGTTTTATCAGCACGACTGTCATCCATTCCCACCAGAGTGCTCACATATATATATATACACCAGAGAAGGTTAACATGGGCCTTGCTCTACAGTACAGTCATTCAAAGTTCGCCGTATGACAAAACGTGGCTCTTCTATAACAGAGTGTGTGTGTGTGTGTGTGTGTGTGTGTGTGTGTGTGTGTGTGTGTGTGTGTGTGTGTGTGTGTGTGTGTGTGTGTGTGTGTGTGTTAAGAAGTGGAATAATACCAAAACAAAATAATAGCGAAAAAGCGAAGAAGAAGGAAACCAAGCTAATAACACGAGATAAAGACCTTTCCTCCTCCTCCTCCTCCTCCTCCTCCTCCTCCTCCTCCTCCTCCTCCTCCTCCTCCTCCTCCTCCTCCACCTCCTCCTCCTCCTCCTCCTCCATGTTGTTTCCCTCGTGTGTCATTGTTACTTTGGGCGTGATTAGGACCACACACTATCCATCACGCGGCCAGGAGGAGGAGGAGGAGGAGGAGGAGGAGGAGGAGGAGGAGGAGGAGGAGGAGGAGGATACTGAAGAAAACAGCAACGATGACGGAAGCAACTGAAAATGAGATGAAGTGGAGAGAAAAAGGAAAAGAAAACAACAAAGAAGGAAGGAGAGAAAGATAAGAGAAGAAATACAAGAGAACAAAACGAGAAAAGAAGGCACACAAGAGAAAAGAAAATGGGAAGACAACAACGAAAGGAAGAATGTGAAAAGGAGAAGTAAACCAAACAAGAGGAAAACATCAAAGAGGAGAGAGAGGAAGAAGAATGGAAGAGGATTGGAGGAGGAGGAGGAGGAGGAGGAGGAGGAGGAGGAGGAGGAGGAGGAGGAGGAGGAGGAGGAGGAGGAGGAGGAGGAGGAGGAGGAGGACACAATAGGGATAAAGGAAGGGCAATTGAGTTCGTGATAGGAGACTGAGGGAGAGTGAGAGAACGTGACTGTGAGAGAGGGAGAGGAAGGGGGAGGGGAAGGGGTGAGAGGAAGAAAAGTAAGACGAGAAAGAGGGAACGTTGGGGAGAAAAGGTTGAGAAGGAAGGGAGACGAGAATATTTGGAGTTTCTGTTCCTCTCACTGCAGGGAAAAGAGATGATGATGATGATGATGATGATGATGATGATGATGATGAAGAGAATAAAGGGGAGAGTGAGCGGAAAGGAAGGTGAGAGCAAATATCAACAGGAAGGTAAGGAAGAACAGGTGAAAGTGAAGAGAAAAGGAAACTCACTCTTACTAACAATCTTGATGTAACTTATCCACTAACCTACCTGTCTTAACCCTTTCCCTCTATCTTTCCTCTCTCTAACTTCCCCTCCCCGCTATTCTCTCTCTCTCTCTCTCTCTCTCTCTCTCTCTCTCTCTCTCTCTCTCTCTCTCTCTCTCTCTCTCTCTCTCTCTCTCAATTCCTACTAAGGACAAACCCACATTTTCCCTCCCCCATTCAATAACAGTATACATAACAACAACTCTCTCTCTCTCTCTCTCTCTCTCTCTCTCTCTCTCTCTCTCTCTCTCTCTCTCTCTCTCTCTCTCTCTCTCTCTCTCTCTCTCCCATTCCACCCCATTACTTCTAGATCCACCCCTGCTCTCCCCTTCCCTAACCCCATTAAAAGGTTCTCAGCGCCCGGTTCACCTTAGTCAGTGTGGGTTAAGAGGTCCGCCCCACCTGTCGAAGGATCCAATTAAGGTATCAAGTGTTTCCAAGCTACCTGTAAGGAACTCCAAGGGAATAGAGAAAATCGTCCTATTCAAAGGTAGATTCTAAGGTCATTGTACTTGTGACAGTTAATGAGTTTATTTTGTTTTCTTCTTTTTCTTTAGATGTATTTTCTTTCTTATTTCTTTTCTTTCTTTTTTATTTTTTTCTTCGTGTTTTACATTTCTTTTTCTTTTTCATATTTTTATCTTCATATTTTTAATTGTGTGTGGAAGGAAAGAAATGGGTGGAAGTAATGGAGTAAAAAAATATATAATTACAAAAAATATACACTTTTTGTGAGTGTAACAAAAGATGTGTGTGTGTGTGTGTGTGTGTGTGTGTGTGTGTGTGTGTGTGTGTGTGTGTGTGTGTGTGTGTGTGTGTGTGTGTGTGTGTGTGTGTGTGTGAGAGAGAGAGAGAGAGAGAGAGAGAGAGAGAGAGAGAGAGAGAGAGAGAGAGAGAGAGAGAGAGAGAGAGAGAGAGAGAGAGAGAGAGAGAGAGAGAGAGAGAGAGAGAGAGAGAGAGAGAGAGAGAGAGAGAGAGAGAGTGGTGGGGAAAAAAGCAAAACTAGAAAAGAAACTGTTCGAGATTCTATCTGTACAGTTCGAGATTCTATCTGTGAGAAAAGTAAAAAAAAAAATAGAAAGACACGAACTGAAATAAGAAAGATAAGACGAAAAAAGTTAAATCACAAAAAAAAACACTTCTAAACAGCTTGTGTAAAAAAAAAGGAGGTAAAAGGAAAAGGAAACAATATAACTGACGGTAATTAACAAAAGGAAAAGAACCACAAAATATACATCGAATCAGTAAAATGAGAAAAAAATAACACGAAAAAGAATCACTCCAATCTTATTTTACAATTCTTGGCTGCATTAATGAGAAAAAATAAATAAACAAATCAAACCCACAAAATTACCAAGATAAACTAAACAAAGAGAGGGAAGGCAGATGAAGTACCGTAGTGCGTGAGAACAGGTGAAGAAGGGGAAGGTGGAGGCGTGATATGAGGGGAATGAGTGAGTGTGGAGAGGGGAATAAGTGAGTGGGCGTCTGTATGGCATCAAACTTCAAGGCTGTGGGGATAAACAAGAGCCGCACGCCTCTCCATCCTCTTCCCTGTCCACCACAAAGGCTTCACCACCTTAATTAACGCCACAGGTATTCAAGGGCGCCTCAGGTTCATGTGTTTTTAAATGTATCATTATTCCAGCTGTAGAATACTCGCGCCCACTGCAGCCAGGTGGAGTAAAGAGGGGTATTAGGTGAGGATTATCTGTTTTTAGTGACTCATTTGATCGGCTTAAAAAGGGAAGGCGTCGTGACAATCTGTTTGTAGTGATTTGGGAAGGTTGGTGAATTTCTAGACCGATTTTTTTAGGTCTAACTTTTTTTATTATGAAGACCGATTAAGGCAGAAAAGATGGAGGAGAGAGAGAGAGAGAGAGAGAGAGAGAGAGAGAGAGAGAGAGAGAGAGAGAGAGAGAGAGAGAGAGAGAGAGAGAGAGAGAGAGAGAGAGAGAGAGAGAGAGAGAGAGAGAGAGAGAGAGAGAGAGAGAGAGAGAGAGAGAGAGAGAGAGACTGCAAGTAGAAACAGACAAGCAAGAAGAAACAAGGTGGAGATAAACAGAATGAGCTGAAGGAAGAAAAATAGGAAGAAATGTTAGTTATGAAAAAAAATAAAAATAAATAAATAAGCGAATGGAACTTATAAAGGAAGGGAAAACTGAAAAAAAGAAACGGAATGACAAGGAAAGGAATGTCAGAGAAACGAACTGAGTACAGAAAAAAAAAAATCCTACATTTCTCCTGTTACGCGGTTAAGCTAACAAATCGAACGAAAACAAACGACGGGGTACATTACGTAAGGCCTTTTTTTTTCCTTGCGTTACAGTTTTGTTAATTATTTCCATTATACCTCCCAGTTATTTGCGCGGTAGTCTGTCGTTCATTTACATTATAGTCTGCCAATCATTTCCGGCTGATACGACAACTTCATCAATTTACAGTGTTAGGTTTTAGTGGAGCAATCACCCTTTCCTTGTCACTCTGCTGGGAGGCGGCCAGAGGAAAGGAAGGACGAGCTCTGGAGTATATCATGTAGCATTTATTATCCGCGATTATAGCAACTTGGTAAACTTTTAAGGTTACATTATAACATTATACTGGTAATACTTCACTCGTGCCTCACATTACACAGCGACTAGTAAAGTGCAACAAACTAATATGGAACTTCAATACTCAACTTTTCCGTGAATCAACATTAGACCGGAACTTGAAATCAGATTCCTAAGGCCACGTGCCGCATCTCACGTACCAGTGCCAGTGTGAGGTGGACGTGCGCGCGTGACGTGGTGCTCGTCTAACTACAGAGAGGGAAAGTTACTGGTCCGGTCAGCCTGTCAGAGGGTAATGGAAATAAATGGACGCACAGCCACACTGCAGCAGAACATATTACAAGTACTCGTCCCTTCCCGATGCAGAGATGGCAGAGAGGGATGGGAAGATACATTCATTACGCTTGTTGGGATTCACACAGAGATCATAGTTAAAAGGACACCATCATCACTACCATCATGCTCACCATCACCATCACTCTATACTGCATAACAAAAGCTTTCACTTATCTCTTACCTGTTCTTGTTTTCAGAGGCGGCTCTTGTCTACGGTAACAAAAAGGCTTAAGCAAAACGTCCAATGAAGGTGGCGATCACTCCTAACTCTGCTCTTCCTCTTGGTTCATGATGTTCTCCTCTCCTCTCTCTGCGTTATTATCTCCCTCCCTTCCCTGGCAGTCTGACAGCACACGAATGAACGAAGATACAAAGGCATGCGAAGAGAATCATGGAAAGGCGGATAAAAATGTTCATTCACTTCTCGAGATTAGACTAGAAGTCGAAAGCAACAAGAATAAACAAACTGAAGCGATAAGAATAAGCAAACTAAGAGATCGAGGAGTCAGGCTGTGCAGATTAAATACAGACAGGCAGACACGAATACCAAACTTCACGAAATTAACACGCAAGAAAACTGAGAAACAAAGAAAGACAGACGAAGAAAACGGAAAGAGCCAACAAATCCACCCCCTCCACCACCCAAACACACAAACCATCAGTCAGTAAAGACGTTTATTCAACTCAATATCAACCGAATGAAAAACAGATGAATGCAGTGCGCTTGCCCGGCACAAGCGAGAGCCGTTCAAACATCATCACGAACTGGAGCGCTTAATGGCCACCTTATTTCCCAAAGTTACCACACCGGAGACTCGCCGGCGGGGAAGAAAAGGCAAGAGAGGAGGAAGGAAAATAGGAAGGAAGGAAGGAGGCAAGGAAGGAAGCAAGGGAGGGAAGACAGAACTTTGCCTGAGCGGCTCTCGAAGGAAACTTGAACGGAGTGGAG
>NC_087158.1:12755799-12770799 GCF_035594125.1 Scylla paramamosain
GATATGTCCAAGGCAACAGCAAAAGTTTCACCAAAGTCTCTAAAAGAGGATGACCAAGACTCAGTAAGGAAAGCCAGAAGAGCACCAGTAGAGCGGCCTTGACGGAACCCATACTGGCGATCAGATAGAAGGTTGTCAAGTGATAGATGTTTAAGAATCTTCCTGTTGAGGATAGATTCAAAAACTTTAGATAAGCAGGAAATTAAAGCAATAGGACGGTAGTTTGAGGGATTAGAGCGGTCACCCTTTTTAGGGACAGGTTGAATGTAGGCAAACTTCCAGCAAGAAGGAAAGGTAGATGTTGACAGACAGAGCTGAAAGAGTTTGACTAGGCAAGGTGCAAGCACGGAGGCACAGTTTCGGAGAACAATAGGAGGGACCCCATCAGGTCCATAAGCCTTCCGAGGGTTTAGGCCAGCGAGGGCATGGAAAACATCATTGCGAAGAATTTTAATACGTGGCATGAAGTAGTCAGAGGGTGGAGGAGAGGGAGGAACAAGCCCAGAATCGTCCAAGGTAGAGTTTTTAGCAAAGGTTTGAGCAAAGAGTTCAGCTTTAGAAATAGATGTGATAGCAGTGGTGCCATCTGGTTGAAGTAGAGGAGGGAAAGAAGAAGAAGCAAAGTTATTGGAGATGTTTTTGACTAGATGCCAGAAATCACGAGGGGAGTTAGATCTTGAAAGGTTTTGACATTTTCTGTTAATGAAGGAGTTTTTGGCTAGTTGGAGAACAGACTTGGCATGGTTCCGGGCAGAAATATAAAGTGCATGAGATTCGGGTGATGGAAGGCTTAAGTACCTTTTGTGGGCCACTTCTGTATCATGTATAGCACGAGAACAAGCTGTGTTAAACCAAGGTTTAGAAGGTTTAGGATGAGAAAAAGAGTGAGGAATGTACGCCTCCATGCCAGACACTATCACCTCTGTTATGTGCTCAGCACACAAAGACGGTTCTCTGACACGGAAGCAGTAGTCATTCCAAGGAAAATCAGCAAAATACCTCCTCAGGTCCCCCCAATTAGCAGAGGCAAAACGCCAGAGGCACCTTCGCTTAGGGGGATCCTGAGGAGGGATTGGAGTGATAGGACAAGATAAAGATATGAGATTGTGATCGGAGGAGCCCAACGGAGAAGAAAGGGTGACAGCATAAGCAGAAGGATTAGAAGTCAGGAAAAGGTCAAGAATGTTGGGCGTATCTCCAAGACGGTAAGGAATATGAGTAGGGTGTTGCACCAATTGCTGTAGGTCATGGAGGATAGCAGAGTTGTAGGCTAGTTCACCAGGATGGTCACTGAAGGGAGAGGAAAGCCAAAGCTGGTGGTGAACATTGAAGTCTCCAAGAATGGAGATCTCTGCAAAAGGGAAGAGGGTCAGAATGTGCTCCACTTTGGAAGTTAAGTAGTCAGAGGAGTTAGGAGAGAGGTATACAGCACAGATAAATTTAGTATGAGAATGACTCTGTAGTTGTAGCCAGATGGTGGAAAACTCGGAAGATTCAAGATCGTGGGCACGAGAGCAGGTTAAGTCATTGTGCATATAAACGCAACATCCAGCTTTGGATAAAAAATGAGGATAAAGAAAGTAGGAGGGAATAGAAAAGGGGCTACTGTCAGTTGCCTCAGACACCTGAGTTTCAGTGAGGAAAAGAAGATGAGGTTTAGAATAGGAGAGGTGGTGTTCTACAGATTGAAAATTAGATCTTAGACCGCAAATGTTGCAGAAGTTAATGAAGAAAAAGTTGAGGGGGGGTGTCAAGACACTTAGGGTCGTCGACGGAAAGGCAGTCCGACCTGGGGACATTTATGGTCCCCTCCCCAGATGGGGACTCTGAGGCTGGTGTAGGAGTCGCCATGAGTTTAAAATTTTTGAGTGAAGGGTGTGTGTGTTATTAGGTGCTTGTAGTTTCGTGTGGAGGAAGAGAGTTGTCTTTAGAGGGCAGGCTGTGACTGCCCCCTTGTGTTGTGAGACACAAAGGGAAACGTTCAGTGAGGTCACAGCTGGGTTTAATGATAAGTTCACAGCACCCCCTGAACAGTGCTTTAGACCTCACTGGGAGTAATTATCGTTTCGGCAGGTGTCTACTGCCTCCTCCTTGTATGTAATACATGTAATACATGAACTGTATTACTGTATATGTGTGTGTGAGAGTGTATGGGAATTTCGACATTATCACCGAGATAACTTTTGAGGGAAAAGTGTAACAGAAACTTGAGTGTATTAGGTCGTCATTGAGGGAGAAGTCAGTGGCAGAGGTTGCGGAGGTAGCAGAGACCAGAGCAGCAGAGAGAAACCAAACATTCCGAGAGGCCAGGCCTCAGGATGGCCGCAGGCGAGATGGACGGAATCAAGTCAAGTAGTGGAGCTTTTTAAATTGAAATGCAATCTTGAAATCAATTATTTCATGATTAGGTAGGAGGAGGAACAATGATAAGATGTTAGGTTTATTATTTTGATACATGCACATGTCGTTTATGATTTGTACTGAATGAGAGTGCGTTAAGTTCTGTGTGTGCTTTCCTACTGAATTTTAACTGAGTCAATGTGATGCCGATGTTATAATTATGTATTTCTTTTAACTGAATATGACTGGTGAAAATTGCTGCGGCGCGACTTCATGTGTGTTTCTTTATTGAGTGTTAACTGCGTAAATCACCGTAGTGCAGATATCATGTATATTTTCCTGTACGAAGAACGAAGAATTATTGATGACTGGAATTACATCTTGTGTATTTTGTGTACTAAGATTACAGTAATTCTTGAATACTGATTGAAGATAGAAAATTTGCAATTATTATTACTGGGAAAGAAGACTAAGATTGTGTAGTGATTGTTATTTTGCTGGCGACGTTTCAGATGTATTTCATGCATAAATATTATTCATTAAGTAAATTAAGAAAATTTGAGTATTTATATCCAGTAGCTGGAGGAACTGTGCAACATCTCGGACACGACACATCTTCTCCAGCACCTTCCCTTCAAAACAAGTACAGGCCTTGACACATCAACCCACGCCCAGAGGCAAGGAGTGTTTATCATCCCATTCACTGAGACACTTTCAGGTCTTCCTTCTCTCTATCCTTTTCTCTCTCTTCCCGAAAAAAAAAAATGACGATGAGTAGAAAAGATTCATTATCATTAACCTGAAAGAAAATGAAGATGAGTAAATGTATAAAAAGTAGGAGATTAATTACTATCACTTTTTTTTCGGTATATGCAGATCATGATAAAACATAAGAAAAAGAGAGAATAATTAAAGTTTTACTCATATAGTACACACACACACACACACACACACACACACACACACACACACACACACACACACACACAGGACTATACAGTAGAGTACATTTTGACTACCTATGTGTATGTCGCGTCCCTCCTCCTCCTCCTCCTCCTCCATACAGTGTCCACACATACACTGCACTACACTTTCCATACACGCACAGATGGTCCTGAGTTAACGGTCACTATAACTTCTTTCGATCTGGAACGGATTGTGTTTTGGTGGGAGCCGTGACAATTATCGATTAACTTCGGGAATACAGCACCGGGGATCAATATTACAGGAGGTATACGGCGTCCCTAAAAGGAAAGTACATAAACTCAGTGGAGTGACCGAAGCTGAGGCCTGACTGACTGCTGCCTCCCTAGAAAGCGCCAGACGCACACACCACATTAAGCAACTATCACGCACTCACACCCTCCCCCACAAACAAAAGTAGGCGTAGATCTCAACCCTTTATTACTTTCCTGTCAAATTTCTCGGTTTCTTTTTTTTTTTTTTTTTTTTATGCATGGTGCCATTTCCTTTTTTGGATGGATGGCTGGGGAGAAACCTTCTGTACTATCTTGTCCCTCTCACAAATAGCGTTGAATAGTTACCCAACCAGCCTAGTAAGGACCTCAAGGTTTGTTGCTGTTTGGACTTCCTTTGTATTCCCTTGCCTCTTCCTAACCTTCCGACTCCTCCCTAAATATTCCTCTTCCCTGCCTCCCTCCCTCCTTCCTTGTTTCCCCAAACAGGTGGTCCGCAGCTGGTGTGTGTACTAGCAGCACCAGATGTCCACCCTCACGGTCACTCCGATAACCGTGTGTGTGTGTGTGTGTGTGTGTGTGTGTGTGTGTGTGTGTGTGTGTGTGTGTGTGTGTGTGTGTGTGTGTGTGTGTGTGTGTGTATTTACTATGCTGGTGGTACAAATGTTGCTGCTAGTCTTGTTTCTGTGCGTGTGTGTGTGTGTGTGTGTGTGGTGTTTATTATGTCAGTGATACAAAAGTTGGTGGTAGTTTTGTTTCTGAGAACTATTGAAGCCAACAAGAATAACAGAACGCTCGCTCTCTCTCTCTCTCTCTCTCTCTCTCTCTCTCTCTCTCTCTCTCTCTCTCTCTCTCTCTCTCTCTCTCTCTCTCTCAGTGATACGAAAGTTGTATCGTTTTTGATTGAGCATTATTCAACCAAACAAGAATAATAAAACTCACTCTCTCTCTCTCTCTCTCTCTCTCTCTCTCTCTCTCTCTCTCTCTCTCTCTCTCTCTCTCTCTCTCTCTCTCTCTCTCTCTCTGAACTTTACATCACGTGGGGCGTGCCATCACAGAGCCACATCGATAACTTCTAAATTCCTAAGCAGATGACGTTCTTTGCCTTCCTGTGGCGAGCTCAGAGGGATTAATATTGCCTCCCTCCCTTTCCCTCCCACCACACAACCTTTTCTTCCCGTGTCCCTTACCCACCGTCCCTGATTCCACATTAATTAACCACTGACTGTCCGGCTGTGTATCAGGTTTTTTGGGAGGAGAGGGCTCGTGGTGGTGGTGGTGGTGGTAGTAGTAGTAGTAGTAGTAGTAGTAGTAGTAGTAGTAGTAGTAGTAGTAGTAGTAGTAGTAGTAGTAGTAGTAGTAGTAGTAGTAGTAATAAGTAGGAATAATGAATGAATGAATGAATGAATGAATGAATGAATGAATGAATGAATGAATGAATGAATGATTGACTGATCATTCATCACTACTACTACTAATACTAATCATCAATCATTCATCCCTTTCTCTGATACACTCTGGAACTCCCTGTCTGCTTCTGTATTTCCTCCTTCCTATGACTTGAACTCTTTCAAGATGTAGGTTTCAAGACAATTAACCTTCAATTTTCGATGATTCTCTCGCCTAAGTGGGATTTTTTTTCCTCCGGTTTTGTTTCCCTTAGCCAGTGACCCTCTTACATAAAAAAGTAGTAGTAGTAGTAGTAGTAGTAGTAGTAGTAGTAGTAGTAGTAGTAGTAGTAGTAGTAGTAGTAGTAGTAGTAGTAGTAGTAGTAGTAGTAGTAGTAGTAGCAGCAGCAGCAGCAGCAGCAGCAGCAGCAGCAGCAGCAGCAGCAGCAGCAGCAGCAGCAGCAGCAGCAGCAGTAGTAGTAGTAGTAGTAGTAGTAGTAGTAGTAGTAGTAGTAGTAGTAGTAGTAGTAGTAGTAGTAGTAGTAGTAGTAGAAGTAGTAGCATCAGCAGCAGCAGCAGCAGCAGCAGCAGCAGCAGCAGCAGCAGCAGTAGTAGTAGTAAAGTTAGCTCTGAACTCCGTCTAGGAAAACAATGCATAGAGGCCAGAAACAGGGCAAATAGGGTATTAGGATTCAGTTTTAAGAGTGTTAAAAGTAGAAGGCCAGAAGTAAAGTTATACTTATCGGTGGTCAGACTTCATCTAGACTATGCTGTGCAGTTCTGGTCCCCACATCATTAGAATCAGTACAGAGAAGAATGACTAAAAGGATACAGGGGATGAGGAGTATTCCTTACGAGGCGGGATTGAAGCTGTTAAATTTACATTCTTTAGAGAGACGTAGGTTAAGAGGGGACCTGATAGAAGTCTTTAAGTGCTATAAGGGTCAAACAAAGGGGATGTAAGCAAAATTCTTAGGATCAGCAACCAGGGTAGAACAAGAAATGACGGGTTCAAGCTTGAAAAATTTAGGTTTAAGAAAGAGAGGAAGAAATTGGTTCTCAAGTAGAGTGGTAGATGAATGAAACAGACTCAGAAATCACGTTATTAGTGCTAAGTCATTAAGGAGCTTTAAGAGAAGATTAGACAGGTTTATGGATGGGGATGATAGGTGGAAATAGGTAGGTATATTTCATACAGGGACTGCCACGTGTAAGCCTGGTCACTTCTTGCAGCTTCCCTTATTTCTTATGTTCTTATATTCTTAGTAATAGTAGCAGTAGTAGTAGTAGTAGTAGTAGTAGTAGTAGTAGTAGTAGTAGTAGTAGTAGTAGTAGTAGTAGTAGTAGTAGTAGTAGTAGTAATTATTATTGTTGTTGTTGTTGTTGTTGTTATTGTTGTTGTTGTTACTGTTGTTGTTGTTGTTGTTACTACTTTTGTTTTGGTTGTTGTTACTGTTGTTTTGGTTGTTGATGTTGTTGTTAATGTTACAGATGTTATTTTTGTTCTAGGGTTTTGTTGTTGTAGCAGTGGCTGCATAGTTTATATGGTTTCATTGTTTTTTTTTTACTTTCTCTTCAAGTGTTAAGGAGTCTAGGTAATGTGGGGGGAGGGAGGGAGGGAGGGAGGGAGAGAGAGAGAGAGAGAGAGAGAGAGAGAGAGAGAGAGAGAGAGAGAGAGAGAGAGAGAGAGAGAGAGAGAGAGAGAGAGAGAGAGCTAAACAGAAGAACTTTTTGGATTCTCCCTCTTATAATTAACTTTTTAGGACTGGCGTATTGAGCGGGCTCTCTCTCTCTCTCTCTATCTCTCTCTCTCTCTCTCTCTCTCTCTCTCTCTCTCTCTCTCTCTCTCTCTCTCTCTCTCTCTCTCTCTATCTATCTATCTATCTATCTATCTATCTCTCTATCTATCTATCTATCTATCTATCTATCTATCCTATTTTTGTGCACTTACTCCATTAAAGGTTTTAACTCCTAAAAAAAAAGTACTTCTACTTTAACATAGAAAGAGAGAAAAAAGGAAAAAATGGAAGAAAGAAAGATACAGAAACTTGACCTAAAAACAGTAAACCACAATTATGATAAGAAAATAAATTCAATCGCGAATAAAGAAAGATGAAAACACCACAAAATACAAAAGAAAAAAACTAAACCACAATAAAAAAAAGTGAATCACGAATAATACTCGTACAACAAAGTAAGAAAAGGAAGCAATAAACCACATCTAAAGTAGAAAAAAAAATTATCAAAGAATCACAAACGAAAATACAACCATGATTATATATATATATATATATATATATATATATATATATATATATATATATATATATATATATATATATATATATATATATATATATATATATATATATGTATCATCACACACACCATTACAAGGACCCCACCCGCTAACATGCAACAAAGCTCCTTCCTGCAACTTGGCGTAACTTGCCCAGAGGAATGAAGAATGAAGAGCGCCGCCAGTGTACCGCAGACTGGCCAAGGTCCTTGAAACAATCCGAAAACAATAATCAATGGCATGTGTAGTACTTTGGGAGCGAAATTCATGAGGTAAAGTTAAGCAAGAGAGAGAGAGAGAGAGAGAGAGAGAGAGAGAGAGAGAGAGAGAGAGAGAGAGAGAGAGAGAGAGAGAGAGAGAGAGAGAGAGAGAGAGAGAGAGAGAGAGAGAGAGAGAGAGAGAGTTAACCTTTTTTTTTTCGAGCTCTAAAGACTTGACAGTATTTTCATATCAAAAGAAAAGCACATCGGGTCCTAAATTCTAACGTGGTATTCTGTGACTTTCATAAATTTATCTGAACTGAAAACTCACTGAACCTCAAGAATATTATGTGACTTGTGTTCAAATAAGCGGAATCAGTTTTATTCCAAGTCACCTTGATGAAAGACTGAAATTCAAGGTAATAAAGAGGAGGTTACACACACACACACACACACACACACACACACACACACACACACACACACACACACACACACACACACACAAATGTTGACCAAGACACCAAAAACTTAAGAGATTACACTTATATCTATGGCAAATTACTCAACAAACACTACCTAGATGCAAGGAGACTTGCATAAGAAATTTAATGATCTTTTTGAAATTTAAAGAGGAAAATTCGCCACTGCCTAAATTCAAGGAGATTTAGAATACAATTTACTGATTTGACATATTTAACCCTTGAACTTCTGCGCGTTTTCTCAAGGTTATCAAACAGCAGGGAGCAAGTAACAAGTGCAATTCTTAAGGACGCCACTGACTGGAAAATGACTGGTTCAAACTTATAATCATCTATATTCATGTTTTCTAAGGCAAAGTCGTCCAAGGTTGCTCACATGAATTAACATGGACAATAAGGATAACACTATAAGGGCTTCGCTGGACAAGATTCTAAATTCTCTCACCCCTACTCGGTCCAACACCCTGATGCAAGAGTCAACCAGTATTCTCAGTCTTTCATCCCACTTACTGTTAAACTCTGGAACTCCCTGCCTGCTCTTGTATTTTATCCCTACCTATGACTTTCAAGAGGGGGGAGGATTTCAAGACACTTCTCCGCATAATTCCAGCGTTGCTTTTAGGACTGTTTTCTATAGGAAGTGCCACATTTAGTAAACTTTTTTTTTCTTCTTTTTGTTCCTTTCAGAAGCCTCTCTTATATAAAGATCAAGCACTTCAGAGCTTTAACTTTATTTTGGTTTGTTCAGTAAAGTTGTACAGCGTTTCTCAAATTCATCAAAAAAGCACCAATCTGTCATCAGCTTTCAAAGGGTTACGGGCACACACTGGACGTTACGGAAAAAAAGTTACCTAAATATTTAAATTGAGCTTGCCTTCCTGAAATATCGAGGAAAAAGACTATGATACTTAATGAGGGAGGCTTAGGCTCAAGCTTAAGCTCCTTTAAGTAGGCACGTCAAGTAAAGCCTTCGGATGCCACTTTGTCTCCATGAAGCTTCACAAACAATGGCGTGACCTTTTACTTTTTCTTTCAATAAATCGTCTGTTAATTCTTTAAGTTGTGATATCTTCTCTTCTTAGTCATTTTCTTCTAATCTGTCCTTATCAGCAGTATTATCTCTCTCTCTCTCTCTCTCTCTCTCTCTCTCTCTCTCTCTCTCTCTCTCTCTCTCTCTCTCTCTCTCTCTCTCTCTCTCCTTTCGTCACACAGGTTTTTATTTATTCTTTCATTCATTATTTTTTTTCTTTCACATTCCTTGACCTTTAGAATTTTTTCGCTTCAACTTTCCTTGCCTTACCTCTTTTCTTTTGAATTATCTTAATTTTTCTCTCACCTTGTACCAAATTAACTTTTCCTTCGATTTATCAACAATTAACACCTTTCATTATTTTTTTCTTTCTCAAATGTCTTTCTATCTTCTTTATTTTCTGTCTGATTTTTAGGAACCTTTTCTCTATTTCCAATGATCCTTTTTTTTCCGGTCATGCGAATTAGTAACCTTATTTATCTTAATTTAATTTTTTTTCAGAAATCACTTCTTTATTCTTTTCTCCGTCTCTTTTCGTCCCTCTAACATTTTAATCATATATTCTAAATAAATGGACACTACTTGCTCTTTCACGTCTAAATAACAGTCTTCATATCCTTTCATCTTCTTTTCGTATTCCCAATATTGTTTCTCTTTTACGTCTCAGTGACACTTAATTCATATTCCGTTTTCTGTTTTTTTGTATCTCAAGCATTACTTATCCTTACTTTGTTTCTCGCTCTATTCATTTCGTTTTTCTTTCGTTTCGTCATTTTAATTCTCTCTCTCTCTCTCTCTCTCTCTCTCTCTCTCTCTCTCTCTCTCTCTCTCTCTCTCTCTCTCTCTCTCTCCTTCGTATCTCGCTCTATATGATTCTTTCAACTTCCTTCGTGTCTGTTTCTCTTTGTTGTTTTCCTTCTTCTCTCCTCTCCCATCTTGCCGCTTGTTTCCTTAGTTTGTTCTTATTTTTGGTCTAGTTTATTTATTTGTTTATTTTCTTAACGTTTCTTCTGACTTTCAAACTCTTGTGCTATGACGCCCACATTCACATCAAGCTTCAGCCCAGCAAGTATCATAAACACATAAAATTATACCAAAATGCTCACGATAACACAGCATCCTTCACTCCGACTAGCGTAAATAAACACACAAGGTATTCACTTTTTTTTTTTTTTTTTAGTAGCGAGGAAAATTATAGAGCATATTTTTCTCTCTCTCTCTCTCTCTCTCTCTCTCTCTCTCTCTCTCTCTCTCTCTCTCTCTCTCTCTCTCTCTCTCTCTCTCTCTCTCTCCCTCAGTAGTTCGCCTCAGAGTAAAGGTTATGAGCGTGCCAGGAAGAGACGAAGGACTACTGGTAAGGAGGCCAATGATTCGTTGATACACTCCCACTAAATGTCGTCACCTTTCTGTAATGTCCCAGTCTTCTTCCGGGGTTCTCTTACTTGTTCCTACGAGTCAGTGGTTCAAGCCAGGGGCACAGCAATAGGGAAAATAAGGCTTGCTCGATAAGTCAGTCCTAAAGGTTACTGAGAGGGGGTTCTAAAGCTTGGTCAGTTTAGTTTCCGAGGTATCTTGATAGGCATTCCTCTTTGGAAATAGTGCAAGTAATAGGAGTGAGGTAGACAAAAAAGGAAGAGTATTTATTTTGCTACTCTATGACGTAAGACTGAAGAGTAAGCTGCAAAAATGTATGTTACTTATAACCATATAAATAGATGTACTGTGTTGTAAGTTATATGTAGACTAATTTAACTCTGTAACAACAACAACAACAACAACAACAACAACAACAACAACAACAACAACAACAACAACAACAACAATAATAATAATAATAATAATAATAATAATAATAATAGGAATTTATTCCATGCCACTGACATCTTACTATAAATGAAAATCAATGAGCACATAGGATGAATATTATTCACAATAACAAATTTTAAAAATTATATATATATATATATATATATATATATATATATATATATATATATATATATATATATATATATATATATATATATATATATATATATATATATATATATATATATATATATATATATATATATATATATATATATATATATATATATATATATATATATTCTTAATAATACGGGTCTCTTAATTCTGTTTAGGTGGTGCAGCTCATCAGACGGGCTTGTAAGGACCAACACGTCTGCTGCTACTAGCTCTACCTTTGAGTTTATTTATGACCCAAAGGCACCCGTACTAGTTATTACCAATAATAAAATTTGGTTTTCTCAATAGAAGTTTGATGTTTCAATGCGGATGTATCAGCGACAAAGTATCCTTTTAATCATGACACGAAAAATAACCACAATTCATCTTCTATACCAGATTAATTTTCTCTCTCTCTCTCTCTCTCTCTCTCTCTCTCTCTCTCTCTCTCTCTCTCTCTCTCTCTCTCTCTCTCTCTCTCTCTCTATATATATATATATATATATATATATATATATATATATATATATATATATATATATATATATATATATATATATATACTCTCTCTCTCTCTCTCTCTCTCTCTCTCTCTCTCTCTCTCTCTATATATATATATATATATATATATATATATATATATATATATATATATATATATATACTTTGAGAGAGAGAGAGAGAGAGAGAGAGAGAGAGAGAGAGAGAGAGAGAGAGAGAGAGAGAGAGAGAGAGAGAGAGAGAGAGAGATAAAAAAATTCATTGTAGTTATTTCTCTTGTTATGATTAAGAGGAAACTTTGTCGAAGATACATATTCATTATTCATTGAAACATTAAACTAGTATTGAGAAAACCACTTCCAAATTACAAGAATGTTATAGGATTAAAATAACTCTAACAGATAAGTTTTGTTATTCAATCTTAATTAGGTTTCACTGCAGAACGTATTCACTAAAATATCAATCATGTAGAAACTTAATTCTCTCTCTCTCTCTCTCTCTCTCTCTCTCTCTCTCTCTCTCTCTCTCTCTCTCTCTCTCTCTCTCTCTCTCTCTCTCTCTCTCTCTCTTCCCCTTCACGCTCATTTCTGACAAAAAGCCCCACCGATATTAAAATTTTTCGCCTCGTCCAGGAATCGGCGTCAACTTGGTGAGTGACAGCGTGAGGAATATGAGAGAAGTTTGAGGAAATAGAGGAGCCGTGACTGCAGGGGAAGACGAAAGGAACACAGCCGAGGAGAAAAGATAAAACTATAAGACTGCGGCATTGTGGCATTCAGGGGAGCATGAAACTATGGAAATTATGAAGTTATGTCACTAGGCATTTATTATGAGAGGTGAATGTTTTTTTTTTCTCTCTCTCTCGCTCTCTCTTCATACCAATTTGCCTACGCATCCACAGAGGCACACATACATACACATACAGGCACGTGCTAGCTTGGCTTTCCGATTCACCGCACAACAGTGATCTACCTTTCTAACACTTTCCATCTGTTACATAAAATAGCAAAAGAGAACGTGGAAGTAGCTAAACACCTACATGCCTATATCTATTCCCCATTATTTATTTATTTATTTATTTCATTTTTAACCTAGCATATATACCATTTTCACATACTTTCAAGAAACTAGTAACCCTACAAGTGGAAGTCTTCGTATATTTATTTTATATTATATATTCGTACCAATTTGCCTACGCATCCACAGAGGCACACATACATACACATACAGGCACGTGCTAGCTTGGCTTTCCGATTCACCGCACAACAGTGATCTACCTTTCTAACACTTTCCATCTGTTACATAAAATAGCAAAAGAGAACCTGGAAGTAGCTAAACACCTACATGCCTATATCTATTCCCCATTATTTATTTATTTATTTATTTCATTTTTAACCTAGCATATATACCATTTTCACATACTTTCAAGAAACTAGTAACCCTACAAGTGGAAGTCTTCGTATATTTATTTTATATTATATATTTTTAACCTAGCATACATAGCACCACCACCATCACCAAGCCGGGCCTCAAGCTACTAATAACACACCTCAGGCGGAGACGTACACTCCTAAGCAACAAAGTGGACAGACATGAGTATAACCCCCCACCACCACGGAAGCCCGAGGTCACCAGGTAAAGCAGGCCAGGTGAGGCGGGTGTCAGGTGTCCAAGGTGAAGGGGACGGTAGAGAGGAAGGTTTAGTGGATGGTACAGGTGATGGTACAAGAGGAAGGCACAGGTACGATATAGGGGTCAGGTACAGGAGACGCTACAGAGTACGTACAGGGGATGGTGCATTACATTGGTGTACCCTGCAGGAGTGACGCGCTCATTTCAAAAAGGGCTTAAAATTATGTAGTGTGGTTTTGGTAGTGACCTCGACTGGATTTTTTTTTTTTTTTTTTTTTTTTTGTAGTTAGTCAATCACATCAAACTGTAAATAAATAAAAAATAATAATTCATACGTATCAAGCAATAAGACTGACTGACTGACCGACTGATTTATTTAATAAATGATTGACTGACTGACTGACTGACTGACTGACTGACTGACTGATTGACTGAATGAATGAATGAATGAATGAATGAAGATTGATTGAATGACTGACCGACTGGCTGACACACGGACTGCTTTACTGAAGTACATGAACACACACACACACACACACACACACACACACACACACACACACACACACACTTCATAACATCGTCCATCAATACAGGTCACCGTCAAGACCACAGAGAATAAAGGGAGTACGTAAAGATAAATGAAGAAAAATGTGTGACAAAAACGAAGACAACGGGAGATTAAGAGGAGAGGAAGGGTTGGGAGGGAGAAGGGGTAGGAAGGTAAGAAGAAATGGAAAGCATTAACAGCGAAAAGGTAAGGAGAGATGAAATGTAAGAATAAAGATAAGAAAAGATAAGGGTAAGATTCTAAAAGGTAAGAAGGGAGGAAAGGTAGCAAGAGAGATAAGAGGAGAGGTATGAGAGGAAGGGCAGAAAGAGATAAAAGGTGAGAAGAGGTAAAAAGACGTAAGAAAAAGAACGGGTAAAAGACGAAGGGTGAAAAAAGAAGAAAGGTATAGAGAAAAATCTCAAAAGAAGTAATAAGAAAGGAAATGGAAGAAAAGAAAAATTATAGAAAAAATAAAAAGAAAATGTAAGAAAAGAGATAAGCAATGAAGAGAGAAAGGAGAAGAGAAATAAGACGCAAATGTAAAAAAAGAAAAAAAATTAGAGACAAAAAAGGAAATGTAAGAAAAAAGCAATGAAGAAAGGACAAGAAGAGAAATAATAAGCAAATGTAAAACAGAAGAAAAAAAATAGAGAGACACAAATGATAAGAAGACACAGAATAAAATACATAATCTTTATAACACAGTAACATACAACCACGTAAAAAATCTGAAAATTCATCTCCAGCTCTACATCACCTAACATCCTCAGACCTAAAGAAAATAACAGTATGCAGTCCCCTTCTCTCCCTCCTTTCTCAGTATTACCGGCAGCCTTCGTGGATAAGCCGCTCCAGCAATCTTAAAAGCGTAGCAGGTGAGCGAGGGTGAGTCAGAACAAGGTTGTGTGGCGCTCCGGCCGTGTGGTGGGTAAGGATGAGGAGAGATCTTAAGAGTTGATGCTGCTCTGGGTGTTTCTAGGAGATGGTTGGTGTCTGGGATGGGATGACAGTGCGGTGCCTCGGTCTGTTTATCAGTTGTTTGTGTGTTTTTGTTCTTAATTTGTTATCTTCGTTGTAGCCGTCTTCGTCCTCGTTTTCTCGTTTTCTTCATTTCCTTTTTTTTTGTTATTATTATTATTCGTATTTTTATTCTTATTTTTATTCGTTTCTTGTTTTGTTGCTGTTGTTGATGTTGATACTGATCTTTTCTTCTTTTGTCGTCGATGTCCTCCTCCTCCTCCTTTTCTTATTGTTCTTGCTCTTATTTTTCTTATTCCATCTCCTCTTGTTCTTTCACTGTTCTGATTCACGTCCTAGCACACACACACACACACACACACACATACTCCTCCCTCACTCTCCATATTAATCTGATCAGTCTGCAGTTTTACGTAATCGCTGACACGCTCAT
>NC_087158.1:12783299-12793299 GCF_035594125.1 Scylla paramamosain
GCTTTGTTGTTGTGGTGGTGGTGGTGGTGGTGGTGGTGGTGGTGTTATTACTCGGTGTCCAAGTTTGTGTGGTAAGGTTTTGTCTGGGAAGTGATATGGTGAATCCTTTTTTTTTTTTTTTTTTCTTAGTTTTTTTTTTTTTTTTTTTTTGCACTTCTCCCCTTCACGTTCACTCTTTACTTTGTGCGTTATTCTGCTCCTCGCTTTCCTCTAACGCGTTTATTCTTGTTTTTTACTATGTGTCTTGTTCTCCTTATCCTCTTCTAACGCGTTTCTTCCTCTTATTATTTTTTTTTCTTCTTCCTCCTTCTTCTCTTCCTCTTTATCCCCCCCTTATCCTCTTCTTCCTCTCCTTGCTGTTCTTTCTGTTCTTCTTTCCCCACTTCCAGAATTGGTTTCCAGGAGCTCAGCAAGGGCGGCTCACTGGTTTCTGGGTCGCGGCTGTAAAACCAACTTCCTCTCCCCGCCACGACCCCGCACGAGAAGTTGGGATTGTTTCTAGCATTCTCCTGGAGGTGGGGGCGCCGTGTAGCGAGCCAGTGTGGTCTTTGTTCCTCTAGTCTGGCACCACCAGTAAGAGAGCACGATTTTTTTGCAGCACTTTGCCTTAAACCTTTCATTAGTGTGTGCCCCTCCAAAGCTTAATTAATTAACCCATTCGCTGTTACCTGCTGTTTTCGAGCTTCATGAACTTGCCAGGTGTTAGGAAGGACAGGGTAAAGGTATTAATTAGTGCAGTAGATGAATAACTACGGGCGATTTTTAAGTATCATTGCAAAAATATATCTACGGGAATTTAATCTGAACCTCTAGTGACATTGAAAATAAAAATCAATCCTTTCCCTGCCAGAACATTTAACCATAATCGCCTATACATTTTCAAATATTTTTTTTTTGGGAATGCTGTATCTTATGTAACATTAAAAAAAACTATAGTAACCTTTTTTTTTTTTTTTTTTTTACGACCTGAATGCAAACAAGCGACGACCACAGCAGCAGAAGGGTTGAAGCAATGTCGTGGTAACCAATGGGGTAATAAAATATCCCATAATTAGTCTACACTACGAATTAAAAGAAAAACAGTCATTTGAAGTAAAAGAAAAGGTTAAGTACTACAACCCCCTCCCGTGCTCTCTCTCTCTCTCTCTCTCTCTCTCTCTCTCTCTCTCTCTCTCTCTCTCTCTCTCTCTCTCTCTCTCTCGCTCTCTCTCACAATAAAAACATCCAGGATTCACGATGAAGTAATAAGTCACAGTCCGAGCCTGAGAGCCACGCCTGTGCCGGTTGTCGTCCAATGTGTTGTCAATACATGCACGGGATCTCCACACTTCCATCCGCACACTCTGAATACCGGAAAATAATGCCATGAAAATAAACAGCGAGATGAAGGTTGCGGATAAACCAAAGAAAAAAATAATAAAGATAAAAAAAAATAATAATAATCCACTGAATTAGAATAAAAAAAAATAAAATAAAACATAAATAGGGAGATTAAAACTGAGAATAAGACACCACCCAAAAATAACAAGAAAATATGAAGAGAAATAAGAGAATAAAGCAAAGAAACCAAAAACTGAAAAACACAGGGAAAACTAAAGAGAGAGGGCAATAAGGATAAATCAAAGACACCCTGAGGAAAAACAGGTTACAAGAGCAGCGGACAGATGGAGCACGAGGGACACTGGCCGGACCTTTACGAGGCAGGGAGTGGAATAGAGGAAGACCAAAGGAGAACTGAACAGATAAAAAGCTGACAGTCAAAACTTAGCAGAGATTGGCAGACTCAGGAACACACACACACACACACACACACACACACACACACACACACACACACACACACACACACACACACACACAGGACCTTCTGATTTAAAAAAAAAAATTGAAACACACTAAATGCCTAAATAACACGAAATTTATCCTTCCTTGTAGAATTACAGACACTTGCAATAACTTTAATATGAAAAAGATGATAATTATTCAAGAAACACTCGACATTGTGTTCCTTTGTGTTCTTCTGTGACTTGGGATAAAAGTGATATAAACACCAGGTAACACGACCTTGGCTTCAGTCCCGTGTAGTACAAAAAGAATCTAATGGGAATGTACTCTCAAGTGTCTCAATTTTGAGTTTTGGAGTCTTCAAGCGCCCTCGTTTTTGTGGCAATGTTCTCATACTACGTAGAAAATACATTATAAATAAAATAAAATAAAAATAACTAGAAAAATAAATACATCAAATATAATGTGCCTAGTAAATATATATATATATACTCGTATATATATATATATATATATATATATATATATATATATATATATATATATATATATATATATATATATATATGTATATATTTCTTTATCTCCGTAATTCAGATCAATAAAACAAAATGTAAAAAATATAACAGCTTCTGAGAGAAAATACTAAGTAATCCTGTTTAATTTCTGTGTTTCTTTGTCTCAGTATATTTGTGTATTTCCCCGCCACGTGCCAAACGCAGCCAGATGACACAACACTCGAGGCGCGGGAGGGAAAATTAAAAACGACGACCACAACAAGAAAATTTGATGAAAACAACATCACCTTCAAATTTAATAAAGTGAAAAACATTAAAATTCAGACGAGCATATTTTGTCTTGCATTTATAAATTATAATTAGCCAAACTTTATTACCCAGTGTGTTTATTCCGGGAGATATTTTCCATTCTAAATTGTATTCTCTCTCTCTCTCTCTCTCTCTCTCTCTCTCTCTCTCTCTCTCTCTCTCTCTCTCTCTCTCTCTCTCTCTCTCTCTCTCTCTCTCTCTCTCTCTCTCTCTCTCTCTCTCTCTGTCTCTGTCTCTCTCTCTCTCTCTCTCTCTCTCTCTTCCTAGCAATCTATCCACTTATGTCTTCTTATTTATCAATCTATATATTTAACTACCTATTTATCTATCTACTTATCTATCTGTTTACTTATGCATCTACCTATATACTTATTTATTTATCAATATACTTATCTATCTATTCATCTACCTACTTATCTATCTACTTATCTATCTCTCTCTCTACACTTTAACACTTACACCTGCACCTAACAGCCACAATTCACCTAGTACACCTGGCGTGACTCCTCCAGGTGCGCAGGGCAGGTGAAGAGAGGCAGGTGTTCACTAGTGATGCCTCGTTTTGCAATAATAAAGTAAAAGTGATCTCATTATTTCTCTGACCTCTCTCTCTCTCTCTCTCTCTCTCTCTCTCTCTCTCTCTCTCTCTCTCTCTCTCTCTCTCTCTCTCTCTCTCTCTCTCTCTCTCTCTCTTAATGAAGCTCAATAAAAATAAGTCACCTCTTCATTAGTAATTTTTCTGTCAGGTAATGATAACAAAAAAGTATGTATATAAAAAAGCTACTGTAAAATAAGCCTACTTCATATATATATATATATATATATATATATATATATATATATATATATATATATATATATATATATATATATATATATATATATATATATATATATATATATATATATATATATATATATATATATATATATATATATATATATATTTTTTTTTTTTTTTTTTTTTTTTTTTTTTTTATGTAATCAAAAGGTAGGCGGGGAGGAGCCTTCCCCTTTTCTTTACACTAAATTTGTGGTGGCAGTGAAGGTATATAAGCAAAATAGTATTAGTGTGTCATCTGTTTTCCCCACTTTCACGCTAACTGCTCTTCTGATCTTCCTAACTGCACAAGACTTCCTACTTTCTCTTCACACCTATCCTGTCCACCTCCCTAATGCAGGAGTTAATAACCAGTCTTTCATCCCTTTATCTGTTGAATTCTATATTTCCGCCTTCCTATGACTTGAAATCTGTCAACAGGGAGGTTTCATGATACGTATCCTCGAATTTTTGATAACCCATTTGAATCTTTGAGAAATTTGCACCTCAGTGGGACTTTTCTCTTCCTTTCTGTTGCCCTTCATCAGTCTCTCCAACATAGAAAAAAAAAGCATGCAGGTCGTTAAAAAGCCAATCTGATCTTCTTCTTCTTCTTCTTCTTCTTCTTCTTCTTCTTCTTCTTCTTCTTCTTCTTCTTCTTCTTCTTCTTCTTCTTCTCTCTTCCTTCTCCTCTTCCTTCTCCTCCTCCTCCTCCTCCTCCTCCTCCTCCTCCTCCTCCTCCTCCTCCAAGTTTCTATCTCACACACACACAATCCCCGTCCTTCCCGCCCCCCACTCATGCTTCGCCGCCCATAGACACACGTGGCACCTGATGCAAATGAGATATGCAAATAGGACGTGTAAGGTACGAGGAGGAGGAGGAGGAGGAGGAGGAGGAGGAGGAGGAGGAGGAGGAGGAGGAGGAGGAGGAGGATTGAGGTGAGGGAAAAGAAGAATAAGAACAAGAACAAAAAGAACAAGAACAAGAACAAGAAGGTGGTGGTGGTGGTGGTGGTGGTGGTGGTGGTATCCTTGTTACTTCAGCATGTGTCGCGTGTGTCGACTCTGAAGTGGCCTGAATAAGAGAAGGCAGCGAGGCACGGTGAAGGGAAGGGAAGGGAAGGGAGGGGGATGACGAGGCGAGACAGTTAGAGATGAAACGGGAAATGGAAGGGAAGAGAAGGGGAAAGCAAGAGGAAAAAGAAATGGTAGAGGAAGAAAAGAGGGGAAGAAAAAGGAAACAGAAGAGTATATATGAACTGAGGAAAGGAAGTGAATGAAATGAATAAGACTAAATAAAAAAAAAATTACATGAAATTAGATGAGATGATAAAAGGAAAAACAAGAGAAAAAATAAGATGATACAAAAGGAAAATTCAAGAAAATATGGAACAGGAAGGGAAAAGATGAACAGGAAGAGCAGTAAAAGGACAACAACATGAAACTAACTTATCTATTTACCTATATGAATATTTATCTACCCCTCTCTCTGTACTAACTGTTCAACACTTACACCTGCACTTAACTGTCAACTACACTTCACCTAGTACACCTGGCGTGACTCCACCAGGTGCGCAGGGCAGGTGAAGAGAGCCAGGTGTTGACTAATGATGCCTCGTTTTGCAATAATAAAATAAAAGTGATCATTATTTCTCTGACCCATCTCTCTCTCTCTCTCTCTCTCTCTCTCTCTCTCTCTCTCTCTCTCTCTCTCTCTCTCTCTCTCTCTCTCTCTCTCTCTTTCCATTTCAACTGAATATTCACTATATATCTATGAAACAATGTGTGTGTGTGTGTGTGTGTGTGTGTGTGTGTGTGTGTGTGTGTGCGCCTGTGTATTGGCAACCACTCCCACCTCCATACCTCCACACATACACACACACACACACACACACACACACACACACACACACACACTCGTCCCCTTTAAATATTAAGGCACCATCATCTGGGTCACAGGCATCAAATAACAATAAATAATAATTGCAGCGCTGTGTTAAGACTCGAGAGATGAATCTATTACGTTCTTTTTTTCTCTCTCTCTTGTAACGGGGAATAGCGTAAGCAGCTTGTTATTAAAGTTACGAATTAGCGCCGCCTTTGTGCAGACAGCTATTACTCAAACTGCTCTCCCATCACGTCCTGGAAATTAAAACCATCCATTGCTTACAAAGGCAGATGTGTGTGTGTGTGTGTGTGTGTGTGTGTGTGTGTGTGTGTGTGTGTGTGTGTGTGTGGGTGGATGCGACGCAAGGATTGATTGACTGGCTGACTGTCTCTTACAAACACACACACACACACACACACACACACACACACACACACACACACACACACACACACTATTACTTATTTTCTCATCTCTTAGAATAATTTCTGAATATGTAATCACCGCCTGACATTTCCGTTTCATCATTTTCCTATAATTTCACCGAATTAATTTTTCCATACATTCCTACCTTCTTTCTATTCATTCCTTCCTCTGCCTCCCCTCTCCCACTCACTCGCCGTTCTATTCTCATTCTTACCTCAAGGCTAATATGATATTTTGTCTAATTCGGAGCTCTATATTTGTTTTATGAATACATATTTTCAGTCCATGACCATATTAATTACTATTACCCTAATTATTATTATTATTATTATTATTATTATCATCATTATAATTATTACCACTAAAGTATTATTGCCGTTATATACAGGGACTGCCACGTATAAGCCTGGTCGCTTCTTGCAGCTTCCCTCATTTCTTATGTTCTTATGTTATTGTTGCGGTTTCTACTATTGTTGTTGTTGCCGTTATGTTGTTGTTGCTGTTGCTGTTATTGCTGTTAACATTATCATTACACACAGAGACTCACATTTCACCAGCACCACCATAACTATCACCACCACATCACCGCCATCTGACAGCAACCCTATCACCTGAACACACACCGCCACCACCACCACCACCATCACCATCTCAAAGTTTCACCTGAGCACACCCACACCCAATCTCCGGCAGGTGTTGCAACCTCAATTAACCTGCAAACCTGAAACTCCCGCCCACTCCCTCCACCTGAGACTGTGACGGTCACTCTTCCTCCTCCTCCTCCTCCTCCTCCTCCTCCTCCTCCTCCTCCTCCTCCTCCTCCTCCTCTTCCTCCTTTTCCTCCTACTTCTCCTCCTCGTCACCAATTTCCTTCTCTGTCTAGACATAGCCGCGTCTAGATAGGGAAGAGGAATGCATCTGTTGTCTATTTCCGTCTATTTTATTTCATCACATCCAATTTTCTAATCTCTCCTCTTCTCTTCTGTTTTGTTTTTCACTCTGTTATTTTCAGCTTCCCTCCGAGTTATTTTTTTATGCTGTTATGCACTAAGGCCAAGCTTCTATCTATCGCGAGTTGAGCTACAGAGTTGATTAAATATATTACTGCGTTCAATTTTCGTCTGTTTAAACTTAACAGAAGAATCTTTAACATGTGGTACGAAGGGATTTAGTTATTAGAATTATAGGTTTGTCATATTTTCACTTGCCTTAATTTTATAACGACTATATTATCTTTTTTTTTATTTTCAGTAATTTCTCTAGTATTTTGTGACTCATTATTTTCTGTCAAGTTCTCCCTTTTCTCAATTGTATAACTTATTAACGAACAGTTTTGTATTTTTTTCACTTTTTTCTCAATTTTGTAACTACTTTTTGTCAAATTTTCCTTTATCCTCAATTTTCTAACTCATTGACAAATAATTTCTATCAAATTTTCCCTCTTCTCTCCGTATTTTGTAACTCATTAACAGTACATATATTATAACCAGATTACCGCACATCTAACAACCTTCCTGCTGATTTCAAAGTGCGGCGCAAATTGCATAAAAAAATACAAATTACATTAAGCCAAACAAGCTATATACAGCATTTTTTTAAACACGGGAACAAAAAAAATAAATGAATAAATAATGACCGTCAAACAAAAGTGTGTACGGTAATATATCCTAAACTACAAAAAAAAAAAAAAAAAAAAAAAAAAAAAAAAAACGAAACAAAAATAGTAAATAACATCAGGCGCAAATACAGTACACACTTGAACACAGTGATGGAAGTAAAGGAGAATCAGAAACATTTCCAGAACTAGATTGGCAAACTATTCGGAATCGTCTTCTATGATAAATTTTTTTTTTGAGGGAGCTGCATATTGATTCTCTCTCTCTCTCTCTCTCTCTCTCTCTCTCTCTCTCTCTCTCTCTCTCTCTCTCTCTCTCTCTCTCTCTCTCTCTCTCTCTCCTAAACACACTAATGCATCTCCCAAGACAACAAAGCAAAAAAGAAAAAAGCAGGAAAATACAAAACAATAAAAGAATGAATAGATAAAAAGAAAAAAAAAAACAGTAAACAAAATCCGTAGTAACATCTAGTATAGTCACAAGAACCATCAAAATAAATACACATGGAAAAATACACTGCAAAAAAAATAATAATAATAATGAAATAACCAAGTAAAAGTTATAAACAAGAAAAAAACATGAGCAAAAAAAAAATGAAAAATAATAATAATAATAACAATAATAATAATAATAATAATAATAATAATAATAATAATAATGAAATAAATTATTAAAAACATAAAAAAATGAAAACTAATAAAAACATGAACTCAAAAGAAAGTAACATATTTAAAACATAACCAAAAAAATAATAAATAAATAAATAAATAAACATGTCAAAAACAACACGAGCTCACAAGAAACACACTCATCATACCAACACTCACCTACTTGAGATGCGGCGAGCCCCAGGTGAAGGCCACGCCGTGATGACAACAAGTGAGGGCAGGCAGGGAACAGGTGAAGCCAGCAGGACAAGGCGGCACAGGTAACACGCGTCTGCAGAGTTAGGGAAATGAAAATACAAATGTTGATGAGAGAGAGAGAGAGAGAGAGAGAGAGAGAGAGAGAGAGAGAGAGAGAGAGAGAGAGAGAGAGAGAGAGAGAGAGAGAGAGAGAGAGAGAGAGAGAGAGAGAGAGAGAAATTCTAGGAAAGTGAACAGAAATAACCAGGAGAATGTGAGGGGCAGTGACGAGGAGGAGCAGGAGGAGGGGGAGCAGGAAGACGACGACGACGATGAGAACGAAGGTGTTAACGAGGAAGAGGAAAATGATGATCAGGACGAAGATGAAGAGAGATGGTCACCAAAATAATAGCATACAACAAAGATGAAATAAATGAATAAATGAATGAATGAATAAATGAACAAATAAATAAATAAATGAATAAATAAACAAACAAATAAATAAATAAAATAATATAAAAAGATACAATACCATTTCAACTCGGCTTTATTTTCCGCCAAAACACTGCTTCATTCCACCAAAACTTTGACTTCTTTCCCCACCAAAACAAGGCTTCATTCCCCCAAAACTACCTTTTCATTCTCCACCAAAACTAGGCTTCCTTTTTCACCAAAACTAGTCTTCATTTTCCATCAAGAACTAGGCTTCATTCCTCCAAAACTAGTCTCCATTCTCCACCAAAACCAGGCTTCATTCCACCAAAACTTCATGCTCCACCAAAACTAGGCTTCATTCTCCACCAAAAAACAGGCTTCATTCCATCAAAAATATGCTTCCTTCTACCAAAACTAGACTTCATTCCATCAAAATTAGGCTTCATTATCCACCAACACTAGGCTTCATTCTCCACCAAAACTGGGCTTCATTCCACCAAAACTAAGCTTTATTCTCCACCGTAACAAGGCTTCTTTCTCCATCAAAACTAGGCTTTATCGAACAACAAAACTAAGCTTAAGTTTCTACATAGCTTCAATAGGTTTCATCTACCAATAGTAAGAAGCTTCATTCACCACCAGTGCAAAACTTGGATCCCTACCAGGCTTCATTCACCACCAATATAAAGCTTCACTCCTCACCAAGCTAACCACCTAACACCAAAAAAGAAGCACCATTTTCCAGCTTCACCAACTTCATTCACCACGAGCACAAAAGCTTCATTCTTTACCTACAGTACACCAGCAGGCTTCTATCCCACATATATACAATCTGGTGCCCACCCTCACAATGCAGCTTCATCTAGCGTGCTTAACAAGGTTTCATCTCTCATTATATTCTGCTCGCATCATTTCCAGCAAATTGATCCTAGTGTAAGCGGCTATCAGCTTATCATTAGAGGGACTAACAATCAGGCATAAAGGATAGCAATTAATTACGTTTTTTGTTGATACACTCCCAGTTTATTATCTATTGATTGGATTTTGGTATTACTATATAGAATTACATCTTCGTTTTTTTTTTTTTTTTTCAATATTCAATGGTATTCTCTTTCTTTATTAATGGATGTTGTGTTGTGGTGATGTCTGGTATTATATGTAATTTTTTGTATTGGTGATTTTATGAATGAAGTAGAAAGTAAGCTTGTGGATAAAACATAAGTACAGAATATTAAAATGTATGATAATTATGTCACAGACTACAATAATGAAAAGTTTGAGAGAGAGAGAGAGAGAGAGAGAGAGAGAGAGAGAGAGAGAGAGAGAGAGAGAGAGAGAGAGAGAGAGAGAGAGAGAGA
>NC_087158.1:12798299-12803299 GCF_035594125.1 Scylla paramamosain
ATAATAATAATAATAATAATAATAATAATAATAATAATAATAATAATAATAATAATAATAATGATAATAACAACAATAATGATAATGACAATAATAATAATAATAACAATGAGAAGAAGAAGAAGAAGAAGAAGAAGAAGAAGAAGAAGAAGAAGAAGAAGAAGAAGAAGAAGAAGAAGAAGAAGAAGAAGAAGAAGAAGAAGAAGAAGAAGAAGAAGAAGAAGAAGAAGAAGAAGAAGAAGAAGAAGAAGAAGAAGAAGAAGAAGAAGAAGAAGAAGAAGAAGAAGAAGAAGAAGAAGAAGAAGAAGAAGAAGAAGAAGAAGAAGAAGAAGAAGAAGAAGAAGAAGAAGAAGAAGAAGAAGAAGTTTTCAGGATAATGATAATGATGATGACCACGACGATGATGATGATGATGATGATAATGATAATGATGATAATGACGACGATGATGATGATAAAAATAGTGATAAAATCATTAATAAAATAATCAATAAAAACAAAACAACAAAAATAAACAATAATAATACACACAGGAGCCTCCTCTCAGCAGAAAAGCGGAAGCAGTCGGCAGGTGATCACAAAGACGGTACACCTTTACCTGAGGAATGAGGTCACATTGATAAGCAGGGCCGGGCTTCATCATTCAGTGCAGGTGTGTGGTGTTACATCGGCACCACCAACTTTCTGCCTCCACACGAACAGATGAATACAAATATCCATCATGTTACGTTTAATTAACTGACACCAATTAGTCACAGGTGGAAAAAAAAGGAGTTTACTGATATTTTTTTTATTTCAACGGTCTTTGAATTTAATTGCCGTACTTATATAAAATCTACTTATACTTACTTCCTTCAGTTGGTTTAAGATTGACGTACTTACTTTCTCCTTCTTGACCTCATTTTTTTCCCCTTTTTTTTTACCTTCCTCATCCTCTTTCTCCCTCCATCCCTCCTTTCTTGTCGTCTGATGTGTTTCCATGAAGTACGATAATTGGGCTCCTCGTCTCCTAAGGGCTCTCTTTTATAAGCTCTTTCCTACATACTAGTGTAGTCATCTTTCAACCGAGCTGTTTTCATCTTTTCACCCACATGATTCTTCTTCTGTGACTCTCATTTCACTCTAGCTGTCTATTCTACCCTCGTTTCCATTGTCCACAGTCACTAGTCCTATAGTACTGCATATATTCAGTCCTACTATTTTAGTCCTACAGATACTCCGATAGGTCCTACAATTCCACTCCTACAGATTCACTCCTACAAGTTCACTCCTACATATCCTCTTCTACAGTTTCTACAAGTCTACCCCTACATGTCCTGCTAGCCTTCTCCTACAGCTCTATTCCTACAGCCTCCTGAGACGTCTCCAGGTGTCACTTCCAAACTCCCACGCCCTCGTCCCGACTTGACATTTTACTTTACTTTACTTTTCTTTCTTCCTCCTTTTCAATTTCTTTTTCTCTGATACTTTGACTTTTCTATTGTTTGTTTGTGTGTCTGTGTGTGTGTGTGTGTGTGTGTGTGTATGTGTCTGTAGGTAGGTATGGAAGAAAAGGCAAAGAGGGTGAAGTGAAAAAAAAAAAGATGCGAGGGAGGAAAGAAAGGAATAAGAGGTGAAAGGGAGAGAGGGAAGGAAGGAAGGAAGGAAGTAGGATATGCATAATGGAGGAGGCAAAATGAGCGCGTCCCTGCATACGAAAGGAGATTGTTTTCACAGTAAAATAAAAGCCAAACAGTCTTACGTTTATCCCAGCAAGGACCAGAAGGTAACGATAAAAACAGGAAAAGTATAACAGTTTTCCCCTCTGAACCCAACCAACGAGGCATTCGGGGAAACTTGGTAATCATTTGATAAACGACTTCAAATTCACCGTCGAGGGAAAACGAAAGAAAACGGAACTTGCGCGTGACTTGTACGGGGGAAACTGAGGTAACTTTGGTGGTAGCGGTGGTAGTGAAAATGAAGGATATATTGTGATGTTGTGTGATGTTATGATGTTTGTGTGGTGATGTGGTGATGTGGTTCATGTGGTACTATATTCGTGATGTGTAGTGTGGCTGTAGTGTGGTGAAAGTGATGCTATGGTGATGTGTGTGTGTGTGTGTGTGTGTGTGTGTGTGTGTGTGTGTGTGTGTGTGTGTGTGTGTGTGTGTGGTTGAGTGGTATGTTATGTGGTTAGTGTGGCGAAAGTGATGGCGTGGTGTCACTAGTGTTGCTGGCAGGATGTTGGCGTGGCAAATGAAGGGTGAAGGGTGTTGCTGGGTGACGGACGCGTGCGTGGGTGTGCCGGGTTGTAGAGCTATCACTAGGAAGGAAAAATGTGCTAGGGGAGGGCGTGCACAGAGGGAGGGAGGGAGAGAGGGAGTGTTGTGTAGGTGGGTAGGGGGGAGGAGGAGGTGGTGGTGGTGGTGGTGGGATATTAATGTTGATGATGGTCCTGCGTTGTATGGTGATGGAGGAGTACTGGGGGTGAGAGCGACAGCATGTGTGTGTGTGTGTGTGTGTGTGTGTGTGTGTGTGTGTGTGTGTGTGTGTGTGTGTGTGTGTGTGTGTGTGTGTGTGTGTGTGTCTCAGCTACTAAATTCAAGAATAACATCTCATATTTCCCTCATTTCTTTTCAATGCACAAACAAACGTCGTCTCTGTTTTTATCTACTTTTTTTTTCTTTGATGTTGCTAGATTTTTTTTTTTTTTTTACGCACGAATGCATTAGATAAAAAATAACTGCTAGTTTACAGTGTGGCACGGTACCTGAGTGGAAGGGATATGGGCATGATGGAGGCAACAGGAGGAGGAGGAGGAGGAGAACGAGTAAAAGGAGGAGGAGGAGGAGGAGGAGAAAAAGGAAAAGAAAAACTGAGGTTAGAATCTAAGAGTGACAAGTAAATTGGTAAAATAACCAGAACAGCTGAGGAGTGTGTGAGACAACTAGATGAGGAGTAGAATGACTGTCTGGGGGCATTACTGTTACTGATAGAAAAGTCGTGGATGCTCGTGAATCCCTCTCTAAAAACCCAGGCGTGGTGGGCGAGGCAGGCTGAAGTGCATGGCCCACTCTAGAAATGTCCTTTACCTGCCTGGCACACCTGAGGAGCCCTGTCCCGCCCACCTGCCACCTACCGTCTGGCGCTGAAGGAGGCGAAGAAGAGGTAGTGGTTGATTTTGGCATTTCGTTCCTCTCTCACCTTGCATCACTTCACATGGCCTCCTCCTCCTCCTCCTCCTCCTCCTCCTCCTCCTCCTCCTCCTCCTCCTCTTCTTTCTCCTCCTCTGCCTCTTCCATCTCCTTTCCCAGGAGCCTCTCGGGAGCTAAATAAGGAAAAGAACACCGTAATTTAAACCTTCGTTAGTTCAGTGATCTATGTGTGTGGGAGAGTGTGTGGGTGAGGGCGGTGGATGGTTGAATGAGTGATTTCAGGGAAAAGGTGAGAAGAAAGATATATACAAGTCTAATACAGTCCCTGTGTACTTTCTCCCTTTGTCTTACAGGTCGCCCATGCCGAGGTCTGCAGCCTGGAGGAGGGAAGGACCCGAGGGAACGACAAAGGCCGGTTCCCTCCCGTCTCTAAGGACGTTCAAAGGCCGTTTGAGGACTAGCGGGGCGAGCGAGTGAGAGTGATGCCAGACACGAATAAACATACTCTACCACAGTATAAGAGTAAATCTGTGTGCATATATATATATAGGTGTGTGTGTGTTTTTTTTTTTTTCCAGAGAGAGAGAGAGAGAGAGAGAGAGAGAGAGAGAGAGAGAGAGAGAGAGAGAGAGAGAGAGAGAGAGAGAGAGAGAGAGATAATGAAGCAAAGAGAGCGTGTTCCTTGATGAGATAAGGAGGTACAAGACTAAGGAATGACGTTATGAAGAAAGAGAAGAAAGCCAAAGGAAAGGAAAAAAGGAAGGAAGGAAGGAAGGAAGGAAAGAAGGAAGGAAGGAAGGAAAAAAGGAAGGAAAGACGCACCAATAGGATTCGTGAGGACACAAAAGAGATGATGAACGAGAGAGAATTACCAGAGAGAGAGAGAGAGAGAGAGACGTGGCAGGAGAGGAAATCCACTAAAGATGAGAACAGAAAAGAAGGAAAATAGGAAAATGGCTGAAGCAAGAAAGAGGTAATAAGAGAGAGAGAGAGAGAGAGAGAGAGAGAGAGAGAGAGAGAGAGAGAGAGAGAGAGAGAGAGAGAGAGAGAGAGAGAGATTGCGAAATTAAATGAAAACGTGGAGAATACTGATGGAGAAAGAGAAAGAAAATTAGGAAGGCACGCGACAGACTGAGACAGACAGACAAACAGACAGACCAACACAGAGACGGACAGACAGACAATCAGAGAGATATGCAGATAGATAGACAGGCAGAAAGAACGAGAGGAGAAAGATAACAGAAAACAAATTAAGAAATATACAAACAGAAAGATAAACTGAAAGAATCACAGAAAAACTGACTCACAAATAAACAGGCAGACATCCGCACAGACACACGAACAGACAGACAGACAAAAAGTCAAGCAGAAAGAGACAAACATTTTGCTAATAAAAAGAGGAAGAGGAAATAAAGAAAGCATGAGCAAAAGACATTGAGATATAAATGAAAAAAGCGAGACACGGACAAAGGAGGATGAAGAATGACACGATGAGAAAATAAGAATGATGACAGGGATAAGAATCGCAAGAAGAAAAAAAAAGCAGAAAAGAAATCGGAAAGAAATTTTTTGCTGGAATGATGATAATAATAATAATAATAATAATAATAATAATAATAATAATAATAATAATAATAATAATAACTAACAACAATAATAATAACAACAACAACAGCGTGCGTATATTTTACATGTTCATGGCTCCATAAGTCACTTTGTTTATCTCTCTCTCTCTCTCTCTCTCTCTCTCTCTCTCTCTCTCTCTCTCTCTCTCTCTCTCTCTCTCTCTCAGACCTTCGTATGAAATAAATACATCCCTGAATAAATAAACTTAAACAGATTGATGTTGTAATAAAAGAGAAA
>NC_087158.1:12808299-12843299 GCF_035594125.1 Scylla paramamosain
TTTGTCTGTCTGGCTGTCTGTCTTTCTGTCTATCTGTCTGGCTGGCTCTCTCTCTCTCTCTCTCTCTCTCTCTCTCTCTCTCTCTCTCTCTCTCTCTCTCTCTCTCTCTCTCTCTCTCTCTGTGTGTGTGTGTGTGTGTGTGTGTGTGTGTGTGTGTGTGTGTGTGTGAGCGCGAGCGTTTACCCTAATTCCTTCCTTTCCTCCACACACACACACACACACACACACACACACACACACACACACAATCTTGATAAAAAAAAAAAAAAAAACATCGTTCCAGAGAAAAACATGAATTTCCAAACTTTCCAATCAGTACACGCACATTTAGCCGGGACGTGATTATAATATATTCATATTTTCCTTACCTTCTTCTCCGTTATAAAGTTTGCGTTAAATTACACATTCATTTTAAGTAGATAACTTCTTTTTTTTTTCCCAGCTGATCATTACGTATTAATATGCAAATAACGCATTATCTTTCCTATCATCGTATGTTTGTTTTAAGAAGACACGCTGATGATCCTTATTGACTTAAGATATACGCAAGTCAAGGAAGAAGAACACTCATTACTTAATACTGATGAAAATGTAGAAATTTTCTCATATGTCAATCAAAATATACAAAATGGGCAGGGGTTCATTTCCCACTGCGAAGAATACGAGAATGCGCAAATACCTCGATTAATTATGAACTCTATAACAAGCTCTTGGTGGGCATGCGTCATGTCTGTGTCTGGGTGTCAGTTTGGTGGGTTGTGCTGTGTAGTAAACTTGGGATACAATGATCAACCGCAGCCTGTTATTGCTGCTGGCGGTGGTGATGTGAGAAGTTTTTGTTTGCTGAGAAGTAGGAGTTGTTGGGGAACGTTGTTGTCGTTGAGGGCGTTGTTTTGTTGTTGTTGTGACTGTTATTTGATGATGAGGAGGAGGAGGATGTGAATATGTAAGAATCTCCAGTGCAGTGTAGTAGTGGTCGCGGGAGTGTCTTTGTAAGTTCTTGCTGGATCTTATATATTCCAGGCATGATATATTCTGCTCCTTCTTCTATTCCAGATTTTAGTCACAGTTTTTTTTTTGGATTTTCAGCTTCTTCTGTAGGTACGAGTAATGGGTTAAACATGTATTTGCTCTCTGCTATGATTGTCTACATTCTGCATAAAATACCGACTTCGCCTTATTTTTGCACTCTTCACAGTCCTGTAAAAATACTGCAGTTTCCACGAATGTTTCGATGACTTGCCACAAATGTCATCGTAAGAATCAACACATGTGCTGTTCCTTCTGTATAATGAGATGATGACAGGTGCAGTTCACAGAAAAGCTTCATCATAAGGAGTGAAGTGAATCTTTTTTTTTCTTTCAATCGTCACCTTGAGAACAAGAATACCAGCTTGGGAGTATGAGAAACAAACCAGCAATGAGTATGGAAACAAGAATACCAGCATGGAAATATACATACGTAGAGTCACTTAAAAAAGTTTGTGGGCGTCCGTGTGTGTGTGTGTGTGTGTGTGTGTGTGGGGCCCTGTGCATTCCCCACCTTCTATACGGTGAGTCTGTCTAACGAAGTGACGACGCACAGACCCACCCACAGGCCAGAATTGTGACTTAACATATAAAAGTAAGAATGGATTACGTTTGTCAATGATATGCTATCGATAGTTATAATCAGTTATATATTCTAAGTTGTATGATATGATATGAAGGTTAGAACCCTGTCCATATCTAAGGTTTCATTAAGCAAGTGAGCAGTGACGACGGTAGTGCTGGTCGAAATACAGTCGAATCTTTTGGAAAAATGCTGTACTCGCCGTATTGAAAAGGGTGGAAATTGTAAAGGCTCGCACACACACACGGACCCCCACGAATTTTTAATAAGTGACTGTGCATTCTCCTACGTCCTTCCTTGGCAAGGGGGGGGTACTGGCGATCTTCTCGGCCAGCTAGTCATAGATAGTATTTAGCCCGTCACACTCACTTATATTACATTTAGCGCAATTTATTATCTTCGGGTCGTCTGTTATGCCGAAAATCTATTAGTAAAGAGATTGCCAGCAGATCAGAGAACTTAAGAATGAGGGAAACAAACTATAATTTATTATCTTAGGTTCCCTGTTATGCTGAAAATCAACCAGTACGGAAACTGCCACCAGGTTAAGAGAATTAAGAATGAGTTAAGGCACAAACCACACCAGCAGTAAGTGTGGCAGGTTAGTTGACTGGTAACCTTTGCCACACACGTCTCAACAAACTTTGAGAAATACTGGGACAAGCAACACGCGAACACTCCAGGCGCCAGAGGAAACCCGCAGAGTATAGCTAACCCTCCCACCCTCTCTCTCTCTCTCTCTCTCTCTCTCTCTCTCTCTCTCTCTCTCTCTCTCTCTCTCTGTTCACCTTTCCTAACTTGAATAATTCTCCTAAAATTCATAGAAAATCTTAAAAATCTTAAAAGACAACAAATAAAGAAAAATCCTGGAAAACTAAGTACTTTTCTGCGAGACCTTCAAAATTCAATGCAAACACCACCAGTACCACCACCATTACCAACATCATTATCACCACAATCACCACCAAGCATCATTACTGTCATCACAAAACAAAATAACAACAACAATAACTCTCTCTCTCTCTCTCTCTCTCTCTCTCTCTCTCTCTCTCTCTCTCTCTCTCTCTCTCTCTGGCAGTCCCGTTCCTGACCCTAGCCATGCCAACTCCCTGAAGATCGCAGAGGTCACGGGAACCAGGAGGGACACAATTACCTCGGTGGCTGGGCGTTAAGTGTGACAGATACGACAGTCCCACGCTCGCGCCATCAGCTGGACAACCCGACCGACCGCGATATAGTTCAGCCTGTCCAGCGGTGCACTAATTGGCGTTATATATTATACCGGACGTGGATCAATACCTCGCCGCGGACCCTCATAATAAAGGAGGTATAATGCTGAGAGGAGGTGAAAACTGACCTACTTTTCTCTTCTTTTTTTTTATTTATTTATTTATTCTTTATTCTCTATACACCTCCGATTCTCGCTGGAAATCTGGAAACGAACGGAAACATACATAAGCTTTGTATTCCGATCAAAGAGACAGGCTTTTCTTTTTCTTTTTACCGAGTCATGTTTCGAAGCCTTCCTTAATCTAATCAGAGGCTTTCCCCGCCACAAGCACACAGTAAAAAGTAAAAGCTTAACACACGCGAAGATTGAAAAATGGAAGCGCAACACCGCACGAACCAGCGAAGGAGGACGAAGTGAAACACTGCCGATATAAAACACACAGCGGTGGGGAGGCGGAGAGGGGTAGGGAAGGCGACAAAACCCGGCTCAGTCTCCCTTGTCGCGCTGGGAATTAACGGCAAAAATCCTTCGCTGGAATCTTATTAGCAGGCGGAGGCGAAGGCGGTGAAGGAGGCAGCGGCAGCGGCATCGTCCTAGGAGATACTGTCATATTTTTCACCCTTTCTTTTAAATACGGACCCAAGATTAGCAGCAGCAGCAGCAGCAGCAGAAAATGCGCTTTTGTGTGTGTGTGTGTGTGTGTGTGTGTGTGTGTGTGTGTGTGTGTGTGTGTGTGTGTGTGTGTGTGTGTGTGTGTGTGTGTGTGTGTGTGTGTGTGTGTGTGTGTGTGTGTGTGTGTGTTTAAATGGGAAAGTAGTAAATTTCGGTTATCAATAAAGAGGGAATTACTTAGTAAGACGGGAGTACATAAGAAAAATGAGAAGGAAAGAAACAAAGAAATATAAAAGGAAAGAACGAACAAAGAAAGAGTCTAATGGATGAGTCGTGTTATATTCACCATATATATATATTTTTTTTTTTTCTTCTGCTTATAAAAGAAAAATTCGAAGAACTGGAAATACAATTCATTTCAAGGCGTACTAAGTAATATTGTCTGTATATTTTTTTGTCAGCCTTTTCGAGCACCAAAAAATAACGTTATGTAAGAATATATTTTGTTTTATTTCGAGTGTATTTATTTCCTAAACCATACAATTCATACAAAAAAAAGTAAGAACACCGGGTTACTCTTATAAAACATGGAAAAAAAAAAAAAATCAATAGGCATGAATACTGGTAAAGAAACGTTAATAAATATTTTTTGTTCAAAAGATAAAAATGTTTTTGAAAATTACCATAAGACCACGATAGGCAAACTTTTTCATCTAGTTCCCAGATTATAACAATTACGAATGGATGTTTTGTAAGAACTATGCGTAAAAAATGGCGGCCAGTGACACAAAAGTAGAAAAGAAAAATCGCAAATTTATCACTTTCACTCCAATAAAATAGATAATAGAACAAATAAAACAAAAAGAATCAATAAATAAGACAAATAAAAAAAAAATCCGTCAACAGCTCACTCAAACACAAAAAAAAAAAGAAAAGAAAAAAAAAAACACCCAATGAACCTCCATCGCAACCACCTACTCACTCGCCCCTCACTCACCAACCTCACCTTGCTAACACGGGTAACTGATAAACAGATTAATTTTCCTCGCGCAGTCCTGATCCGCCTCCCGCCGCACCAGGTAGGACGAGGTGGCGCCTGGCGGGGCAAAATTTATTCGGGCCAGAGGGTGACGCTGCTATATATCGCCTGGCCAACTTCGCACACTGAGTTTAAATAAGTTTAAGCTCTAAGCAACCCCGAGGAAGACGGATGATGGCGAGACCCGAGTTCATGGAGGGAGGGAGTGCAAGTTTTGAGCTGTGTGTGTGTGTGTGTGTGTGTGTGTGTGTGTGTGTGTGTGTGTGTGTGTGTGTGTGTGTGTGTGTGTGTGTGTGTGTGTGTGTGTGTGTGTGTGTGTGTGTGTGTGTGTGTGTGTGTGTGTGTGTGTGTGTGTGTGTAAACGCATGCAATTGCAACATGAGTAAGTTTAAATTAGATGCAAGTTGCTTCCACACCTACATACGTACAAATTCTACTGCTATTCTGTAACTATTGCTGCTGCTACATCTACTGCTGCTGCTGCTGCTGCTGCTACTGTTACTACTAATGTTACTACTACTATTATTATAATTATTATTATTATTATTATTATTATTATTATTATTATTATTATTATTACTATAATTATTATTACCATCATTATTACCATTATTACTACTACTACTACTACTACTACTACTACTACTACTACTACTACTACTACTGCAACTACTACTACTATTACTACTACAACTGCTATTACGGCTGTTATGTCATTACGTAAATGATATTCAGCTTATCACTTATTCCTCTTTCCACGCTTCCTTTTCTCTAAGTCTATCCTACACTTTTGAAATTACCTATACTACAACCCAGTTTTACAGTCGGAATAACAATCATTCCTACCCACACATTTCTCTATACCGTCCGTCCGTCATATATATTCAACCTCTATACGTGACCACCAGTCTATACAACCATTTTTGCTCTCTCCTTTCAGATCACATTTACCTTTATTACCTCAGCACCACACACACACACACACACACACACACACACACACACATCTACCTCTCCCCACACCAAAGCCTGCCCGCCAAAAGTGCACAGCCAATTAATTACAACTTATAAACGTACCCGAAGAGGTGAGAGAGAGAGGGAAGGAGGGGTGAAATCCTTAATATCCCTTCTGCGCTTCCTCCTGTTCCTGCTGCCACCTCCTGTACTGTGAGACGACGGAAAAGGCCGTTTGATCCACGAAGGCCTCGGCTTATGGTTCGCTAATGACGCGGCTCAAGTCGAAGAAGGGGGAAAAAAAAAGTCACAAAAATTTAGTCTATAAGAGGGATGGAAGGCTTGACATTGTTAGCAGGCTCGCGCTTCAAAGATGAGGAAAAATGAGGGGAAATGAGGACAAAAGGATTCAATGGCACGTGTTTCGATGCAACACGGAATTATTATAAACCAAGATTATTACGACGCTAGTGTATTACGGCCATTATATACATATGCGTACATTCTTGGGTAAAGTAGAGATGATCCCAGCTGATATGAAAATAAGCCATCTTATCACCCTGTTATGCCGACACTAGTGAACACATGGAAAGATGAATAAATAAATCGATAGATAGATAGATAGATAGATGAAAAAATAGAACATAGGAATAGAGGAATAAATAGATAGGCAGAATGATGAGAAGAAATCTGGATAAAAGGATTCTTTGACACGTGTCTCCATACAACGTAAAATTATAATAAGGGAAGACTATTACGACGCTAGCGTATTATGGCCACTAAATATATATGTACATTCTTGAGTAAAAGAGAGATGATCCCAGCTGGTATGAAAATAAACCATTTTTTTCAGTCTATTATGAATGGGATGAATGAACAGATAGATAGATAGATAGATGAGGAGAAAACAGCACAAAGGAATAAATGAATAAATAAATAGGTAGATGGGAAGTGAGGAGAAAGGAATACGTATATAAATAGATAGACAGACAGATAGATTAAACGAAAATGGGACAAAACAACAGATAAACATATAGATAGATAAGTAAATAGATGAGAAATGAGGACAAAGAAATAGATGAATAATTAGGTGAAGCAGGAGGAATGAGGACGAAAGACCACGGCACGTGTATCGTTATAGCAAGAAATTGTTAGAAGGCAGGATTATAACGAGGCAAGACTATCATAGCCACTAATTATTTGCATACATTTCTGAGTAAAGGAGAGATTGTTCCAAAGCAGACGCAGTGAAATAAACATTTTTTTTTTTTTACAATATTTCAATGCCATTGAAAAGATGAATAGATGAATGAATAAATAAATGAATAAATGAATGAATAGCCTACAAACAAACTACCGAAATAAGTAACAAACAAACTAACCTAATAATTAAGCAACACACACACACACACACACACACAAACACACGCTCGGCTCACAACCAAGAGTCAAAATGGGCGAGCCTCTTAATGTGCAGCCCCTGTTCACCTAGAAGCAAGTAGGTACGGGATGTAACCCGAGGGGTTGTGACCTCGCTGTCCCGGTGTTTGGTGTGTCAGTGGTCTCAGTACTACCCAAAGATCGGTCACTGAGCTCTGAGCTCTTTCAGTAGGGAAACGGCTGGCTGGGTGACCAGCAGACGACCGTAGGTGAATCACACACACACACACACACACACACACACACAGAGAGAGAGAGAGAGAGAGAGAGAGAGAGAGAGAGAGAGAGAGAGAGAGAGAGAGAGAGAGAGAGAGAGAGAGAGAGAGAGAGAGAGAGAGAGAGAGAGAGAGAATCAGAAAAAATAATCTCCGCGGTCTTTGAAAATAGTCTTGATAACAGGTCATAGTGTTTAAGAATACAGGCTGCCTGCATTCTACTGTGTCTGGCGCTTTCTCTTTAATTCCCACGTAGGAATGATGAACATCCACACACACACACACACACACACACACATACACACACACACACAGGGGCACGCTCGCGCGCGCGCGCACTTTCACAGTAAAAATAAGTTATTATTTTTTTCCGCTTATGTGTGCACGTGTGTGTGTGTGTGTGTGTGTGTGTGTGTGTGTGTGTGTGTGTGTGTGTGTGTGTGTGTGTGGGTGTGTGTGTGCGTGTGTGTTAATTGGATTGTTAATTCATGCTTTAACCTCAGCTGGCTAAGTTCTATTAGTGATGTTTTAAGTTGTTATTAGTGTGGACTACAAATTTGAAATCACTTTATAATGAGGAACGACTTGTGATATTAGTACTATGTCTCCATGATTTGTGGTCAATAAATATCTCTCTATCTATGTGTGTGTGTGTGTGTGTGTGTGTGTGTGTGTGTGTGTGTGTGTGTGTGTGTTATTTCTGGCTGCCTTGCTTTGTCATTTTTATTACTTATTTAGCCTCATCTATTTTCTCCTCTGATCATTATTCCACTTTCCCTTTTTTCTCCTCCACCTAATGTTCCTCCTCCTTCTCTAGCTTCTCCACCTTCTCCTCCTCCTCCTTAACCTCCCCCAAAACATCTTCCTTCTTACACCCATTTCCCTCCTTCTCTCAACCATTACCCCATCCTTCCATTCCTATCTTTCTCTCTCTCTATCTCTCTCTCTTTTCCATACGCATTTGTCCACAGTAAATGGTTTAGTAGCATCTATTGCTACTGCTGATCTTAAAGAGTGCCTTACGAGGCCAACCAATCACTGTCCAGCATCCACCACGCCAGCCAATCACAGCTACCACTCCAAGCAGCCGTGGGGCGCTAACTCCAAACTCCTGCTCTGCTGTTTTTTGGGGCCCAATTCATGCTAGATATGACCATGCCATACCTGCAGCTGAGAGAAGACACTCAGTAACTCTTAGGCATGAGCGGGATTCAGACGGTCACAACAGCCAGTGGACAGAAACAGAGAATCGCAACAATCAGTGCAGAGAAAGACACAAACTCATCGAAGCGAGCAACAATGAACAAGACCAACCCAGAGAAGCGCAACAAGACGCCCGGGAAGGCTGGATGCTGCGCCTTCATCCACGCCTTCCTGCGGCTGTTTCGACGCAAGAAGCGTGGGCGCCGCGCCCCCAGCGAGGGAGTCTCCCAGACAGTGCTGGAAGAGCCTGCCATGGAAGTCACTTCTCCGGAAGAGTCTCTGCCTGTGGTGACTCATCCGGAAGAGTCTGTGGTGCACGAGACTGTTGTGGAAGAACAAGCCATGGAAGAACCTGCTGCGAAACAGTCTGTTACAGGAGAACATGTGGTGGAAGAAACTGTTGTGGAAGAACATGTGGTGGAAGAAACTGTAGTGGAAGAACATGCGGTGGAAGAAACTGTTGTGGAAGAAAATGTGGTGGAAGAAACTGTAGTGGAAGAACATGCGGTGGAAGAAACTGTTATGGAAGAACATGTGGTGGAAGAAACTGTTATGAAAGAACATGCGGTGGAAGAAACTGTTATGGAAGAACATGTGGTAGAAGAAACTGTTGTGGAAGAACATGTGGTGGAAGAAACTGTAGTGGAAGAACATGCGGTGGAAGAAACTGTTATGGAAGAACATGTGGTGGAAGAAACTGTTGTGGAAGAATATGAGGTGGAAGAAACTGTTATGGAAGAACATGTGGTGCAAGAAACTGTTATGAAAGAACACACTAATTTGGAACAAATTTTGGTGGAAGAACCCGTTATGGAAGAGCATGTCATGGAAGAGCCTGTTATTATGGAAGAAGATGTTATAGAAGAACTTGTTATGGAAGAACACCTGATGGAAGAACATGAGGTAGAAGAACATCTGAAGGAAGAACATGAAATAGAAAAACAACTGACGGAAGAACATGAAGTAGAAGAGCATTTGAAGGAAGATCATGAGGTAGAAGAACATCTGAAGGAAGAACATGAGCTGGAAGAACATCTGAAGGAAGAACATGAGGTAGAAGAGCATTTGAACGAAGATCATGAGGTAGAAGAACATCTGATGGAAAAACTTGAAGAAAATTATGAGGTAGAAGAACATCTGAAGGAAGAGGGTGTGCGTGAAGAAGCTGTGCTAGACGAAACTGCGAAGGAACAGCCTGTGCGGGACAAGAGCAGGGCGGCCCAGCCTGCAGTGGAAGAGTCTGACGGAAGCGACTTTGATTTCGATGACGATGTCGCTGACGACTCAGGCTGCGAGGAGTCGTCTTGGGAAGAGTGTCCGCGGCCTGCACGGCAGGGCAAGGCCTCCCAAGGCAAGGCCAAGAACAACAGCAAGATGTCCGCCGCCCCGCCCTCCGCCTCGACCTCCGCTGCGCCTGAGCTGTTGCTGCGGCCACGCAGCGCCGTCCTCACCTTCCGCAGCGCCGTGGTGGACCCGCCCGCCACCTTGGTCATGGGCACCGACAAACACGAGAACGACCACCTCCTGACGCAGGCCACAGACCGCGTCGTCTTCTTTCACGTGGACGACCTGCCCTCAGCCCACGTGTACCTGCAGCTGGAGCCAGGCCAGGGCGTGCGTGACGTGCCCCGCGCCCTGCTGCACGACGCGGCACAGCTATGCAAGGCCAACAGCGCGCAGGGCAACAAGCTGGCCAACGTGGCGGTGCTGTACACGCCGGGCTCCAACCTGCGCAAGACCCGCCACATGAAGGCCGGCGAGGTGGGCTTCGTCAGCGACAGGGACGTGCGCAGAATTGTGGTCGCCAAGCGGGACGACGCGGTGGTGGATCGCCTCACCAGCACCAGGAGGAAGGTCGTCTCGGGCAGGGCGGAGCGGGAGAAGCAGCAGCGAGCGCGCGAGAGGCAGCGCCAGAAGACTGACGCCAAGCTGGCGAGGAGAAAGCAGAGGCGAGAGGAGCAGCAGGAACAAGCCTCCCACGAGGACCCCCTCGAGCTGGCGTGGGGCATCGAGCTAGAGCAGCCCTCCGCCACCCGCACCACCGGCAGGCAGCGACGCAGGCGCCGGGAACGGCGCGAGCAGGACAGTTCAGACGAGGAGTGCGAGGAAGAGAAGCAGCAGAAGGAGCATGCGCAGACGAAGACCACGCGCTGCTTCCAGGTGGGCGCTGCGCAACGCCGCCTGCTGCAGGGTTGCCGTGGCCTGGTGGAGCGCAGGTTTGACGTTCGGGTGGCGCTGCCAGCAAAGGGTGAGGCCGAGGGGCGCGGCACTGTGACAGGGACGCCTGAGGACGTGGTTGATGCTCTTGCAGAGCTGAAGAAGCTGTTGTATCCCGACACTCAGATGGACGCGGCTCGCGACAAGGGCGGCAGCGAGAAGCGTGGCAAGGGCGGCAACAATGATAAGCATGGCAAAGGCAACAAGAGTGGCAAGAGTAATACTAATGATAAAGGCGGTAAGAATGGCAAGGATAGCAAGAATGACAAGAATGGCAAGGATGGCAGGAATGACAAGAACAACAAGAATGGCAAGGGTGGCAAGAATAACATGAACAACGAGGATGGCAGGGACAACAAGGCCAAGGGACAGAACACCACGCAGAAGAGGAAGCAGTGAGGCTACGCCTCGTAGTGAGCAGTGAGAGCATGTGAGGTGGAGCCGCTGCTGAGACACGCCAGCCTGGGCCGTCCCCTCACCGCGGCGGAGGCATTCAAGAAGTAAAGGATGAAAAAAAAAAAAAATAATAATAAATAGATAAATAAATAAATAAATAAAATAAATAAATAAATAAATAAATAAATAAATAAATAAAATAAAATACAAAAATACAAAAAAAGGAAAAAATACAAATAACAATAAGTAATAGAAAGAAAAATACAAAACATCGAAAACAATAAGCAAGAACAAAATAAAAATTAAACCACCCCCCCAAAAAAAAATAAAAAAAATATGAAGGAAAAAAATAATAATAAAACAAGAAAAGCACAAAACAAAAAAACAAAAAACAAATAAATAAAATGTACGAGAGAGAGAGAGAGAGAGAGAGAGAGAGAGAGAGAGAGAGAGAGAGAGAGAGAGAGAGAGAGAGAGAGAGAGAGAGAGAGAGAGAGAGAGAGAGAAAACATCAAACCAAGAATGTAGTAAAAGAGAAAAAGAGTATGTCAATGAATAAAAAAATAAATAAATAGATAAATAAATAAAAGAAAAACATTAAAAAATAAAAATAAAACTTGTTAGAAAAAAGTATGTATGTCTAAGTAAAGAAAAAAATGTATAAAAAAGCAAGAAAAATACAAGTCTGAAGAAAAGAGTGTCAGAAAGTAGAGAAAAGAGAAAAAATTAAAAAACAACATGAAATAAGTAAGAAAATAGAATGTCAATTAGTATAAATAAAGATAAGTACAAGTAAAGAAAACAAACAAAACATCAGAAACACTAACCAAGAACAAAATAAAAGCAAAAAAATGTAGATCAATAAATAAAAAGAAAAAAGGAAAAATATATATATAAAGTATGAAAAAACAAGAACAACAGAAAAAAAGAAACAACTAGATGTTTCAGTAAAGAAATTAAAAAAAGCAAAAAAAAAAAAGACAAAATAAGCAATAATAGAAAAAAAAGTATATGTGTTTCATTAGGAATAAGGAGCATGAGTAGGATCAAGATTTGACGGCGACGACGTAATAATCCTTACGTCAATTATCGCTGCCAAAAGTAAGATATAAATTAAGGAAAAAATAAAAGTACAAAAACAAGTACAAAAAATCAGTTTTTATTTCTTTCCTTAGGTCGAGAATATACATAAAACAACAAAACCTGTAAAAAAATCGCGTGTCAGCATTTTGCATTTAGTTTGGTTGAGTCAGAGAATGAAAGACTGATCAAGTTTCCCTTTGTTGGGTCGCCTGCTATGAGTGTACGAGTGCGTGCGTGTGTCTGTTCTCACTAAGCACGTCACGGTGATGCTTGTGTTGTCAGTCACTGGTTTTCACTCCAGAACTAACAAGTCGCTCCTTGGTGTGTGTCAGAGTGTAAGGAAACAACAATTTTTTCTTTCCAAATTTATTACGTGAATAGAAAAAAGTCTCAGTTCCCTGTAACGCTCGTCTTGTAAACCATTTCACCGTCATCTTTGTGATTCTCAAGGTAAATAAACTCAAAATATCAGTTACTCTTTGATTATCCACCACTTTTTACTATTCATCTTATTTTTTAAGTATTTTCTCTAATGCACACTGGAGGTATACTAAAGAAAAAGAAGACGAAGAAAAAAAAAAAAAAAACCGGCGGAAAAAGTCCTGCTAATTGTCTGTCCCCCGGATGAAGCCTCGACACACTGATCAGTCCTTCCCTTCACACAGTCACGCTTTCCCTCAGGATCGCTTGCCAAAACAAAACAACCGAACAATTCCCGCCGAGCAGAGGACTTAAGATTGAGGAAAGCATGAATGGCTGATGGATATTTCAAAGCACCGGAGGATTTAGTAATACAATGATTGCTGGACAATTATACTTCCATGATGCAGGTGTGTATTCTCAAACGTTTCTGTGTCTTATCGTGACAACTTTTCACAGCCTGTAATGGAAGTTGTCGGGATTTTCAAGGTTGTTTATATGATTGTCGTGTCCCTCCTACATAAACCAAAAAAAAAAGAAAAAATTCTAGCAGGCTGTAATAAAAGCTGTCGGGGTTTCCATCTGTGGTTCTATGATTTTGGTGATATTTTAACAGAATCTAATAGAAGTTGACAGATTTTTCAAGGCTGTTTCTACGATTCTTGTTATAGTTAACATACAATCTACATAACTAATGAGACAAAAAACACCCATGAGAACACCAGCTAGTCACCTCTATGGCCTTTGAATAAAAAGTCATTTTGAGAACACAAGTTTTCAAGATTTAGTGTCACTGAGCTACAAGAACGGAGTAATATTTGAGAGACTAACGTGTTTTCTCATGGACGCCTCTGTTGTATGACATCCGTCAGTGAGCCTCTCCAGGCCGCTCAGTGGGCAGCAGCGGCGCCCTTGGGATAAACCTGTTTAATCCTGAATCCTGGATGGAGGCAAGCTGGGTATGTGATCAGCATTGGCTCAGACTGGGATGGTGTTATTGTCATCAAAATCACCATTAAGGGTGGAGTGGGTTGCCTGCTGGTGCTGTCATGAGAGAGAGAGAGAGAGAGAGAGAGCGAGAGAGAGAGAGAGAGAGAGAGAGAGAGAGAGAGAGAGAGAGATGAGAGAGAGAGAGAGAGAGAGAGAGAGAGAGAGAGAGAGAGAGAGAGAATGGAACCCGAAAGAAAGCGAGCAAGAATAAGTTTTAGTAATAATCTTACGAATGAGAGGAGGTAAAAGGACGAAACTTGGTAAATAAGGATGAGAAATACCAAAGAAGAAAGACGCAAAGAAAGTGAAAGAAAAGATAACAGAGAACGTTTCAATGTTGACAAGCGAAAGAGGGAATGAACAGGAATCTTGTGAGAAAGGAAGAAGAAAGATTAACCAAAAAAAAAAAAATTAAGAGTGAAAGCAAAGAAATATAAACAACAACAACAACAAAAAAAAAAAAAGAACACAATACTGCCCTTCGTAGTTTTGGAAGGAAACTCTAAACAAGAAAAGAAAAGTAGAGAAATGACGTGAAATACCTATAGACACGAGCGAAAGAGAAAAGGAAGAGGAGGAAACAAGAATAGCAAGACTAGATATATACGTTTAAAGAGAGTCAACTGAGAAGGAGGGAGAGCAAACACCTCCAGAGACAAGCCAAACAGGAAGAGGAAGAAGAGGAGGAGGAGGAGGAGGAGGAGGAGGAGGAGGAGGAGGAGGAGGAGGAGGAAGAAGAAGAAGAAGAAGAAGAGGAGGAGGAGGAGAAGAAGAAGAAGAAGAAGAAGAAGAAGAAGAAGAAGAAGAAGAAGAAGAAGAAGAAGAAGAAGAAGAAGAAGAAGAAGAAGAAGAAGAAGAAGAAGAAGAAGAAGAAGGAGGAGGAGGAGGAGGAGGAAGAGGAGGAGGAGGAGGAAGATGATGAGGAGAAGGAGGAAAAGGACGAGGATGAGGATGAGGAGGAGGAGGAAAAGGAGGAGGAGGAGGAGGAGGAAAAGGAGGAGGAGGAGGAGGAGGAGGAGGAGGAGGAGGAGGAGGAGGAGGAGGAGGAGGAGGAGGAGGAGGAGGAGGAGGAGGAGGAAGAAGAGGAGGAGGAGGAGGAGGAAGATAGGAATGCAGAGATCTGAAAATGAAAAGTGCGAAGAGAGTGAGAGAAAAAGGCAGAAAATAAATTAGGAAAAGTCAGCAGACGATGATTGTACCGGGAGGAGGAGGAGGAGGAGGAGGAGGAGGAGGAGGAGGAGGAGGAGGAGGAGGAGGAGGAGGAGGAGGACACTGAAAACACAAACATGACAGAAGATAACAAGAACAATTAGATAAAAAAAAGAAGATAAGGAAAGGGAGAGAGAGAGAGAGAGAGAGAGAGAGAGAGAGAGAGAGAGAGAGAGAGAGAGAGAGAGAGAGAGAGAGAGAGAGAGAGAGAGAGAGAGAGAGAGAGAGAGAGAGGGGGGGGTACAAAAGGGAGCAGAAAAGGTGAGGCTGCGATTAACTCTAATGGATCGTCAGAGGAGGAGGAGGAACAAAGGGAGGAAGGGAAGAGCGCCTCGCCAGGTAAGGGGAGGCGGGGAGGTGACGCTGAGGAGAGTAAACATTCCTCATGTCAACAAGAGCGAGATGAGGCGTAAATGTTTTATGGCTCAATTAAGAAGCGAGGAGGTGGTGGGAAAAAAAAAAACATATCCGCTAAAAATAAAGAAGGAGGAGGGGAATGACTGCCACGAAGAGGAGAAGGAAACAGAAGGAAATAAAGAATCGAGAGATGTCACTGATTTTAAGTTCTTTCCGTTTGCAAAAGAGAAAATATGAGGAAAGAGAAAAGAAAAGAGAAAAGAACCGGAAAAGAGAAATTTCAGTACACGGGGTGGTAATAGATTTGTTGTTGTTGTTGTTGATGCTGCTACCGCTGTTGTTGTTGATGCTGCTACCGCTGTTGTTGTTGTTGTTGTTGTTGTTGTTGTTGTTGATGTTGTTGTTGTTATCTTTGTTGCTGTTGCCAGTGCTCTTGATATTGCTGTTTTTGCTGCTGCTGCTGCTGTTGTTGTTGTTGTTGTTGTTGTTGTTGTTGTTGTTGTTGTTGTTGTTGTTGTTGTTGTTGTTTGTTGTTGTTGTTTGCGTGGGTTACTGTGGCAGAGGAAACGGACAAACATTTATTCCAAACAGATAAAGTTCACAATTCACGAGAGTAGGAAAAATAAAAAGAAAAAAATATATATAAGCAAAAAAAAAAAAACATTTCTCTCGCAAATGGAAACCGTAATTAAATGTGCTTGTAGAGAAATTTTATTAACAGATTACCTGGTCTTGTTTATAAATAAATACACAGAAAAATTAGTTCCTTTCTCCACGTGACTTTTTACCTTAATTGATGTTAAACTTTTTATTAATCTATTATTTTTTACATGAAGGAAATAAAAAGTAATTAAAAAGCTGAAATTGTATCACCTTGCTTTCTGATGACACACAAACACCATTAAGGAATTTTAAGCCTCACTTGCTTCACAAAACTTTTATGGAGAGCGTGTGGGGGGAAGAGAGAGAGAGAGAGAGAGAGAGAGAGAGAGAGAGAGAGAGAGAGAGAGAGAGAGAGAGAGAGAGAGAGAGAGAGAGAGAGTAAAACAGCTGCTTTTCATTCGGCATCCAGCGGGAACATTTACTGATGAAATATGGCTTTTATCGCGTGTTTACAGTGAGGGAAAAGAGGTTTACCAGCACACACACACACACACACACACACACACACACACACACACACACACACACACACACACACACACACACAGACACACTTTCACTATTCCAAAACTTCATATTACAATTTTAACTCCATTATCATTTTATTTTTCCTTTCATAAGTACATATATAACACAACTCCCCACCCCCCAAAAAAATAAATAAACAGATAAATAAATAAGCTGAACAAACCCTCTGAATATCCAAACACGAGACAAACAACAGAATAAATAAAACAACAAAAGTGAAACACCAAACAAACAATTCATTTCCCACACGCGTCACCTTACCGCCGCAATAACCATACGAGGCCACAATATAAACATGTGGTACCCGCGCATCATATATTTGTAATCATGACACCTTTGCCGCACCATCAAATACATATCAAAAACCCATTTGTCTGTCTGTCCGCCTGTCTGCCTGCACACTTGCCTGTCTGCCTGCCGCCCTGTCTATCTTGCCGTCTATCTGTTTATCGCTTTTAATCTCGTGCGTGCATGTGTTCTAATGATACACTTTCCCAACATTTAATCACTGGAAACAAACTATCATTACTATTCACATGATCATTATTTTGTGTCATTTGAACGCTGTTGTTGCTTCCTGACAGAGAGAATGAGAAGAGAGAACGGGATATAGAAGTGGAAAGTGTTGCTGGATGGCTAACAAGGGACATGCAAGGGTGCAAATTTACAGTGTGATTTTGAAGGACGCCACTGACAGCGAAAGGATTAAAGGAGTGATGCAAACATTTCAGTGGATGGGAGTGCGGGAGCATAGGCGTGTAAATGCGAATACTGCAAGAATTTCCGGGTTCGAATCTTAATCACGGCCGGGATTTTTCTGGGAAGCCTGGCCGCTCCTAAGTTCACCCAGCCCTAAAATAGGTACTGGAACTTACTGTGTAGGTAAAAGTGGCGAAGAAAGGAACTGGTCACTTTATTCCTTATGGCGGGGCCCAGGAAGGGTAGCGCCGGCTGCCCTACACCAACTCTCACGATTGAGAGTGGCACCCGTTAAGGAAGTTCAATAATTTAATCACATGGGGTTACTCATATAGCGGGTGTTATATTACTACTGACATTCAAGCAATTACGGGGTTGTTTCCACCTGTTTCACCTGCACCAGAGAATCCGTAACCGGTGTGGAGGATGAGCTGCAATACTAAATACCTGTTCGAAATGAATAAAAAAAATAAATAAATAAAGAATAGAAAGAAAGAAAGAAAAAAGAAAAAAACAGGTCTGCACCATACGGAAGTTTACTTGTATATGATTATTACAATACTAACAAAAAACAATGAAACCCAGCTTCACACCCACCACAGCAACGCGTCAGACAGACAGATATGGCAAATGTTTAAATTTATTTGTACCATAACTGTCAGTCAGTCAGGTTGCCCATCTGTCAGTCTGCCTGTCTCCACCACTACCATTACAACGACGCACGCCAGTCTTCACCGATCAAACATTGGCGCAGAACATGGTGTAACAAGACAACACGAAATAATTTACTCCCCAGAAAAGAAAACACAAGAAGAAAATAAGACAACACAAAACTCCCTCCTTTAATAATCTACTCGACAAAAAAAAAAAACACGAGGACAACAATATAAGACAAAATCACTAAGACAAACTCCTTCATTCCTCATAAAAGAAAACGGGAATAAGAAAATAATAATAATAAAAAAAAAAAAACAATAAGACTAAAACACCCTCCCTCATCCCAGAAAAGAAAACACGAGCAAAATATAAGACAAAAATACACTAAAACTGAAACTCCCCATTCCTCATAAAAAAAAAAAAAAAAAAAAACACAAGAATAACAAACTAAGACAGAAAGCAACAATGAGTAAAAACAAACAGGTGTCCTCTCACGAAACCAGTACATTAAAACAAAGAGACAACCGATCGAGCCAAACAAGTAAAAAAGGTGCGCAATCCAAGCTGACAAATGCAGGGCGCACATTCCATTTGGGTGTTAATTACGGCGTGTTAAATTCAACAAAACACTGTTGATGGCGTTTATTCCTCGGCAACGGTTCATTCAGCTCAAGTTACGATCGACCGCCGACTCTGGGAGGTTAACGGAGGTCTCCTTACCTGCCTTAACTACCTGCCTGCCGCTCCTTGTTCCCTTTCTTGCTTCTTATTCGCCTCTCTCGTCTTTCCTTCTTCGTCGTTTCCCGTCTGTTTTTCATCCCTTTCTTACTTGCTTCTCTCGTCTTTTTTTCTCCTTCACCTTTTCCGGTCTCTGTTTTCCATTTTTTTTTTCTCTTATTTGTTTCTCTTTCGTCTTTCCTTCGCCTTCTCCTGTCTCTGTTTTTCATTCCTTTCTTACTTGTCTCTCTCGTCTTTCCCTCTTCTTTGTCCTTTTCCGTCTATATCTTTCTATCATATCTACATACGTCTATATCTTTCTATCAGTCTATCATCTTCATCTTTTCCCGTTTGTTTTTCATTCCTTCCTTACTTCTCTCTCTCTCTCTCTCTCTCTCTCTCTCTCTCTCTCTCTCTCTCTCTCTCTCTCTCTCTCTCTCTCTCTCTCGTCTTTCCTTCTTCTTTGCCTTTTCCGTCTATAGCTTTCATTCCTTTCTAATTGCTTCTATAGTCTTTCCTTCTCTCTCTTTTTATCGTCTTCCTCTGCCTGCTTCCTTTTATCCTCGTCCTTTCCCGTCATGATTTCTCATTCTCTTCTATCTGCCCCTATAGTCTTTCCTTTTCTTTTTTTTAAGTTTCTCTCTCTCCGTTTTCTTTTATCTCCTCCTCCAACTGCTCTCTCGTCTTTCCTTCTATCCTCGTCCTTTCCAATTACTATTTTTCATTCCTTTCTACCTGCCTCTACAATCTTTGTCTTTCTCTGTTTATCGTCTTCCTCTCCCTTTTTTCCCTTTTATCTCATCCATCTATCTGTCTTAATTAAACTGTTATCTTCCTTTCCTGGTCCATTTTCTTCCTCATCCTCTTTGTTTTATTTTTTTTTATGTGTCTTTCCTTCTTCTCCTGCTCTGTCTCTTTTCTTCGCTCTTCTCCTATTCCTTCTTTTCTTCTATATTCGTACCGTTTCTCTGTTCTATTCTATTACTCTTACTTTTCTCCACCTTGTCTCTCCATGGCCCGTTGTGTTTGCGCTCTTATTTCTTCTTATTTTCCTCCTTTTCTTCTCTGCTTACTTTCAGGCTTTCTTTTACTTCCCACTTTTCTTCCTCGTTTCTCACGTCTATCTTTCTTTAGTATCTTCTGTGTCTTCTCCTATCTTTCTTTTTTCTTCCTTTCTTGTCTCCTTTTGTGATCACGATGGGAAAAAATAAAGTCAGATGGGAAAGCGGTGTGGGGAAAGGGAAGCCTTATTCTGTTTTATCATGTTCTCCCACACAACGTTTATTAAGTATAATGCTAAGTATAATGCTCTTGTTACTCACTAACATTTTTTTCTGTATAATTCTATAAAACTGCTATAAATAACTTGCTCTTTTCCAGTAACTTTTCTCACCGTCTATTCCATCCGTCTTTTTATCTTCTTTTTTCTTTCATCCTTCTTTTTTTCCTGTTCCACCTTCATTTCACTCCCCAGAGACAATCACACCCTATTCCAATACCTTCTCTCATCTACTATTACTGTCCGTCTTCTTATCTTCCATCTTTCTTCCCCCTTCCTTTTTTTTTCTGTTCTATTTTGCTTTCACTCCTCAGATACATAATCACAGCCTTCCTTTCACCCACACATCATGGCTCTCCTCCTCCCGTGATAACGTGTCCTCCTCTCTTCATCTTATATCTCGCATCTCCATCTCGCCTCTACTATATCATTTTGTCTCATCTCGTCATTGTTCTCCCTTTAATCTTACTATTTCCTCGTCCAGTCTGTTCTCATGCTGTTGCTGTCCTCGTGCTTGCCTGCTGTTCTCGTTACCTTCTTGCTTCTCATTCAAATTTTCCTCTGTTCTCGTCTCCTGTAACGTTGTCCTCGGCCTTTGCCTTGTGTTGTCGTTAACTTCTCGATTTTCTCTCATCTCCTCCACTCGTCTCGTCTTCTATAATGTTGACGTCCTCTGTACTTTGTTTCTCTCACAGTTTCTCCTCTGTTTTCGTCTCTGAAGCGTTGATGTACTCGTTTTCATTCTCTCTTCAACGGATCTGGTCTCGTCCACAGAAAAAAAAAAAGAGCGAGAGAGACAGCGAGAAAAAAAAATGACACAATGGAAACAAAGGATTTTATCAGGTATATCTTTTCTTTTTCCTCTCCCTTCTCCGAGTCGCAGTCTTTCATTTTTCTTGCTTGTTTTCTTTTTATTTTAATTATAAATGTTTTTATGAGTATTTTTTTATTTTTAGCTTTTCTTTTTTCACATTTCTTTGATTTCCTTACATTATAATTATTAATGTTTCTCTCTTATTTTTTCTCTCTTTCTCTAACTTTACTTTGTTTTTATTTCTACACGCACAGTTGAGTTAGGCTTAGAGAGAGAGAGAGAGAGAGAGAGAGAGAGAGAGAGAGAGAGAGAGAGAGAGAGAGAGAGAGAGAGAGAGAGAGAGAGAGAGAGAGAGAGAGAGAGAGAGATGGCTTTGTTGGGTTTCAAAAAACTTTAAAAACTTTCCTTTAAAAAGAACAGAGAGCCAATTTAGTCCTTGATTTATTCACTCGCCCTTCCATATCCTTCTATTTATGTCCAAACACGCACACACACACACACACACACACACACACACACACACACACACACACACACACATTAACCCTAAATCTCTCTCTCTCTCTCTCTCTCTCTCTCTCTCTCTCTCTCTCTCTCTCTCTCTCTCTCTCTCTCTCTCTAAGCCTAACTAATAAGAGAGCCAGTCAGTCAGTGAGCGAGAAAACAAGAAAAACGTGAATAATTATGATGAAACAGGACAAAAATACGAAAAAAACAGTGGATGAAAGAAAAGGTGAGAGAGAGAGAGAGAGAGAGAGAGAGAGAGAGAGAGAGAGAGAGAGAGAGAGAGAGAGAGAGAGAGAATGCTGCATTAACTCCTTTGTGTAAATATAGATGGAGGAAGAGATAAATCACAAAGATAAGAGAATAATGATTGAGTGATGGAGGGAGAGAGGGAAGGAGGAAGGAAGAGAGAGAAAGGGGGGAGAAGCAGAAGAAAAAGAACAGAGAGAGAGAGAGAGAGAGAGAGAGAGAGAGAGAGAGAGAGAGAGAGAGAGAGAGAGAGAGAGAGAGAGAGAGAGAGAGACGTTGAGGAAAGGAGGATAGTGATTTAATGACTAATGATTTCATACTTCAATAATTTGGTGTTCGACTCAAGATCGGTCTGATGAACATTAAATATAGTTAGAAAAATGCATCGTTCAAAACAAGGAGAGGAGTTGGTTAAATATATGCTTGTAAGTTTGTTTCTCTGCGTTATCCGCCACACACACACACACACACACACACACACATACATTCTCTCTCTCTCTCTCTCTCTCTCTCTCTCTCTCTCTCTCTCTCTCTACATTAAAGTAAATCCTTGAAATCAATCACCGAATAAAAGTGAAAAATATATAAAAGAAAACGCAGAGATTCTAAGAAAAGAGACTCATACGGAAGGAGCCTTAATTTCCTTGGCGAGTGTTCTGCTAATGACACCTTTTAACCTCATTCTCCAGGTAAGAGTAAAAAAAAATAAATACAAAAAATACAACAGGTATTGCGCATACGCACTAATTAAGATTCAGGTTTCTATTTTTCTCTGTTAATGTGATGATTGAGTGGAAGTCTGAAGGGAAACAAATGAGTGTTTTATATTTTTCTTTTGTTTTTCAGTTCTGAGAGAGAGAGAGAGAGAGAGAGAGAGAGAGAGAGAGAGAGAGAGAGAGAGAGAGAGAGAGAGAGAGAGAGAGAGAGAGAGAGAGAGAGAGAGAGAGAGAGCAATCAATTAATTTAAAGGAAGAATATATGAAAACATGAGAACATGAAAATATTTTAACATGAAAGAAAAGAAAAACACATGTTCACTCGTTTATATGTTATCTTTCGTTCCTGTTTCTTTTTGTTACAGCAGGGTTTTTGTTACAGCATGGTTTTTCCCCTTTTCGTTATTCACCTTTTTGCTGTTTTTTTTTTTTTTTTTTTTTTTTAGGTTTTTATGAATTTATTATTTTTTCTTCTGTGATTTTCCATTATTTCTCTTGTAAAATGTCGTCAGTATTAATATGTCACGTTTCGTACTGTCTTGTGTGACTTCTGAATAGTTTAAAAATAAATAACCTTAAACTAACTGCATATATAAATGAAAATACAACTTGCTGTCTGATATATCAAAGCAAATTCTACCACTTTTCATAACATAATTTTTCTTTCTTTTCATTTATTTACTCTTTTTAATTCAGTCAATAAAAAAAAGATACATAAGCCAACACACGAGAAACTTGATACGCTTCAATATATTTTTCCTTTTTTATCTGAATTCATTTGATATGCTAAACTTTTTTTTATACTTTTTAGTCACTTTTGCATTTTATTCCAACTTTTTTGTATACATGTAATAAAGAACAAATGAACAGACGAGAAACTTAATACGCTTCCATACTTTATTTCTTCTGATCCAATGCCATTCAGTGTCCAAACCTTTGTCTAAAATATTTGTAGAGGTAACTTTCATTTTGTCACTAATTACTCAGTGCTTCCTGCGTGTTGTGTGTCTGTCGTTCTCTGCTTCATCTCCTCTGTTACTTTTTTATATTGTATGTAGGTCTCTCTCTCTCTCTCTCTCTCTCTCTCTCTCTCTCTCTCTCTCTCTCTCTCTCTCTCTCTCTCTCTCTCTCTCTCTCTCTCTCTCTCCATTAAATTTTGGTAGTTTCCCCTCCCTTACTACCACATATTTTTTTCTTCCTTTCTTTCATTTCTTTTCTTCTTTACCCTTTACTCTCGCTAATGGTTCTCTTTGATTTTCCTATGATAGTACTATATTTTGATCAATTATTCCACTCCCTGTCCTATTCTCTTCTTCCTCCCCTTTTCTTTCTTTTCTTCACATTTCCATTATTTCTCATCCTGATATTAACTTCGCATCGTACTATTAACCTATCAACCACTTATCCTTTCCTTTCATTTTCCTTCTTTCTACCCTCGATTCCTCCATTTATATATTCTCTTCACTTCTAGATTATATTTCATAATAATATACTGACTTACTCTTTATCCCTTCATTTCCTTTCCCTTCTTTGAATTCCTGAGTTTCCTGCTTTCTTAATTTCCTTTCTCCTGCTTCCATTGCACATTTTTACTACCAATACCTTTATTCTGCTTCCCCTCTTTCATAATCTTTTTTCCTAGTATTTTGTATTTTTTTCTTTCTCGTATATGAATTTTCCTTTTCTTCATTTTGTTTTCCTTTACATTTATGGCACGTTATCAACACTCATATCTTTCTTTCTTTATATTTTCTTCTTACATAGTTTCTTCCATGTATATTTCTTTCCTTTCATCTTTTAATCGTTTGCTTTTGTCTCATTTCTTTTGTTCATCTTCATTAATATTCATTCATCTCTTCATTGCTCTCGATTTTTTCTCTTTATAGCTATTCTCCTTATACATTTCTTTCATTCAATTTATTTTCCTTTGCTTCTACTACGTTTTCACATTGTCTGTACTTTTGATTTCCTTCGTATCTTTTTAGTACAATTACTCTTCCTAACACTAACATTTCATTCCTTTACTTTTATCTTCATTTCTTTTATGCCATCTTCTCAACTCATTTTTTCATCCTTATTTTCTTATGTATTTATAGTGACAATTATTCTTCACACCACAAGCATTCTCTTCCTTCATTTTCCTTTCCTTTGTTTATTTTCCTCATCCTCCCGCTCATATCTGTAGTTTTTTATTCCCTTCCTTATCCTTTCCTTTGCCTTAATCTTGTTTTCTTTCTCATATATGAAGCCGTTTTCCTTTCCATCATATCTTTTCTTGATTTTTTTTTTCATTCTCCTTATCAGTAGTCTTCCCACACACACACAAACACACACACACACAGAGGGCCTTCAACACTCACCTCACAACCTTTTACCTCTGCTGGCTGTTCACCTCAACGCTTCCACCATAAAAAGAAATAGAGAAAAATCAAGGAGAAAGAGAAAATAACGCTTCAGATTCCTTACAACCACTGATAAATTCCAATAAACCTTTTTTTTTATCTTTTCACTTTTTTTCATACGCGTGACCTTTCCGAAAGAGATAAACCGCTACATTTTTCATGGTCGAGGCTATTATTTTTTTTTCTCTCCTTCCCTCTCCCTCTCTCCCTTCCACCCAGCCACACGAAACACCAAACGAGGTCACATCTACCGTACCAAAACAGGTCAACACACTCGCCACTTGCCTACATAAGCCCAACCCAAACCAATCCGGACCAAATCAGCCCAGACCATCCCGGAACAACTTAGACCAGCCCACAGCAGGCCAACCCAAGCAAACCAAACCCAGCCCAACTATACCCAACCCAGACCAAACCAATCTAGTCCAACCTAACCCAGCCCAGGCCAACCCTACCAAATCCAAGCCAGACTAGCCCAACGAAACCTAACCTAGCCCAACCCAACCCAACCCAGACCACCCTAACCTAACCCAGCTCAAACAGAACCAAACTAACTCAACCTAACCCAACCAAACCCTAGCCAGACCAGCCCAGACCAGACCAGCCATCAGATCCCTTCCGAGCCAAGAACACCAACTGTCTGAGCCCCCTCCCAGCCTAACCCAGCCATAAGAAGCCATCCCCATCTCCCCTACGAGGCCATAAGGACACCTCCAGGCTCTTAATGGGCTGCAAAACCTAGCCAAGGCTGCTTAGGGCGGCGACCCGGGGCGAAACGTTCTTAGGTTACTGAGCGTCTCACGGAAAGCCGCCATGAAGGTGAGGTTGAGGTGGTGGTGGTGGTGGTGGTGGTGGTGAACGAGGAAGAGGGAAGGAACGAGAGAAGAAGAAGAAGAAGAAGAAGAAGAAGATTAAAAAGAAGAAGAAGAAGAAGAAGAAGAAGAAGAAGAAGAAGAAGAAGAAGAAGAAGAAGAAGAAGAAGAAGAAGAAGAAGAAGAAGAAGAAGAAGAAGAAGAAGAAGAAGAAGAAGAAGAAGAAGAAGAAGAAGAAGAAGAAGAAGAAGAAGAAGAAGAAGAAGAAGAAGAAGAAGAAGAAGAAGAAGAAGAAGAAGAAGAAGAAGAAGAAGAAGAAGAAGAAGAAGAAGAACAACAACAACAACAACAACAACAACAACAACAACAACAACAACAACAACAACAACAACAACAACAACAACAACAATAATAATAACGAGGAGGAGGAGGAGGAGGAGGAGGAGGAGGAAGGAAGAATGAGAAGACGCATAAAACGACCACAGAGGAAGAACAAGCAGCAACAGACTAGTGATTTCCTGCACTGTTTAATGTAAGACACGCAAGACAGTAAAGGACAGTGAAGGAGGAAGAGGAGAGGGAAGGAAGAAGACGAGAAGAAAGAAAAGGAGGAGGAGAAAGATGAGGAGGAGGAAGAAGAAGAGGAGGAACAACACTAAGTAAGAAGAGACAGCAACAGAACAGTAAGCTTTTAAAGGAATGCTTGTGATAAACTATACTACCTAATATAAACTGAGAGACGTGGTATAGTAAAGATGGAGAAGGAGGAGGAGGAAGAAGAAGAAGAAGAAGAGGAGGAGGAAATCGAAGAGGAAGAGGAGGAGGAGGAGGAGGAGAAGGGTCTAGTCTTATCCGGTGTCCTTGATCCATGCTCACCCACACAGGACAAGACACAAGACAAGGACGCGAGAAGGGAACGTCTGAACACTAGTAACACAAAAGGTGGAGCTTAATTAACGGGAACTTCGCCTCAGCCTTCTGTTCTCCTTCCCAGTATTACTACAGACGGGATGGTTGCCTGCAGCAGAGGGGCGCGTTACCTGGGGACTGTGTTACTGTCAGAGATTCAGGGAAAGGGATCTGGAAAGCATCAGCAGTAGTATTAGTGGTAGAAGTAGTAGCGTGATTTAAGACTGAAGAAGAGGAGGGCTAGGAAACGTCTCTCTCTCTCTCTCTCTCTCTCTCTCTCTCTCTCTCTCTCTCTCTCTCTCTCTCTCTCTCTCTCTCTCTCTCTAATCTTTCTTAGGTGGGAATTACTCTCTCGCAACGGAACGAACAGTCTTGAGTCCAGAATAAATCCTCTTGGAACCTCTATTTTTTAACGCTCCACGCCTCCCTCGTGCCTGCCTCATTCCTTGGCACTGCACGAATACTGGATTTGTTGCCTGTACTTGGAAACGTGTCACCGTGTGCTTGTGAGGACTGTGTGGTGTGAAGCAGAGGAGGTGGAGGAGGAGGAGGAGGAGGAGGAGGAGGAGGAGGAGGAGGAGGAGGAGGAGGAGGAGGAGGAGGAGGAGGAGGAAAACGCCGAGCAGCTGACAGTGAGTGAAAGCATGACTAGACTAGATGGTGAGGAGGAGGTGGTGGAAGATGAGGTGAGTGTGGACAAATTAGTAGTGAATGAAAGCATGACTAGGCTTCGTGAGATGGTGAGGAACGGAAGATGCAGGTAAGGTAGTAGTGATGCGGACAGAATAATGGTGAAAGAAAACATGACCACACTCGATGATAGTGAATTGACGACAGGAAGACGCATCGATAAGTTTACATAAATTTACAGTAAATGAAAGATTAACTAGATTATAGGTGAAAATTACATGATGAAAGGAAGACACGGCAATGAGTGTGAAGAGAATTATCGTGAATGAAAGTAAAACTAGACTCAGTGATAGAGAGATGAAAGTACGATATGTTCACACTAAGCAGAACAATAACTTAAGAAAAGAAATAGGTGACTGGACACCATAACCAACAAGAATGGTGACATTGATAGTGAGTAAGATAACTAAATAAGATTATGAGAAAAAATGACGATAGCAAACATGATAGCTCAAATAGATAATAACACAACAATACTTTCCTTACGATAAGAAAAAAAATAGTATATAAGAATAGTTACAAGAAAAAAGAGAAGTTGATAGTAAAAAAAGAAGAAAACCAAAATTATTCTTCTCTTCAGACAAGAGAGAGAGAGAGAGAGAGAGAGAGAGAGAGAGAGAGAGAGAGAGAGAGAGAGAGAGAGAGAGAGAGAGAGAGAGAGTGGCCAAGATTACTAAAGAAGAGACAAAGGGGGAAAAAAGTTTATCTGATCGTCTCTTCCTGAGCAAAAAAAAAAAAAAAACTTAGTTGTAAAGTTCTCAGCAAAGATAAGGTCACCGTACAGCTCCCGAGGTTTCTTGGTGCTCCTCTTCTAAAAATATATAAATAAATAAATAAATAAAAAAATAATAAAATAAAGTAGCGTAGAAACAGTAGCGTGATGGTAAGAAAAGAGAATAACACATGAAGACAGAGTGGAAAAGTCCGTATCATTATTCTGTTACGAGATTATTTGATTGGTGACTGACTGACTGACTGACTGACTGACTGACTGATTGATTGATGACTGACTGATTGATTTACTGACTGACTGACTGACTGACTGACTGACTGACTGACTGACTGACTGACTGACCGACTGATTGATTGATTGATGATTGATTGATTGACCGACTGACTGACTGACTGGCTGACCGACTGATTGATTGATTGGTGATTGACTGATTGATTGATTGAGTGAGTGACTGATTGATTGATGAATTAACTGACTAATTTAAGGCGCCCCAACAAGAATCAAGAGACTTAAAAAAAATAAATAAAAGCGCAGACTCGAAGAAACGAAAGGAACATTAGACCTCAGTTTGAAATTTAGAAGCAAGATGGAGCATGAATGACACAGAAGAATTAGAAAATCTTCGTTAACATATTATACGAATCTCTGGTTCAGTATGAAGGGAAAAGAAACAGGAAAAGGTGACAGACAAAAAAAAAAAAAGAAAGAAAAAGAAAAAAGGTGAAAGTGAAACAAACAAAAAAGACATGAAAGCGGAGTGGGCGTGCCTCATTATACTACCACAAAGTTGCTTGTTTGACATACTGATTCATTGTTGATTAAAGACGTTGCAATGACCGTTATGAGAATGTTAAATATATGGAGGATTAGATAAAGTCCTAAAAGTTAGACAAGGGATGAAATAAAGAGAGAGAGAGAAAAAAAAACAGGGAATGATAGCAACTCCTCCGATATTCCTTTGTGAGACTAGAACCTTTTACTATTTTTGTTATTATTATTTTTTTTTTTAGGAGGGAACTTTTTTTTCCAGTCCTTGCGTAGCGCTCTTGACGCGTAAAAAGTGTGTCCATAATTTATGGCTGAACAAGAATGGAAAAGACAGGAAAGAAAAGTGATGAATAAGTACGAAGCAAGTGTCAAATAAAGAACAAGCGAAATATACACGATAAATATAACAAAACGAGCATACAAAGAGTTTACGGTACAACTCACACACACACACACACACACACACACACACACACACACACACACACACACACACACAAAGAACTTATTTCCTTCTTGCACGCTAAGGAAAAACGGATTTCATGACTTACATAATGACACATTCCTTGACTTAAAAAAAAAAAGAAAAAACTTCCCTGCTTCCTCCGCTACAAACTCTCCCAAAATAAGGAAAAAGTGGAGTTATTTTAAAGAGAGAGAGAGAGAGAGAGAGAGAGAGAGAGAGAGAGAGAGAGAGAGAGAGAGAGAGAGAGAGAGTAAAAACTAAAATAAAGCAGAAACACTCGTCCACTCATAGTACTTTTTCAAACTTCCTTGTATACACGAGTCATGAATTTCCTAAAAGCAAGATACTTTTGCCTCGCTCTTTATCTTTTTTTCTTTTTTTACTTTATGAGAGCGCACGATATTTGGCAAACATTTTTTTTTCCTTCCTTCTTCCTTCACCACTTCTTTCCTTAGTCCTTTGGTCCGCCTGCCATTAGAGGAGGAGGGGGGAAAAGGAGAGAAACAGGAAAGGGAAAAAAATTTAAGGGTGGGTAGCAGTACAGGACGACTCTCTCTCTCTCTCTCTCTCTCTCTCTCTCTCTCTCTCTCTCTCTCTCTCTCTCTCTCTCTCTCAACAGTAAACACAACCTTTCAATTTTACCTATGTAAGATGGCTCAGGTGTGTAATTGCCCTGCTCACCTGTATCCCGAAGCTCAAGGGAGGAGAAGGAGGAGGAGGAGGAGGAGGAGGAGGAAAAGGAAGGGGCGCCTCGGCCTTTCCCCGAGAGCAGCAGAGCGACAAGGTGCACGTGGCAGAGACGAACGACTGGAGCCAGACTGAGATATATGCGCGGGAAGATTGCTAATGGCAGAGAAGAATGAGAAGCGAACCGTCTCAGCCTCACCTTGATCGCCTCCCCCGCCTCCGCCTCTTCCTCTGCCTCGTCCTCCTCCTCCTGAGCTTTCAGACAGACGGCAAGGAATTAGTGTTGCATGTCCATAAGAAAAAAAAAATAAGTGATAAAGAATAAAATGAATAAATAAATAAATAATAAGGCATGCAAATGCTATATTCTGATAAAATTAATGTACTTGAAGACAATCTCCTCCTCCTTCTCCTCCTCCTCCTCCTCCTCCTCCTCTTCTTTCTCGGCTTTCATACAGATTGGAAAGCATTAGTGCTACACGACCATAAGTGGAAAAAAAAAAGAAGAAGAGGGTATGCTAATGATGAACACTAGATAAACCGTATAGTGTTGGTCTCTTTTATTTCTCCTCCTCCTCCTCCTCCTCCTCAGCCTTCAGACAGATGGCAAATGATACACACTCCTATAGAAAAAAAAAAAAAAAAAAAGAGGACATGCAAACGATGTACCCTGCTACTTGATGACCTCTTCCTCTTCCCTCACCTCCTTCTCCTCTTTTCTCTGAGCCTTCAGACAGATGGCAAGGAGTTAATGCTACACGTAAGCAAAGGAAAAACGAAAAGAGAAAAAATAAGATAAGCTAATAATGAACACTGTGATGAAAAAGATAAGTGAGTGAATGCATGACTGGTGATAAGTAAAGAACTTTGTTATGGTTTGGTGAAATTTTCTAATAAACCAAGCAGGTGACAGCCAGATTACTGAAATCAAATAAGGTATGGAAATGACACGCAATAATTCACAACACTAAAAGCAATGTATGGAATTCTTATATGCATCTACAAGAAAGAGACGGATAAAAAGAGAATAGATTTTGCAATTTTTTGGCAGTACAGTGTTTGGAGGTGGCTGTATAACAAGAAAAAAAAAAAAAAGAATCTCAGAGTAGTTAGTCATTTAAGGTGTGTCAAAAAACAGTGAAAGGGTTAGGTCTCTCAAGTCCCTAAAATTCCTGAAGTTAATGAAATCCCTGAAGTCCCTCGTCCTTGAGATTCCTGAAATTAATGAAGTCCCAAGTCACTAGTCACTGGAAATCTACGTAGTCACTGGTGTCTCTGAAGTTCTTGGAGTTTCTGAAGTCATGGGAGTCACTGAAATCCAATGAGACAAAGTTCTGGAGATCCTTGTAGCCCGTGAAGCCTTTAAGTCACAGGAATCTATTAAGTGAAAGTTCTGAAACATTCTGAAGTCAATGAGGCTCCCGAGACTATAAAACCATGAATGTCCACGAAGTCGCAGGCTGCGTGAAGGGATTGCATCATTGTTGTTATATTTGTCACGCAACACCGACACTTTCCTTGAACAAATCAGCAACGAGGAAGGCAACGCGCGCACACACACACACACACACACACACACACACACACACACACACACACACACACACACACACACACACACACACACACACGCTTACACATCTCCATGACCTTGATGTGATACGGATTCAATAACCAAATATGAAAATAAATCCAATAAATAAAATTAAGCGGATAACACTCCGAGAAGCAGCAGCAGCAGCAGCGCCAACAGGAGCAGCTGTTGTTGTTTCATTAACACCTTTGAGCGGAAAACTAAGGTGGATACATATAAATGTGATGAGTTTTACTGATGCAGTTATGATATACTGAGTCGCTATGAATTTGTTTCATATTTATTTATTTGTTTGTTTATTTATTTAGTTAGGCATTTATTTGTTTATTTACTTTTCAATTACATTTCTCTCTGCATATTTATCATCTTTTATCTACATGTTTATTAATTTACTTTATTTTTCTTTACTTAAACATTTGTCTCTTTACTTATTTATTCGATTACTTCTTCCCTTGCATATCTGTCGTTTTTTTTTTTTTTTATTATTTGCATGTTTATTAATTTATTTTTGTCTATTCATATACTCAAGCTTTTATCTTTTTACATACTTATTCAATTACTTCTCCATATACTTATCTTTTTTTTCATATTTACATGTGTATCCATTTACTCAATTCATTTACTTACGTCGAAAGCACAACCGCATGAAAACCTTGTTACAGGAGGCATGAATGGTTGGGATGTAGGGTTATGTTATGTTATATTAGGTAAAATTAGGTTAGGTGAAGCTAAGTTACGTTAGGTTATGTTAGGTTAGGTCTGGTGAAGTTAACTTAGGTCTAGTTAGGTTAGATTAGGATAGGATAGGATAGGTTATGTTAGGTTATGCTATGTTAGGTTAGGTTAAGTTAGGTCTGGTTAGGTTAGGTTCGGTTTGACTGTATGCATTTAGGTTTGCAGGCATAAGAAGAGGTGCGTCGCCTTCCCTTGCAGCAAATAAGTCAAGCAGAGAGGAAATGAAAAACGATGACAGGATTAAGACAAGAATACAGATGTAAATAGTTGTGCGGGAAAATGAGAGGTAAGAAACAGAGAATGAGAGTTGATGATAAAGTTAAAGAAAAAAATCAGCTTCGATGCATTTTTTGGATCACTGAGGTGTCTTGAATACTGTTATTATTACTATTATTATTATTATTATTATCATTATTATTATTATTATTATTATTATTAATATTGTTATTAATCATCATCACACTCATCCTCTCCACCATTATCCTCATTATCATTACAGCACCACCACCACTATGAAAAAGAAAGAAAGTAAGTACGAAAGAAAGAAGAAACAGAAAGAAAACATAAAAAAAGAAAGAAAAAACAAAAAATAGAATCATTAAGAACAATAAAATAAATAAAAAAAGAGGGAAAAAATATATTCCCACTAGCATCACACACACACACACACACACACACACACACACACACACACACACACACACACACACACACACACACACACACACACACACACACACACACACACACACACACACACACACACACACACACACACACACGACAAGGAAAGAGATAAGGGGTACCAAACATCACCCCCACAAGAAAAAAAAAAAAAAGAACAAGCAGGAGTAGCAGGAAGAGGAAAAGGAACAAGGCAGTCAGTCACAAAACACACACACACACACACACACACACACACACACACACACACACACACACACACACACACACACACAAAACAACGACAATAATAAAGAATATCGTTATATGAAAAAAGGAACTGCAGAGAGAACAATGAGAGTAGACGAACTGAGTATTTAGTTAGCAATCTCTCTCTCTCTCTCTCTCTCTCTCTCTCTCTCTCTCTCTCTCTCTCTCTCTCTCTCTCTCTCTCTCTCTCTCTCTCTCTCTCTGATAAAAGTCTCCGATAAGCCCCGTATTAACACACGTAAACATATTCTGGAAAGCGATTTTTCCTTCCCTCATAATATCCTAGTTTTCCCTTCCCTAATGCACTTCCGGCACACACATCACGGGCGGGAAAAAACAGGCTAACGGGAACTTAAGGAGGAAAAGAATGTTTGTTTTCCTACCGCAAGAAAACAAACAAGCGGTTACCGGAGAAAGTGTTGATAGGGACGTGAAAGAAAGGAAGAAAATTAAAAGAAAGAGAGAGAGAGAGAGAGAGAGAGAGAGAGAGAGAGAGAGAGAGAGAGAGAGAGAGAGAGAGAGAGAGAGAGAGAGAGAGAGAGAGAGAGAGAGAGAGAAACTCACGTGTTATTTTGCATCTTGTTATTATGATTAAAAGGTGGAAGAGGGTAATCAGAGGAGGATAAAGAGAAGGGAAAGAGTGGAAGAGAAAGGCAGGATAATAAGTGAGGGTTGGAGGGAGAGAAGGAAGGAGGAAGAGCCTGAGGGAAGGAGGGATCGGATGGAGGGAAGGAGAGAGAGAGAGAGAGAGAGAGAGAGAGAGAGAGAGAGAGAGAGAGAGAGAGAGAGAGAGAGAGAGAGAGAGAGAGAGAGAGAGAGAGAGAGAGAGAGAGAGAGAGGGAAGGAGGGATCGGATGGAGGGAAGGAGAGAGAGAGAGAGAGAGAGAGAGAGAGAGAGAGAGAGAGAGAGAGAGAGAGAGAGAGAGAGAGAGAGAGAGAGAGAGAGAGAGAGACCTGAGGGATGAAGGAAGGCATGGCAGAGAAAATGAAGAAACGCCATTTGTTGATGAGCTTTGGTGCAGAGAGAGAGAGAGAGAGAGAGAGAGAGAGAGAGAGAGAGAGAGAGAGAGAGAGAGAGAGAGAGAGAGAGAGAGAGAGGGGGGGATAGACAGACAGACATATACAGAGGACAGACGGTACAAATGATACACAAAACCTTTCCAAATTTCTTAAGTTTCTCAAGAAAGGACAGAATAATTTAAGCCTAAGAGACTTGTGTTTATGGAGTGAGGGTTGCAGCAGACAGCGGACAGACAGACCAACGCCCTGCCACATTTCCAACACGACAACATCACCTGCACCAACACAACCACCACAACCGCCGCCGCCGCCGATTAACCAAACTTTCGACACATTCTCCTCCTAAACTGTCCTTTTTTTTTCATTGAACATTAGACAATACAGGAGTTGGACCTATGAAGAAAATAACAATGCCTTTGCTAACAAAAGGAAGAGAGGGACGTAGATGTCACTGAAGGAAACGAATATTGATAAACAAAAGAAAATGAAGGAGGTGAGGAAGTAAGCAAGGATATCATGCAATACCTGAGACATCCACTTTCGAATCCCTTTTATAACCATCCCAGCTTCTTATTGTCTCAGCGAAAAAGTACAGATAAATGTTACTTGCCTTGCCTTAATGAAACACAAACTCGGAACCCAAAGAAACGGAGAGGAACAGTGAAAAGGAGACGGTGAAGAGCACAGAGACAAAACCCCACACGGATCACCATCAAAACCCTTCCAGTGACGCTCCTTCACTCCCTCAGTATCGCTCTTGGGAGCACACCACGCCAACAAACTCCACCAAACTTATGCAAGGAAAACACACACGGGAACTTTCCATTCGAGTCTCCATTTTTACCTTATGATTCAAACAGTAATTTGCACCCGAACGGGACGAGGATGCGGCAACGGCGGAGGAGGAGGAGGAGGAGGAAGAGGAGGAGGAGGAGAGAGGCCATCCCGCACCCCGTAAACTGGCTGAATTTTCATTTCAGACTCAGAATTTTATCTAGAAATGAGTCGCGTCTTCTCGGAAAGTGCGCTGCCGAGGCCACGCGAGACGCCATTCCCACTCATTATTATCTGAAGCCGATGACTCTAATGGGCGGCGGGGGGCAGGGGCGGCGAATGGGGAATGGGGAAGGAAAGGTTAGGCAGTGGATCTACGCAGGGAGGGCTGGCTGAATCAAGGTACGAAGAGAGTAGAAGGTCGATCCCCTTTCTTTCTTTTTTTTTTTTTTTTTTTTTTTACACAAGAGTTGGAAATCGAGAGGTCCGTCCCTAAGCGATGTCCCCAAGATACTCGGTGACTCGGTGACTCGCTCGCTCAAGAGGGAGTCCAGAAGAAGAATTGGAAATTGTTTAGAGATTTGGAAAAAAAATTCACTTGCGTTCTCATATAAGAATATTAAAGGAAAAAAAAAGGGGGGAGATACATACATGCATACAAATTGTTGTTGTT
>NC_087158.1:12845799-12855799 GCF_035594125.1 Scylla paramamosain
CGTGTTCCGCGCCTCGTGTTTAGGTGTGAGTGAGATTTGCAGACACGTCGGTATATGTTGATCCCATTCAGTGTCTATTTTATATTATTTTTTTTATCTGAGTGGAAGGAAATATTTCACCTCTCTAACTCTATGGAAATAATTTTATGTGTGTTTCTTTCCCACTTTTTTTTTCTCTCTCCTTCGGATTCAGTAGTTCAGATTCCCGTTTTTTTTTTATCTATTGTCTTTTTTTTTATTGTTTCTTCATCACTGCAACGGTTTATAAATTTTCTCCTTTCTTTCTTTCCTCTTTTTCTTTCTTCGCTTCGTTCTTTTCCTTAACTGTCTCCACTTCTTCATTAACAGATATAGAAGCAAACTGTACCACCACCACCATCACCACCACCGCCACCACTACCACCACTGCTGCCGCCACCGCCACCACCACCGCCTACCTCCACACAAGCACACACACAAAACAAATAGCCAACAACAACAAAGCAAAAATATGAAAAAAAAAATCCAAAACCAACAACACACATTACTCCGAAAAAAGGGAGAAAGAAAAGAAAGAAAAAAAGAAAAAGAAAAAAGAAGTGGGTGACATACATTCTCAATTTTACATATTCAATTCACCAGAAGCAGAGAGAGAGAGAGAGAGAGAGAGAGAGAGAGAGAGAGAGAGAGAGAGAGAGAGAGAGAGAGAGAGACCAACACCCACTCACTCACTCACTCACTCACTATCACCGCTACATTTCATTTTCCCTCCCTCCCCTCTCCTCTCCCTTTACCCTCCACCCACCCACTTTTTCATTTTCCTTTTTTCTTTGCTTTACTTCTTTCACAACATTTCCCATCATATTTCAAGCGGGTGTCAGCGGCAGCAGGGCGACACATCGATCACATGTCACCGTCACCATCAGCGCCACCGTCACCGTCACCGCGTCGTCACTTTGCTATCGTCGCGGGAACACTGCTGCGGTCCTTGATTGGTGGGGATTACGAGCTGGGCAGTGTATTGTATTAGCTGCAGTGGTGGTGAGAGAGAGAGAGAGAGAGAGAGAGAGAGAGAGAGAGAGAGAGAGAGAGAGAGAGAGAGAGAGAGAGAGAGAGAGAGAGAGAGAGAGAGAGAGAGAGAGAGAGAGAGAGAGAGAGAGAGAGTGGTGATGGAAATGGTAGCTCTACAATAAGTGAGGAGGAGGAGGAGGAGAAGAAAAAGGGGAGGATTAAGAAGAGAAGAGAGAGAAACAGTGGTAGAAGAATAAGAAGAGCCACAAACATAATAACAAAAAGAAAAACAAAAAAGAAAAATGAAAAGAAAAAAGGAAAAGAGCTGGGAAAAGAAGAAGAAAACAACAACAACAACAACAACAACAACAACAACAACAACAACAACAACAACAACAACAACATCATCATCACCCAGAGAGAGATTAATAATCTTCTTAAGGGTGCAAGTGTCATTCTTCCATGCCCCCCTTACCCCTTCTCCTATCCACCTTCTCTCCCTTCCCTCCCCTCCCCTCTCCCCTCTCCCTCCCCCCCGCTTCACTCTCCATGCTCTGAGGAATGATGATGTGACGCGCGAGAATATTTATCACTGGGCGCGGCGCTAATGGGTGGCTGCCCCGTTCCGGCACAGGGCGTGACGGGGACAGGGTGCGCCTCTTTCCCTCCCTGGATCCCTCCCTCCTGAGGCGCCACGCGAGGAAGAGACAGACAGACAGACAGACAGACAGACAGACACAGACAGACAGATAAACAGATAGATAAATAGACAGATAGATTGATAAATAGATAGATAGATAGATAGATAGATAGATAGATAGATAGACGCAGAGGCGGACAGACAAACAGGCCAGGAAAAAGGAAGGAAGGAAGGAAGGAAGGAAGGAAGGAAGGAAGGAAGGAAGAAAAAAGAAAGAAAGAAAGCTAGATAGAGAGTGAATGATAAAACATTAATGACGACTTAAGGAGAGAAACAGATAGACAGACTGACAGGCAGACAGACAGATGGAAACATTTATACACACAGAACGAATAATAATTAACTATACACTTACGATGACAGTGAATGTGTGTGTGTGTGTGTGTGTGTGTGTGTGTGTGTGTGTGTGTGTGTGTGTGTGTGTGTGTGTGTGTGTGTATATATATATATATATATATATATATATATATATATATATATATATATATATATATATATATATATATATATATATATATATATATTCTTTCTCTTCTCTCATTCAGTATTGTTCTATAAATTTTCTCTTATTTCATTAGAATTATTCATGTATTTCTTTTATTCTCTTACATGGTCTGTTGTTATTTTCTACTGCAAGTAGAGCTTTGTTTAGCTTACAGAAGAGATACAGACGCGTACACATACACGCATGCACGCGCGCGCGCGTGCACGCGCACACACACACACACACACACACACACACACACACACACACACACACACACACACACACACAGAGAGAGAGAGAGAGAGAGAGAGAGAGAGAGAGAGAGAGAGAGAGAGAGAGAGAGAGAGAGAGAGAGAGAGAGAGAGAGAGAGAGAGAGAGAGAGAGAGAGAGAGAGAGAGAGAGAGAGAGAGAGAGAGAGCACACACACACACACACACACACACACACACACACACACACACACACACACACACACACACACACACACAGAGAGAGAGAGAGAGAGAGAGAGAGAGAGAGAGAGAGAGAGAGAGAGAGAGAGAGAGAGAGAGAGAGAGAGAGAGAGAGAGAGAGAGAGAGAGAAAATATGAGAGTTCAAGCCTCTTTCTCCTTCTCCACCCACCTCTTTTCTAACATCCTCTTCCTCTCTCCCTGACTTCCTCTTCCCTCTTACTTCATCGTCTCTTTCTTCTCTACTCTCATGACTTTCTCCTCTTTTCAGTCCTTCTTCCTCTTCCCTTCACCCTTTTCCCCTTGCTGTCCCCTCTTTCTATTTCATTAATTACCCTCTTTTCTTCTTCACCCTTTTCTCTTTTTTTCCTCCTTTCATCCTGTCTCTCCTTTCATCCTGTGATCCTTTTTCTTCTTCCCCGCCTCATCTTTTTTTACTTCATCCTTGTTTTCCTATCCCTTCACCCTTTCTTCTTTCCTAACCGCCTCTTTCTCTTCCCTTCACCATTCTAACCTCACTTTCTTTCTTTCTCCTTCTTCCATTCTTTTATCTTTTTTCCTCTATTTTCTCTTCTTCCTTTGTCCTCTCTCTCTCTCTCTCTCTCTCTCTCTCTTTCACCCTTTCTCCTTCTCTCACGGCCTCTTTTCTCCTCCCTTCAACCTCTCTTTCTCCCCATTTTTCTCTCCCCTTTACCATTTCTCCTTCCTTCATCTCCTCTTTCTTCTTTCACCCTCTTTTTCTCTCCTTCACCCTTTCGCCCTTTCCTTCTCCTCTCTTTCTCTTGTCACCCTTTCTTCTCCCTTCAACCTCTCTTTTATCCTTCCTTCACTTTTTCTTTCTCCTTCCTCTGTCCTCTCTTTCTCCACCCTGTCACCCTATCTTCCTGCTCTCCTCACCCTATATTCCTCCTTCCCTCAAACTCTCTCTTCCCTTCAGCGCCTCCGCCAGCCTTCGCCAGCCTTCCCGCTCACCTTCAGGCCCGGGCAGGCTCCAGGCACTCCTCGCCGCCCCGCCTCGGCTGTGTGGCGTAATGGGCCTCATCAGTGCGCCTCTCATCTCATTTACCCGACGAAGCAAATCGAGGCCTGAAGAGCTTTGAGAAGAGGACTGCAGGGAAGGACACAGAGGAAGGGCGAGGGCGAGGAAGGTGAGGGTTATAAGGGTGAGGGCGAGGAAGATGAAGGTTACAGGAACAAGATCAACGGGCGGATATTATGTGGAAAGCCCGTTTGCTTGGTTATGGTTATGTTACCTGCTTGTTTTGATGACTGTGTTTGTGTCTGCTGGTGACTGTTACGCACTGTTATTTTTCTGTTTGTATACTTGTTAGTGTGTGACGTACATTAGAGGTGAGGTGCAGGGAGAGGGGTCACGGTAGCGAAGTGCGTGCAGCGGTGGTCATGCAAGTCAAGTCTGCATAGGTGAGTGTCTTGATAGGAAGTGTTGGGTAAGGGTCAGGAAGGTCGAGGAAGAGCAGGACGAGGAAGGTGAGGGCGAGGACAAGGAGGGCGCGGTAAGGAAGGGTAAGGAAGGGCGCACAGTTCCTTTACACTTTTTCCTTCTTTCCTCCCATAAGACCAGCAGGAAAGAAGGAAAAGTGTAACATTGCAACAACTATACAGAGAAGAAGAAGAGGATATTATAAAGACATACCTGTTTAAAAATAAATACAGTGTGGAAACAAAGAGAACACTGCATAAATTTTGTACAGTAAGAGAAAAGAAAAGAGAAAAGAAAAACGAAAACAGAAGACCCAGACGGTAAAAAAGCGACACGTCAGGGAGTGCCATATCAAATACAACGCTCCCGACCAACAACTCAACTCAATGATGACGCCACGAGCTGGGTGAATATCTGAGAGATGCCAGATTCACCCCAGACTCAGCATCCAGGGGTTCTCTAGTCTCTGTGCGAGTTATATCTCTATATTTACTATATATAAAGAACAAAATTCCGAAGACAGCTACTCGATCTCATCAACACAAGTCCAGGCCGTCTTTTTACATTACTTTATATTCGTGTGAGAGGAAAGTTGTGAAAAGTAAGAAGGCTCCTCCTCCCTACCCGTCCTCATTTTTGTCACCTGCACAGGAATGAAAGGAGGAAAGAAAGAATTATTTTTTTTATTAGAAAGATGGATAGAAGGAAACGAGGAAAGAAAAAGAGATAAGAGGAAAGGAAGGAACAAAGGATGAAAAGAAGGAAGGAGCAAAGGAAGGAAGGAAAGAAAAAGAAGTAATTGATTAAGATAAGAATAAATGGATTATTAAAATAGAAAACAAAACAAATTGAAAAGTATAAGAAAAGAATATAGAAAACAAAAAAATAATGATTGAGAAACCGAAGAGTAAAAATAATAGAAAAGAAAGCAAGGAGGGCAAGATTACACACAGGAGAAAAAAATAAGTAAATAAATAACAAAAATAAATTAAATAAAAAATAAACAAAATAAATAAATTAAAAATCCTACGTCAAATACTCAGCAGACGTATTCTGACTTACGCAATGAATTAAAAAAAATGATAAAAAGAAATATATAAAAAAATAAATAAATAAAACGAAAAAGAAAAAAAGTATCTTCCTAAAGCTCTTAATTTCACGAAAAAATGGCAATGGCTTCATGTTCTTACTTTTCTCCTCCTCACAACTTCTGGAATATAATTATACCTTGTTATTTTAATTTCCGCTGTACTTTTCTCTTTTAAGACGGGCAGACTTAGGAAGAATAAAAATGCTCTACGTTTCCTTTTTATTTCCACGCTTTTAAAAACACGAATCCATCAGGCAACAGAAACATAAAGAGTTACGAGGACATTTGAAAATATATATATATCACTGAAATGTCACGACTCCATATGAAGTATAGAGTAAGTGTCATTTTTCTTCAGCTTAAAAAATTAGATGGATATAAAACCGCCATTCTCTCACAGTACTGGAGTCCATTACCTTGAAGCTTCAGCGCCATATGACCCCATTGTTGCACCGCCATCACTAAGATAATTCAGTCCGAACGTACATAATTCCATTTTTCCTTTAACCATTTGACTGTTGTGCCTTCTCCCCTTGATGAAATGGTGTTGCAAATTTTTTATAATAATTTTGAAAGACAACACTGACAGTAAAGAAGAAACTCGATTAGTTAGTAAAGATTAATAGTGCTTGTTGACTAAGACAAGCACTATTAAGATTTGCATAGTGAAACGGGCAAGTGATGCTTAGAGTGATGTGTCATGAACTGTTAGAAGGTTATCATAATCAAGCTTCAGCACGATATGGTCCCGTTAATGCAGCGTCGTATCCCAATCAGCCAATTACTCATATCCACACTTTTGTTTTCATATGTTGGGAAGACCGGCAAAAGACCAAAAATGTATTACAGAAGGAAAACACACTCATAATGCCATTCCCAAAAAGAAAGAAACAAGAAGAAAATGTATCAGTCGCATCAGTCGTACCAATTATTAATGTAAATATTCATCATTCATATATTCCATTGTCCAATATTCCACGTGCACTGTCCTCACGTGGCCAGTCTGATCTATTTTTAAACCTGCTTTCCTTTTCTGTCAGTCTCAAGGGAGTTCCGCACCTTCCAACATTCCTCGCCGGTGTCTCAATGAAAAACACCTGCGCAGCCTTCCTCGCAGGTCATTGGTCAGAAAAACGACCCCTATTGTCATTTGGCCCAGATTTCCTGGTTCCGGCATCTGATTGGTCTAATTTTCTCTTCCACTATTGGTCAGCTTTTTCCGACAGTGATCTGGATAGCTTTACATAAAAGGGCCTGTATGCGTGGCTAGTGTTAGTTCAGAGTTCATAGTCAGTCATTACGCAGTCAGCTCATTGAGAGAAATCAGAGTCAAGCATCGTCACGTCCGTCGTAATCTGCGTCTCGACATCACGCGTGTACCTCTCTGTTCATCATTAAATCAAGTAAGTATATTTGTGTGTTGTGTTACCTTCACTCGCACAATCAACCATAACCTAAACCAATACCCACCGTCATCACCAGCAACATCCAGTGGGTCAATCAACCAGTGGAATCCATCAGGACCAGTGGTGACAGCCATCTAGTACAAAGAGAAGCCAAACAAATTTAAAACAAGTGGTGGTCAGCGGCGTCCAGGTGCCTTTAGTACAAAAATCCGAGAGAAGGTCAATTTAATTTTTGAGGCGTTTTGATTTTCCTTTCTTAAAACAGTTCGAGTCGTAGGAAGGAGGCAATACAGAAACAGAAGATACTTTTTCCTCTCATTTAAGTCTAGAAATTGCTACATTCGAGGCAATACAGGAAATATCAATGCTAGGTCTTTGCAATACACTACCAGGCTGATTTTGTTCCTCTGAAAAGGTAATTTGATCTTTTAACTCCAATGCCTCCCCCTCAAGTTCCAACAAGTGTTTCGAAAGGCATTACTGACACCAAAAGAAACGATGCAGCAATTCACACCTTTCATTTTATTTTATTGTGTGAAAGAGAGAAATGAAAACAAGTCCTGCTTAGCCTACCACTTCCAAACTTCAGAGATTGTGTTAAAAAGAAGTTGACCGATTTCGTTCGAGTTTAGTGGCAGAAGACTGGATAAGTTAAATCGTCTCGAATTACTCAAATGAAGTAACAATTGTGATGATCATCATCAGCCAAAGGTCCAAGTAAGGAGTATATCAAGAAAAATGGGTTCAAGTTTTATAAAGTTAGATGAGATGAGATAGAGATGAGATAGATAAGATGAGATCGTTAGATAAGATATGAAAAAGGAAACTGGTTCTCAGTAAGAGTGGTAAACAGATGGAATAGACTCAGTAATCAGGTTGTTACTGCCAAGTCAAGCGGGAGCTTTAAAAAATTTGATAAATTTATTGATGGAGATGACAGGCAGACGAGAGGGGCTGGTGTGTGTTGGCCTCATGGTTTCTTGGGACTTTATTTATTTTCTAATAATTTTACGTTCTAAACTAAATTGACAAATCAGATTGGGGTCTGTATTAAACCTGCTCTGTTCTTAGTTTTAGTTTTCGAATCCAATAGCCAGCTACCTATACACGTTACGAAAATACACCTGCAGAAAATATACACAGAGAGAAACACGAACAACAAAAACAAGTATTATGATGTTTTCAACTTTAAGACGCAGGCAGTTAAGGACGAAATTTATATATACATGTGTTAGTTTGTCAGTTATTTTATTCCTTGAAATGTCAACTTGTTTATTCTGCATAATTTATTTTCACTTACTTCTGGAAAATTAAGCGACGAGTGGCTGGAAATTCTGATATTTTTTTCGGAGTTCATATTTTTCCCTCGAGTTGAACTGAGAAATGCAAGGTGAGGAAGGAGGAGGAGGAGGAGGAGAAGGAAGACGTTGGGAATAATAAAATGAAGAAAAACAAGGAAGGCTGGCTGCTATTTATGTATATTTATATGAAACAAGTGTATGTGTGTGTGTGTGTGTGTGTGTGTGTGTGTGTGTGTGTGTGTGTGTGTGTTTTTCCTCAGTCTATAAATAAAAAAAAATAAAGAAAGAAAGAACGATTGGATGTCTTACTTACAGGTACCTTTCTGCCTCAGTTTTCGTTCATTCACACCTTGTACAAACACTCTCAGCTCGTCACCTCCACCCCAAGCCAAACACCACCACTCCCCATCCTTCCTTTACCTGCATGGGAGAAACAAAATGAGGAATAAGAAGTCAAGTAAGAGCATAAGGTGATTGTTTGGTGTCTCAGTAATGAGATCATAATTAAGTATACTGTTTAAGATTTTGAGTCTCTTGCATTGAAATATTATGATGTATTGGCCTTCTTTTTTTAGTGGAATATATACATGCTTGTTTGATATATACATACATACATACACACAACACATACATACATACATATGCGTGTAAGTTATTTTTATACATACACAAGTGGCCATATGGATATAATAACAAAAAAAAAAGTGGAATTGAAAAACTATAAAGAAAACTCAATTAGCATGAATACAAAGGACACACACACACACACACACACACACACACACACACACACACACACACACACATTCATTTCTCATCCACAGGCAGCAAATTCTAATCCTTTACATAATCAGGCAGCTCTCTCTCTCTCTCTCTCTCTCTCTCTCTCTCTCTCTCTCTCTCTCTCTCTCTCTCTCTCTCTCTCCCTCTGGACATTTGAAATCCGACGAGTAAATTTCAAATCCAATTATAATATTTCTGATTTATCCGTCATCGACAGAGTGGTGAAAAAGACGAGATCTTCTTCATTACCTCCCATTAAAAAAAAAAAAAAAACACTCACCCTAAAAAGAAAAAAATATATATATATTATGCACCAAAACTTTTCCCTCGAAATTTCACGGAATCAAACCGCGGCATTATAATAAAGCAGCATCACTTCTCTCCATTTGAAAGTGCGTAATGGAAATGTTTCGCTGACGTAATTGAATCTGCATTGCATTTATTACCTGCAGGAGACACCTTTACCTGATCGCGCGTGATTTTGAGGCCTGGAATGCGTGTGCTTATGCCTTTCGAAATTCTTGATTAAACTTGAGGAGAAGCCATTGCAGTTAAAGGATTAAATTAGCTCCTCAGAGGAAAATAGAGAAACAAAATCAGCCAAGGAACGTATCATCAAGACCTAGGAGTGATATTTTCTGTATTACCTCGACTGTAGTATTGGGAAATGTTATCTGCAGACTTATTTCCAGATTTTTTACGTTCTTCTCGTCTCTCCTCTGCCTCCTTTTCTATGTTTTTTTAACTGTTTTGTCCCCGTTACTCTTCCCTGTTCTTTTATTATCTTTCTGCTCTCTTCTGTCCAACATTACTGTACTGCTTAGCTAGTCTCGTCTCTTCTCTTCCTGCTTCTCTACTCTGTCTCCCGCTGTGTCCTATCATGTAACTTACCTATCTAACTATTTAATTGTCACTCCTCTGCCCCATTTTTTTTTATCTTTTTTTCTATTCTTTTTATTTGTTATTATTTTTTATTTATTAATTATTATTTTTTATTTATTATTATTTTTTTTATGCAGGTGGAGCACCGGCCAAGGGCAACAAAACTAAAAAATTGAAAAAAAGAAAGAAAAGAAAAAGGCTGGTCCCCGAACAGAGTCAAAAGCGGTAGTAAAAAAATAACAGGATGAGTGTCTTCAAACCTCCCTCTTGAAAGAGTTCAAGTCATAGGAAGAAGAAAATACAGAAGCAGGCAGGGAGTTCCAGAGTCTACCAGAGAAAGGGATGGAAGATTGAGAATACTGGTTAACTCTTGCATTAGAATGATGAACAAAATATAGGTGAGATAAAGAGGAAAGTCTTACTATCTACCCATCCACACCCTCTCTCAAACGTAAAAAGCTCAAATGTT